>NC_062266.1:8792164-9116828 GCF_916048215.2 Malus sylvestris | reverse complement strand
AATGCACCAACATCTTCAATATTTTCAGGTGATTTTTCCTAGAATTACAATATTGGGATCATGGTAACACCATTACTTCTTTCTATTTTTATTCTCAAGAGAAATGAATGGTAAAGGATTGCAGGAAGGTAGGCACCAGAAAAAAAAAAAAAAAAATTGATAGAAACTTGAAACTTATTTAAACTTGAGAGAACAATGCGCTTCAAGTTCTGTCACATTAGAATCAAGTAACCAAATTGACAACAATCCATTAAGATAAACGCCATTAAGATATCAAACTTACTCAAGTTGTCAAAATCAACTTCGCTGAGTTTTAATACCATATGAATGCACCAAATAATCAGCAATTAACTTCATTGCACAATATACAGCTACTGTTTCTAAAAATGAATCAAATGGATATTTCAACCATCAATGGTATACATCCACTATATTGTAGTGCATGCCTCCACCTGTATCTCTGTACACATGGTACACATACAACCTATATGCCCATATATGGTATACATGGTACTTATAATTCTGCTGTTAGCAGGACAAACAATGTGAATTGGTCAACAAGATCGATCATTTACTACTACCATTTTCCTACAGCACACCCAATAATTCCAGCCCCTATACCACTATACAGTCAAAAACTTCTAAATCCCAAACTTCAAACACAATGTTCATGGTGGTTATTGATCAACAAAACAACTCCCTCGTTGACAGCTCCAGAAGGTCATATCATTATTGCAGTCGGTCATTTATACTTCAATCCTGAATTTCACGTTAATTTGCACCAGACCCAGATACTTATTCATAGGGTCTGTCCAACCTCTCTTACTTTTATCATCCAACAAGAAAAAGGTAGTAGTAGTAGTAGAAGTAATGCCCTAATATACTTTCTAATATGAATACAAGAGCAAACCAACCAATTACTGACTGAATCCTCTTGTTATACTTTCCATGAAACTACAAATTAATGATTACATAATGTTAAACCTTTGCTTCTTTATTCTTTTCACTTTTCCGGACCATTTTATTATTTCATATCATTTCTTGCTTTGCTTCGGCCGCTAGTAATTCATCCTTATTTTCTGTTAAATCATAAATGTGCCCATGAGACCAAATAAATACAGATACCAAGGAGAAAATACCTTGGCCTTGCTCACTGGTTTTACAACAGGTGAAGGTACATAGCTTCCCTTGACAACCTCATATGTGCTAGTTTGTATTTCCTTGCAGAAGCACAGTACTGGATAACTTCTGGCACTCGGTATCAAGTGCGGACCTGCATTAGGATCCAAATCATTTGTAAATGCCACAGGCCATGTAAGTTAAAAACCAAAAACCGTAATCACACACCGCGAAGCCAAATGGAATTTAATTTCTCAGACAAGTAAAACTTAAGAGACCAATGGAATGATTGAAAAACAAAGAGTTATGCACAAGTGGTTGGGATTCCAATGGAAAATGAAGCCTTGAGTTTCCAAACAGCAATGCCAACAAAAAGAGTTGCAGAAAATAAGAATTAACGTCCACTAAATCAAAGGGCAAGCATTCCATAGCTAAATCAAACCAAGCAACACGTACAGTGGAATCAAATCACACAGAAAAGCTTGAGAGAGAGAGAAAGAGAGAGGGAAACCTTTTGAAATCTTAGAGATTGCGAGCGGCAATCTGTTTGGGGTCTGCCACAATTGGAAGAGAGTAGAAGCCCTGCTCATCCTTTTCCTGCGGAATTCAGCTTCTCAAGTATTTGGTTCGGGAAAAGCATTGGCCGAGCGATGGAGGGGTTTTGGAGGTTTATCGACTTCTTTCTTACAATTCCCTTCCCTCCCCTCTCCTCTTAACCCTTGAAATTTTTCGACGGTTAGGATTTATGCCACGTAATAAATTAAATCCACCACTTGAAAAATCTTTTTAAACTCCTCTGGATTTTTATTTGACCACGCCCTTTAAAATATAAATAGAATTAAAACAATTGTTTTAAGAAAAATTATTTGGGGTGGAAGGTAAAAGAAGTATTTTCTTGGTGTAAATGTAGGAAATTGGTTTAAACTATAACTATCCTTTGAAATATGACTATTGTCGACTTTTTACGGGATGGTGGGAATAAATTGGTTATAAACATGCTATTACAAAAAATATAAATATCACTAGATTTTAGTACTATTCTTGCTCTTCATGACACTTATCATTGAAGGAGATTTACAAAAAATATAAATATCACTAGATTTTAGAGATTTACAAAGTTTAAAATGATGTGTGTTGAAGAAGATTCTAAGCTTATCATTGATGCTATTTTGTACAAGTGCAGACACTTTTATTTTAACGAGAAATCATATTTTTATACTAAAAAATCAATCATGATACTATTCACTTTACCTTTTATTTTATTCTTATTGTTAAAACTCAAAGTTTTCAAACCATTTTCATTAATTTCTTAAAATAAATAAAATAGTAGAGTGGAAAGAGCTCATGTCACATTCCATACTATGCTGGCTCTTCGTATCGTCTTCTTCGTTCTCACCACTTTCCCAAAACCCATCCCTATAAAACTGCAAATCACACACAGAACCCCACTAAATTCAGATCAACCTCACTAACAGTGGTGTCCCATTCGTCAAATGATCATCCACTCGATAGGTATTTCTTTTATTTTCTTGCTTTCTTAAATTTATTTTTACTCCTGGAAGCATCGTATCTAAGTTTCTTCTGCAAAGCACAATTTCCTGCCGATGTTGCATGAAGCAGTGTTTGTTCGAGTTTTCGTAATGCTACATGGAGGTATAATGGTTGAGCAAAATTTATATATTTAAGAGTGTTTGCCGTCCTTGTTCATAAGTTATGAACATTTTTAGTGTTGACCTTTAATGCAAAGCTTTCTGGTGTTTGAACTGTCTAACTAAAACCCTTATTTTTCCTCTTTGTTGTGGTTTGGCTTGGGGGATGGTGTCTCAGTGTCTGTCTAAGCATTTAAAAGGTGCTTGATATCCGATGGTTGACATGATATGTGAAATTATTTTGGAGTTCAAATTGGTAGGCTTGAGAATCGATGGTTGATATAATGGACAGTTCAAAAAGTTCGTTCCTTATCCTACCTTAACAAATATGTTCATTCTTATTCGTTCATAGCGTTCGACCCCTTCAGACTTTGGTCTTGGGACTAAGAGGAAATTTGATCGCAAATCTATTTGCCTTATGGTCACAGTGATAAGTTAGAAAAGTTATTTGTCTTCTGGTTACTTGTCATCAGCTTTACTTTGCCAACTTAGTATAGCTTAAACTCGAGAAAATGCTAAGCAGGACAAAAGGTCAAAAGGTCAAAAGCTCATAATCTTTCTTAGCACTACGATAATTTTCTGCATCCTATAATATCCATAGTTTAATTAAGAGTACTTTGTGAATGCAATTTGTGAAATGTTAATAGTCATCAAAATTGAGTAATCACCTTCCATTATGTGATGGCAGAAAATCTTATCTAGCTTGTGTCGCTCCTCTAGAAGCAATTCTATTTGATATTGATGGAACATTGTGTGATTCAGATCCCTTGCATTATTATGCTTACCATGAAATGCTTCAAGAAGTAGGCTTCTCTCTTTATTTCTCCCTCTCTCTCTATCATCCACACGCCCGTGCGCACACACACATGCACAAACACACTTAGCATTTTTCTCCGACTCACTCTTTGGTGTACCACAGGTAGGTTTTAATGGTGGGGTTCCTATCACTGAAGCCATGTTCCGAAGGTAACTTCAAAATTTGTCACGAAACTGCATGCTTGATATCAAATACATTTTTGGTATATAATGCCTTCGTATTATTTGTTGTACTTCTTCTGCGGATGGAAGGAAATTATCTTAAACTGTATAACTACAATCTTCCTCGACTAATAGGGAATTCTATTTCCTCATCGAGGTGTGGTATTATTTCTTTCAGATATAAGGACCCTATCTCTTGTCTCAGCTTGATTTACTGAGTGATATGTTGCAGATTGGTATCTGAAAAGGTAGAACCTGTTAAGGGCCTAGATAGTTTACGCCAACGGATTGAAAAACAAGGCTTGAGACGGGCTGCAGTAACAAATGCTTCAAGACTAAATGTCGAGCTAATATTATCAAAGTTGAAGCTCACAGATTTCTTTGAAATTCTTGTTCTTGGAGGGGAAAGTTAAATATCAGAGTGCGCAACGAACGAGATTAACAAAAAATAAGAATATTATTAAACAACCGAGAATGCCGGAACGGCTACAAAACCTTAAGAGACTACATTGTGAATAACTTGATCCTCAAACTAAATTACAAGCTCTATTTATAGAGCAATAAACCTAAGAAACCCTAATGCTTAAATGCCAAAAATACCCAACTACAAAATCAAATCAAATCTCTAATTAATTTCTTAAATAAACCAAATAAATTTCAACACCCCCCATCAAACTCATGGCGGTATACGTCATGAGGTTGCCAACAAGCAGATGCGAATGCAAGACTCCAAATTCCAGTGCTAGTGCCAGTGCTAATGCCAATACCAATGCCAATACCAATTCTAATGCCAATACCAATATCAATGCCGATGTCGATGCCAATTTCAATACGAAATTCCATCGGTGCAAGTACAAGATTCCAATGCCAGTGCCAGTGCAAGATTTCAATGCTAATGCCAATTGCGAACTCCAGAACAAACCTGAACAAGCAAGCAAAAAATCCAACTTTCGCAACGTTACTCGAGTAGTCACCAGTCCAAACACTCGAGCAATCGTCACGGAAAGCAACACCAAACCTCCCAATACAAGCGGCCTTAAAAACAACCAAACCACTCAAAAACAAACGACCACTATTTTCCCGATCCAACCTCAAACTTCACAACCTGAAAAGGACACATTGAAACCCACAAAAAATTCAAGATCCAAGGAACAACCTAGAGAGAGAAGAAACAAAACGACCCTAATATTTCTTTCATCCCCGTGTGGGCCTCCAAAAAAACAATCAAGCCTTTTTTTTTTCAGACTACTATGACTATCAATACCGAATTTCCAAAGACAAAAAAAGGAACATAAACAAAGTGACCCAGAAGAACAAAGGACACAGACCGAAGCGGAAGCGACAGCGTAATTGAGACCAAAACTAAACCAAAAGAACAAAAACTGACAAAACAAACTGATACCATACAAGAGCAGATTGGATCCAAAGGATCGAACCCGCTCTGATACCAAGTTGAATATCAGAGTGCGCAACGAATGAGATTAACAAAAAATAAGAATATTATTAAACAACCGAGAATGCCGGAACGGCTACAAAACCTTAAGAGACTACATTGTGAATAACTTGATCCTCAAACTAAATTACAAGCTCTATTTATAGAGCAATAAACCTAAGAAACCCTAATGCTTAAATGCCAAAAATACCCAACTACAAAATCAAATCAAATCTCTAATTAATTTCTTAAATAAACCAAATAAATTTCAACAGGGAATGCGTTCGAGCAAAACCATTTCCTGACCCTTACTTGACGGCGCCTGAAACGCTTAAACTGTCAAATAAGCATGCTTTCATCTTTGAGGTTTAGCTCTCAGAACTTTGTGCCTTGCCATTAACAATAGCATTTGATCTCCAGTTAAATTTTGGCATACCTTGCACCAATCTTTGTTCTATTTTTGGTTATTCTGTTTCAGGAGTGAAAGCTGGAGTATCAACCGGAATGCCGGTAGTGGGTTGAGGCACAAGGAATCCCGAGGAAGCGTTGATTAGTGCCGGAGCCTCTTTCGTTGTTAAAGATTTCGACGACCCAAAACTGTGGGAAGCACTGGAAGAGAATGTGAGGAAGGCAGAGTAACAACACTTACAACTTGATATGGCAATGACAAAGAACAATGATAAAGTAGCAGAAGGTTTAAAGCTTAATTTATAGACACTAGCACATACACTCACAAATGTGTGTGAATAATTTCGTTTCATTTTTTATTTTTTTCATTAAGAAGTGTGATTAGTTTTAAAGTAAAAGTTATGAAATGTGGCACAATGATGGGCAGTTTCTTCAAATGTGGGCGTATTTGTTTTAGGGGTGTGATATGCACACGCTCATTTTTACTTCTCACGCACCTTTTTAATTTTTGGTCATCTGATCGGATGAATTGAAGAATATCAAATGACAAAAATTAACGAAGGGTGTGTGAGAAGTTAAAAATAGTGTGTGGATGGCACACCCTCTTTTTTTATTTGTTATTTAAATAGGGCATGCTATGTTTACATGGTTGTGAGGTTGGTGTAAAAAAACATCAAAATTTTTGTTGCATCTAACTACTAAATTGCACATATTTTTAATTTTTGTTCAATTTTGGTGAGAGGTTAAAATGGTAATTTCCTGAAATCTTAGTTAACAAACAAGTTCTATTAATAGCCAGTATAGATTATAGTATTATGGAACAGGGACATCCCCATGAAATATGTTGATCCTGCTCTGTGTTCAAGTTCAAATGACGCTTGCCGATAGGAGATTAGGACGCATTGGTATTCGTATCCTTTTTAGTTTTGCGATGCTGGTGGTGTTTAAAATGTTATAAAAATATATACATACAAGAAACAAAGTTTATAGAAGCTAGATTTATATACACAAGTTCATAGTTATCAAAAGATTGGCAATGCTCAATTACTCATTGTTCAAAAGGTAATTATATGGACAAGGTCGAAATATCAGTCAAATAAAAACGTCTAAAATCGAATACAAAATTGTAAATCGTGCATAGTGCGCGTGATTGGAATAAACAAAAAGATCTTTCGCTAAATTTTCTGCTAAATTATCCCATGATTGGCTAGAATGCCATCTAAATAAACTCATAAAGTTACATTATTATAGCAAGTAAAATTATAAACCTGCAAAAACTCAAGAAAATTAGAAATTAATATGTAGAGATATCCTCAAACATACTGCTCTCGTGAAAATAGGAATTACTTTGCATTGTACATTATAAATGTAAGGAGGACTGATCACTTGTTTAACTTGCATTTCAACTAACACAACAATGTCTAAGAAAAATTACACATTTTTAAAAATAAAATTTGTTTTTAGTATTTAAATATTTTTAATCTCAATGATAATGTTTAATTAGATTTGTGAAGCCCAATTATGTGCCACGGTAGGATGTAACAGAAGTTTTCCCACAATTATAAAGCAAATGGTGCATAGATTTTCGACACTCATTTTCATATATTATCAATTTTAAGAATTATTTTAGAAGCTATTTGTGATAAAAAAAATTAAAAAAAAATAAACTTCAATTTTAATATTAAGGGGGTGTATTCAATTAGGAATTTGAGAGATTTTAATAGATTTATAAATCCATGGATTTTTATGGAGTTTAATTGATTTTTAGAAATTTCATGTAAAATTTTGATTCAATTTCTTCGAAATCTCATGGGAAAATGTGAGATTTGTGAATGTTTAAAATATACTACAAAATCTCTCTAATTTCCTCTAATTCTTCAACATTTCCAAATTTGTTAAAAACAAATTCTTATTGAAGTTATAAACTTCTTTAAAATCCTAATCAAATACACCCATATGTATAAGGATTTTAATAAACTATCTTAAAATCATGATTGAATACACGTTGAATTTCAAAAATGGATCTTTTGATATAGGCGCCTCAGTTTTGAATTTTCTAAATCGAAAATCCATGTCTTTTAGTGATTTGATTAAACTTTTTTTATTTATCATAATTTTGATGCTATATGCGCATTATATTGTAACAAATTTCCTATAATCTAGCCTTTTGATTACACTCTTCTCCGTTAGAGATAATTGTAAAAAAAAAAAAAGGTTGGTTAGATTCAAAATTATCTTCACAATAATTGTGACATCCCACATCACACAGGAGAGTGGATCCTGTAAGCTTTATATGTATATTCTCATCTCTATTTAGCACGAGGCCTTTTGGGGACTCACTAGTTTCGGGTTCCATCGGAACTCCGAAATTAAGCGAGTAGCGCGCGAGAGCAATCCCATGATGAGTGACCCAGTGGGAAGTTCTCGTGTGAGTTCCCAGAAACAAAACTGTGAGGCATGGTCGGGGCCCAAAGCGGACAATATCGTGTTACGGTGGGAGTTGAGTCTGGGATGTGGTAAGGGCCCAGGTCGGGATGTGACAATAATGCTACAATTTAACAATAATTATCTACGATTTAAGATATTTTCTTTCTAAAATAAATAGTTTAATATAATTTTAAATCCCTCAAAATCAAGTGTACCAAAATAAGCTTTTCTTTTAGTACGTTAAGAGAAGATAGGATTGAAAATAATATAAATGACACACCCCGACCGAGGCCAAGGCATGCTGGCCATCATGTGAGAGTGACGTAGCCATGTGCACAGTGCGGAAGCGATAAAGATAGAAAATATACGAATAATTAAAAACTACATTTAGGGAGTACACTACTAATAAGAAGTGATAGGAGTTAGTTACAACCGTAAACTCACTTAATCAGAGCATAATAAGTCTAGGTGCAGTCCAATAGGACAAGTACTAGTTACACAGTACCAGGAATGTCCTACTATAATATAGAATAGTCAGAACATCCAACGTCCTCGAGCCACCAACAACTTACTTAAAACCTGGAGGGGCGCAAAATAGAAAACGTGAGTGGGCAAAAACAAATATTTTACAAAATCATTTCATTTATCAATATACTAACCCTTCGCTGTAAAACATGTATAATTTTCCCAGAATCAAGATATAAGCATATACATATATATATATATATATATATATATATATATATGAAACCATATCAATTCAGTTCATGTTTCACATAATCATATTCATAGGTATAAATGCCATGCCAAGATATAATAGAGTAAACAATTCAGGTAAGAATAATTTCATAGAATTGTGATATGTTAGCCGGAACTCCTGTGGTAGTCTGTACGGCTGAATTCATAGCTCAAACTCAATCTAGTCGGAGTCACTACTATGACTTATACGGCGATATACTGCACATAAGTCGGAACCATTGAAAAGGGTTTGTACAACAAGATTGGGTGAAATATAATTATGCTCGATTCTATTCTCTTATAATAGCCGGGCGATAAATCGCTAGTCACCTACGAGTCAGAAACATAATAAGGCATGTACGACAAGAATGTGCACTTAAGTTGGATCCAATATGAGCATATAGTGCGGGAGGTGACGTAAATAAACAGGCATGTACCCCATATCTCTGGCTAATTCACAATCACCCTAGGTGCAGCTTTATGAGCTCAACATTACTTAATCACATATCACATATCACATCATCGATGATTCACACAACCAAACATAACTTACCTGAACTCACATGTGCCTCCACAGCACCACATTTATATATATATATATATATATATATATATATATATATATATATATATACAACCATGCAATGCATATTAAAAATATAGAAGCATTTGACATATTATTTCAAAGCATACTTTCTTTAAAATGCATTTTTGCGAAATATATCAAGTATATAAATATATACTGAAAACAAAAGCCCACTCACTGATATGTCGAAGGGTCGTAGCCCCCGAGTCGTCCGTGGATACGCTCGTCCTCGGGATAAGCCTCACCTATATGCGAATTAACTATAAAAACGTTATTTTTAAAGCACATAGGCAATACTAGCTAATAACTTCTCATACATTGCTCAAAATAGGTATATGAATATACCACAGTGATCTACACAACCTCATAATCATCCCCATATTTTTAGAAATATTTTTGGACCTTCCACGCGCCACCACGCACTGGCAAAGGCACGGCAAAACTCACCCCCACGCGCGGCCCAAACCTAACGGATTCCATAACCACCGTTACGGAATATTCCGTTAAACCTAACAGATTCCGTCACATCTGACTGACGGCGTGAGAATATTCCGTCATACTTGACGGAATATTTCTTCACCTCCTACCTCCAGCTTCGGCGACCGTCGCCGGCGCCGGAAACTGGGCAAAACTTCAAACTCACTATTCTCCTTCATTTCTTCACCATTTTTCATGCAATTGGTACCAAAATGAAGCTAATAACATGTAGAATCACGTTATACTACGTTTAAGCCTTGAATTCCACTAGAATCTACCTGAGGAAGCTCGATAATCCGGTCGACTTGAAAAGCTTTGATCGACGTCCAAACTCTACTAACGAACTAGCACAAGGCTCGTGAGGATCTCCTTAAGCCTTCTATGTGCTTAGAATTCCCTGAAAATCGAAGAATAAAAGTTGCATGAACAGTACATGGAATCGGACTTTGTGGTTCCACATGAAATCTAATGTAACCTTACCTATATTTGGTACCTTTGAACTCGCAAGGACCTTAGGAACACAATGGTACCATTTTCAACCTCAATCTGCAAGGTTTGGGGTGTTCTTGCCCTTGTCCGTACGTAAGAGGGAAGAGAGAGAGTGAGAGTCTAAGAGGGGTGAGAGGACACGGGGGAGAGAAAAGAGAGAGTGTGTGTGTGGCCTAGGATTGGTCAACCACCAAAAAGAACATAACTTAATCCTAATTGGTTCCAAACAATTAGGATTTTAAGAATATTAACCCAAAGCTACCCTTAAACCACATTACACAACTAATGTTCAAGGGTATTTTCGTCAATTCACACCGTCGATAAATATATATTTGGGACGGGCTGTGACAATAAACATACCAATACACAATGTGTACAAAATAAAACGTACCAAAATAAAAATAATGTATCAATATTAACAATATGTATCAAATCAAACGTACCAAAATTACAAATAAACATACAAATTAATAATTTTTGTAAATTCAAATGTACCCGCATATAATATATATGTAATGTATTGTACCTAACAATAATTCATCAACAATCATACTTAAAAAAAAAAACAACAAAAAAAAAATTTCACAAAAAAATTGAAAAATTACACAAAGCTTTTATGTTGATCACCAACTATTTGGAAAAGAAAAAACCATTTAAAAAAATAAATAATATTAAATGTTTGCATAACAAAAAAAAAAAAAAAAACTATGGTCGAAAAAAACATATTTGGAAGAAGAGAATATATAGTTTAATTACTAATATCTCCATTAAATAAGGAAAAATGCATCATGCAGATAAAATGATAAATTAAAAAATTATTTTAATTTAAAAAAATAAAAATGATTATTAATCAAAACGCTTTAATTAAATTTTAAAAAAGCACAAATATTTAATTTAAATGATATAAAAAACTATAGAAAATTATAATTTTTCGAAAACTCACTTAAAATCTTAATTAAATATCCATGAATTCATTAAAAAAAATTAAAACCCCTTAAAATCTTAATAATACACAACCTTACACTATGTTTGGATGATGAAAATAAACTTGAAATTTGGATAAAAGTCAGAATTTATAAATTGACATGCATCAATTTCCTTGTTTGGATTTATAACATAGAAATTTAGAATTTCAGTGTGGAAAAAAAACTTCGAATTTGGGGCCTCCAATTTCCAAGTTTAAATTCCATGTAAATAGGTGTCATTTTCCAATTTATATGATTGAGAGTTTAAAATTAAAAAATTCCGTTTTCAATTTCATTGTTCTTTTAAATTAACCAAACAACAAAATTCACAAATTTTAAAAAATAAAATCTCTCTATGTCAATTTCTGCAATTTTAAAATTTAATCTTAAATTTGTGTTAGTGTAACGCGTATAGGATGGACAAAATCCCCGCGCGGGACTCTCTTATCGCCGCCCCTTTCTCATCAGTACAAGAAGCTCCTTCCTCTCGATTTGCATCCTAAGAAACCAGGGCCATCAGGACCCTTCTCACCAAGCATCGGGTACGGCTGATCTCCATCCCATTTGAACCCGATTTATAATTTCGGTAATTATGCCTCTTCCCTTTTCTCTTTCTACAATTTCGTGAATTGGGTTTTTGTATCTGGATAATTTCGTGAATTGAGCTCATCTGATTTCAATTGGAGTTTATCGTGATTATTTTTCTGATTATTTGGGTATTAATTGGGTTTGGGATTGATGTGGGATTTGATTATTTTCCGATTGGGTTTGGGATTTGATTATTGTTTGGGTATAATTGGGTTTGTGATTTCATTATTTTCTGATTATTTGGGTATTAAAGCTTGGTTTTGAAAATATTCATGTTCCTCATATATTCTATGTGACAATTTATCTGCACTTCCGGTTATTTGTGAGACAATGCTGGGGTACAATTCCTTTTTTCTGCTTTGCAAATGAGTTCTGTTTCTGCTTGCTTTTCTGGGGTACAGTGTGGGTTTGCGGTTTTTAGCCGAAAGTCTCTTACTTTGCAATCTCTGGTTTTGAAGAGTTACTGGAGAGGAAGAGCTAAAGCTTCTTCATTTTCATTAATTTTCTTTTAAAATATTTCGGTCCAGAATGTTTCTTTTTTCCTATTTTGCTAAGCATGAAGCTCTATTTCCAGATTGTCTCTTTAAGTTATTCATGTTTTAATTTTCTGTAGATCTGTTGTTCGAATCCAGTGTTTGGTAGATCTATGGGTTTCGTTAGATATTGGTTCTGTAATTTAGTTTGAAATATTTCAATATTTGGAGTAATTTGTTGTACTAATCAGTGTTTGAGATAGATTTAATTTAAGACAGTGAAGAAACTCGACTGCATCAGCAATGGCGACGGTGCCGGAAACCTCGTCGGAAGAGAATCCAACCCTATCACACAGCAATTCCATAAGCCACAGTCCCCAACCCCTAGACCAACTTGCCACACCATGGGTCGACTATGCCGTCGAGCAGGCTCGGATTTACCAGAAGAACGTTGAAGAAACCTTCGAATCCGCCGTTGCAGCTTCTAGGTCACGTCTCTCCGAGATTCGAGCAACCTCCGCCGCTCATTTCAGCCAAACTATTGTAAGGAGACAAATTCCCCTCAACTTTTGCTGAGCTTACGAATTTTGGTAAATTGAGATTGCTTGGCACAGAGGGAACTAACAAAAGTTTTTTTATTTTTTCACTTTGTATTACGTAATTTAGATTATCTAATAGTTAATGAAACTTTCAAAAGTTTAGATTGTTAATTTTATAATTTTATGAGGAAAAAATTGTGAAAAGAAATGTGGTTTGTAATTGTGTATTGTTTTGTGCATAGTGTTGATTCCGATAATTCAGAATTATTTGCACCATGCCGAAAGTATTGCATTTGGGCATTATTTTCCATCAACACACACGAATCATTAGTTACTTGGAGAAAGTTCTAGTTGATGATGAGTATACTTATTTGAGTTGAATGTGTGAATGCAGAACTCTCTGGAAGATATCAAATCTAATTGTGCTGCTTATGAGGAACTTTTATTTGGGAAGATTAAAGGTAACTGTTGGTTTATCATTTTTTTCCTTTGAGAAGACGAAAGTAGAGTTTCCCATTTCTTTTTGTTTACATTGTTGATTATTTTAGAAGTTTATATTTACACTTTTTTGGTGCAGAGGGTGTTCATGTTGCAGCTTCAAATCCCATGATTACAGCTGGAGTTGCAACTGGATTGGGGTTTCTGCTTCTGAAAAGTATGCATTAATTTCATCGGCAGATTCTGTCAATATCGGTTTTTGAATGGTTGCGTGCATTCAAACTTTGATTGCTATGTAGTCCACATAACGATATCCTTTAGTACTTACTCTAGTAGGTAACTAATCTAAGAAAACCTGAGATGTTAAATCTCATGGATGCTACTAATTATAGATGACCGGCAACACTTGAAGTTTTATAGCAGGCAATTTTAGTATATTAGATTCCATGATAATACTGTATGTGGACTACATTGTAGATCTAATCACAATTTAAGATGTAAAAAGTTTTACTTAATATCAAGTATCAATCCTTGGTCATTACCCAATTTTTAGTTATTTATTTATTTGTGTCTACCTGCAGGACCACGACGCCTCTTGTACCACAAAGCCTTGCGCCTTTTTGTGAGCGAAGAGGTAAGCATGGACTGTTTAAACTTTAAATACACATTCAATTGCATTGTTAGAATCACCAACACCTTTCAGAAAGAGGGTGAATCTTCATATTTAGTGCATTGTGTAGCTATGTGACAATGACCAAGAGATGACTAGAGTTTAATATGATATTCGTTATTCCATACTCTGACAATACTTGGTTCGTACGTCAATTTTTGAGATCAATGACCAGCTAGCTAATGTTAGTGGCCTTTTCTGAAACTTGTTTCCAACAGTCTGAGCATTCTTTTGTCCAATATTTAGGTAGTTTCATTATTACTCTTATTTGTAATGAATCAAAGAAAACAAGAACATGGTGAGGGGAAGAAAAGTCAGAACCATGAAGACCTTTTTCCTCTAGAGCCAATTAAGGTGACATGGTAATAATCCCAAAAGTTGGCAGTATAATGTGCATTTTAGAAGGGAAGTTTATGTGAGAAACTAATTTCATAGGAAAAAATTAACGACAATTCAACTAAGTTAACAAAAGATTTTTGTGGCATGATGCGAGAAAACAAGGCTTAAAACTCATGGAACTGTATTGTAGCAAGCACATGATGCATAGTCATAATATCATACATGGGGTTTGCTTCAGCACTTGTTTCTTTGTGCAGTCTTTACTTTCTAGAGCTGATGCCAAAGTAAAGGAGTTGCGACATTCAATTGATCTTCTAAAGGCTGAAAGTGAAAAATTAGAGGTGAACTCTCTCTCTCTCTCACACACACACACACACACACACAGAGTCATTCACTGTTACAAAATCTGTTGCTCGTTTGTGCCTTGTGCAAGGGAATTCTTACTGATATAGATTATATCAGAGAAACTCTCTTGCAAAGGAAATATATGAAGAATATTGGACGTCCATACTAGTATAGGATGTATGAATTGAATACCGAGTAGCATAATCAACAAGAAAAATAGTTTTTTCCTGAAAATAAGATGTGTTGCTTTTCTTTAGCTCCAAAATTTAGCAAACATAGGGTTGTCACTGGCATAAGAACCTTGAGATGATTTTGAAATTTTCATTTTCTCTTTGAATTTACCATATCAGATGTTTGAGAAATAGCAACTAGAAGTGCCAATTGAACAGTCTACCTGAGTAGTTAGCTAAACTGTACCAAAAGGTAGCCACTGACTCCGACAGAACCGTACATGCACAAACTGGAAAACCTTGGGGTTCAAAGGTTTGATTGTCACCTCAAAAATTGTGACAATAAATGTTAAAGATTTTTCTATGAGCGTCGTTAAAGTTTGAGGTAGATATCTGATCATTCATATGCCACCTGACAATGAATGGGGAAGATTTCCTTTTCCAAGGGCAGCCTATTGAATTAATGTGCAAGAAAAACTTTATTGTAACAACTTTAGAAGGATGGTATCAGTCTTCTATTAACATGTGGAAAATATGACGGAATGATCGAAATATAAAACTTGAGTCGAAAATAGGTTTTGCGTTCTGGGTGAAAGATGTAGGTTTTGCATTAATGAAGGGAAAGAAAGAAAGGGTAAGCAAAGTGTTTGCATAGTGGAATGTCCTGATCGATATTGTGCTTTAACAAAATGAGGAGGATGGAATCATTTTTCTATTAACATGAGAAAGAAATTAAAAATGATGATGTAACTTGAAGTTGAAGGATGAAGTAGTTTCAAAAGGCAGACGTACATTCTGGTTAATGGATTATATTTGTGCATTAATAAATGGAAAAAAATAATTCTTAAAAGAATTAAAGGATGATTAATTGCTTGAATAATAGAATGCTATTATGCCCAGTTTAATAGTTTGCGCCCAGTTTCTTGTCTGTCTACCTTGAGACCTGGAAGGGCAGGGAGGGATTGATATGGTAACGTGACAAATTTATGAAGTTGTTCTAGTGGGGTATTCCGAGGGTGCTAATCATATGCATTTGCCATTTAGTTAATGTCTTGTAGGCATGCATCAGTAGGCAACAGCTTCTTCGAAGACTTTGGCTGCTAGCTGTGAGAAAAGAATTATTGTAATGTTAGTTCAGGCAGTCAGATTGGTCATCATTTCTTGGAGTGACATTAGGTTTAACCTGGGCAAGCAGTTTAGTATCATTTGAATTGCAAGAGCTACTTCAACCCAAAAACTGAAGAGTTGATTGTGAGAAACTAATTTGTTCGAATATTGATATAAATGAATGAGTGAAGGACAAGAAGTAAACCCTGCAATGATCATGAAAGAACCAAAATTAATTAGACTAAATAAAGATTACAGAGAAAATTGCCTTTCCTGCTCTGAGTTTCTAGCCTGCTTTAGTGCTCATCGTGTTTAATCTGAGGAAGCATATCTAGAAATTGAAGTCATGGGTATGGTTATTGTTTGCAGAAGCGGGCATTACATGCTGAAGAGGAATTGACAAGGGGAAGGACAAAACTCAGGTTTGCATTTATAAAAGTGGAGCAATTTATAATTCACTCCCATTGCCGTAGCACTTACTTTTTATGTCCAAATTTCTATTTGCAGACAAACAGGGAAACAAATCCAAAGTGTGATTCGCTCAGCTTATAAGGCTGAAAGACAAGCAGCAGGTATGCAAAACCTTTTGACTCTAGAGTTTGATAACATTAAGCAGTTAAAAGGGGAGGCGAATGAGACATTTTGCTTCTGTTGCTTGAACATTGTTTTTCATTCTATCAGGTTTGAAAGATATCCTTGGAGAGCTTCCCAGAAGAGAAGCAGCTGTGTTTCGGTCACAAGTGAGTTAGTTGATCATAGTATTGCACTTACTCATTTCTTCCTTATCCAGAAGTCGAAAACATATATCTTAAAGACATAAAAGTTAAAACTCATAAATACGAAATCCACTAAAGAAAACAGATCTTTGAAGAGGTTTATCGCCTTGGGAAAGCATGTTACTCACATAGACAGTTCACTGAAAATAAAGACAATGGACGAGATAGAAAAAAGAAATTTCTCCATCCATGTCCCATGTTTCTGCTTATCCACTGGTTTGTATAAAATTCCTTGTTGCGAATTTCACATAAATGCTAATCTTGGGTTGTCTCGCTTGCAGGTTTCCAAACTAGCTACGGAGGCAAAGAAAGAAAGGAATGCTTTGTCAAAGGAGGTCACAAAAATTAGCAATTATGGGATCTCAGTCTGAGAATTCTCACTTGCATTCCGTCGTTAGAATGTACCTCATCAAAAGTGTTAATAATTGAACTAACTGCAGTACTTGGAGCAATCCGTGCTCATGAGTTTTGTACAAGGCGATATTGCTTAAGACTACAAATGTCAGCGTCACGTTAGGACTATGGAGATAAAAGTTTGAGAGTGATAAGTTGAACCACAGGCTTGTTAATTAACAACAAAACTTGCCCAACTTGCCGGGCAGTCTCACTAAATTTTTGTTGGAGTCACGAGTTCTTAGCTTTATCTTGACCATTATCAAAGTCTAATGCTCTCAAACATCAAACATTAGGTCATGCCCACTTTGTCCATGTTTGAGTATCTGAACTGAAAGAAATGGAAAAATCCTCTCTTCCGGTGCGGTGACTTGAGCACTCCATTTGTAGCCTCGCATATTTCTCTTCCAGAGTTTTGAGTGTCTCTCATGCATTTGATGCAAGTACTAGATTTAATCCTAATCCTAGTAGGAATACCTCCCTATATATGTATAATCTTGTGTATTCGACCAAAAAAAAGAAATACATACATAATTTTGTGTATGTTCAAAGAACACTACCTCCTCAAATTGAAACATAACAGGTCTTATTTAAAAATTAAATAAAAGATAAGTAAATCCATTATAACCTCTCTCAACCCCAGGAGGATCGTCTCTGGATCTTTTTTTATGAGGATCTGGGAATCCTTAAATCGTGTCCATTCATCGTATATAGTGCGGTCAGTTTTTGTCAAGTACTATTCATATTTAATTTAAAATAAAAATATTTAAAATGATTTATATCGCACAATGTATGATGAACGGGCACGATTTAAGGATCTCTAGAATCCTCACAAAGAGGATCCGGAAAGGATCCTTATTCCTCTCAAGCACACCCTACGAGCGTGCACAATTTGCATATATATATATATATATATATGGGGCACTTTGTATCCGGTCCTTAGTTGGTATAATTCTTTGATTGAAACCTTATTGAATTTCAGTTTATGAACAAGGTCCCTGAGCTTTGTACACATCAGCATTTTACTATTCACATATTTCCATGTCAGTTTTTAATTTATTTATTAAAAAAATTTAATTTATAAATTATACTTCATATCACTCATTATCATAGCAAAATAATTGGAGACCATTGTAACTGAAATTTCCAAATTTCAGTCCCCCAATTCAAGCTATTCTTCTGTTTATAGTTTGTACCCAAGACAGACTTTATGATTCATAAAGTCTGAATAAAAACAACTTCATTCAAAGTATGCCATTGAACAAGTCCCATATCTTCATTACAAACACAAACTCACTTCAGAGTCTGCCATGGAAAAGCTGATGTGAAGTCGCCATACACGCTAACAGAAAAATGTACCCCCATGCAATAAGATTGCTACCAACCCCCCCCCCCCCAAAAACACCCGCATATGGCCTTTTTAGTCCCATTGACTGCAAAAATCTTCCAGTATTTTTGTTTACCTGATTAGCTAGTTTGTACCCAAGATTAAAAATTGATTTTGCAGTCACCATATATGCTAACAAAAAATGTACCCAATGCAATAAGATTGTACCCCACGCCTGGCCTTCTAAGCCCCGTAAAGGAAAAAAAAAACTTATTCAAACATTTTTACAAACACTTGTTGTGCATACTAGAAATTCATAAACACTGGTCGTAGGATCTCCAAGCTCCTCTGTAAATGCAATGCAGTTCTTCCCCACTTGAAATACCTCCGACTGGGTAGAACTATGGTGCAAAGATTACCCATTCAAAGATTTTAACAAAGTCAGTCCGATGTAACAAAAAATTGGACGCGGTTCAAATCTTCTGCAAAAATCTGCGTTTGTTTGAATGCTCTTGGAGAACATATGAGTACGGCTCAAATTTTGGCAAAAATTGAATTGATGAATTTGAATGCAAACTAAAAACAAAAAAGGGAATAGCTTGAATTGCGCAACTGAAATCAGAGTTTCAGTTACAATGCTCTAATTATGTTGATAGTGATAATGAATGATATGAGGGTAATTTATAAATTAAAAATTTTAATAAATAAAATAAAAAGCTGACATGGAAATATGTGAAAATGCTGATGTGTACAAAGTCTAGGGACCTTAATCAGAAATTGAAATTCAACAAGGTTTTAATCATAGAGTAGTGATAACTGGATCCTAATTTCTCCTATATATATATATATATATATATACAGGCCATCTTGACCATTAGATTTGGCTTTAATAAAATTATGTGATTGAGATTAAATCACAGGCCACATAATCTCAACCATAGGATTTCATTAAAGTCAAATTTAATGGTCAAGAGGATGTCCCCATTTTTTATTAAACATGAGGATCTCTTCCCTTAAAGACTTCTTATATGAAGAAGTGGCAGTCGCACCATCGTCATCATCAAAGAGTTCTTTCTTCCTCTTTATTTCTTGTTAATGTTTTTGCTAGCCAACTTCATTATGAGTTACTAAGTACTTTAGTTGGGACTTGGTTGAAGTCCTAATCATGTTTCCTTGAGTATTTTCGATACACTTTTGTTACAAGAAAATTTGTTGATACTTTAATGGTTAATTCCTATTTTAATTCCAATCTTATTGAGTTATTTTATGATTGATCACCATAGAATAGCTTTGTGATTGAGTTTGTTACACTGATAAATTTAGATGATCAAGTCTTGTACCTATGCCGAGTAACAAGAGAACTAGCTACGGTTGTTGGAATTAATTATCACGAATAATTGGAATAGATACAATGTTCTAGGATTTGCGTGCATTTTCCATTGTATTATGCTTTCTCAGAGTGCAGCTTAGTAGATACCATGCTAAATACTTGGAGAATGAAAAAAGTTAGTGTAAACACCCATGCCTAATTTGTTGTTTAGGGAAATCAATAGCTTAAAGAGTAAATACCATGCCTTTGGGTTGACAAACGTTAAACATCTAAATTGTCTTGAATCATCATGTGTACCGATTGCTTAGGCGAAAAAGATTAGAGATGGAAACCGAAGTCCTAACCGTTCAAACATCGTTTTCAAAACCCTTATTGCCAATTACTCTTATTTGCCTACGTTCTTTATATTGTGTTTTTATACTTTTAAATTTAAGACATCTCAAACTATTTTGTTAAACCTTTATGTGCATGTTTGCTAGTTTTGTGAATAAATTAATTTAAGTTCTTAGGAATCATAACCTAGATACCTATTAGTGCAATCCTTGTGGGAATGATCTCGTACTTGCTTTATATACTATGTGTTTGATCTCGTGCACTTGCGAGTTTAAAACGTGTAATTAATAGCTTAATATTTAGGTTGCTAATTTCGTAACAAGTTTGTATATATATATGTATGTATGTATATATATATATATATATATATATATATGTATGTATGTGTATATATATACATATATATATGTATGCATGCATATGCATATTCTCAAACAAAAAACAGCAATCAAACAAAATAATAATAATAATAATAATAATAATAATAATAATAATAATAAATCTGATATATTATATACGGAGTGGAATACATAGGTTTTAGATATGTACAGAAGATTACTATAATAACAGCAATCAAACAAAATACCAGAATTAATCTGACCAACAATTCAACATCCCCAATCCCAAACCATCAGAATTTGGTTCAACAACAAAACTACATACAACAACACTTCAACAAATTCGGTCGTGGTCGTGGTCGTGTTCGGGTTCATATATCCGCAGCAGCAGTAACTATGAAGTCTCTGAACATTAATCCATCTCAGCGGACCCATGCTACAGAATCAATCTCATCCCTTGCCGACTTGTACAGTTCTAGCCTTTTAGCACACTGGTGCCTCCTCTCCATCAACGCCGGATCTTCGTCAAGCAGCTGGGAAAGGTGCTTAGCCTGAAACACAAACCAAAGCAACAACAATTATAAAACACAAGCGATAATAGTTGTTCGGGTCCAAACAATCAAAACATTGCATGTAAGGCAAGAGAGTACCTCTCTCTTCCCTATTTGTATGTAGAAGTGATTCAGCAACGACGTATTAGCCTCTTTGACTTGACAATGAACAACGGCCTTGGGGATTGTGTTCCTCAGTGTCTCAGACACCATTCCCACATATGAGGATACGTTTGATCCTATCCTCCGAAAGTGGCCCTCTGAGTAGCGGTCCATGGCAGGGGCAGGGGCGGGTGTTGTACCAGGCCTTCCCGCTGGTGTTGAACCAGGCTTTCCTGGGTTTCCTGGGTTTCCAGTGTTCTCCATTTCCTGTGGAAGTCTCCGAAAGAAATCCACAGTCAAATATGAAGATTCCATGTCCACTAATCGAAGAGTTGTCTTCTTACTTTCATTACGGAACCTTTCCAAGGCCTCATTACATGCAGCAGCTATTTCAGCTTGCAGAGTCGGAAAGCGCTTCAATTCCTGAGTTACAAATATCAATATCATGCCCCTTTCTCATTCAAAGAACACCAGTTAAACTTTATAACCAACAGCAAAATTCCGTACCTGAGTTTCTGCTAATGACTTCCTCACAAGTTCTTTCAAGACAAAGTGAACCTAAGGTGTGGGTTTTTGGTCAGTAAGAGAAAAAAGAGTGATCAAAAGTTCTGGACGACTAGACGAACTTTAAGAACACTTATAGCAAACCCAGAATAATAGAGTGTAAAGAAAAAAAGGATAACTTACAGCATC
Organism: Malus sylvestris; assembly: GCF_916048215.2. NCBI lineage: Eukaryota > Viridiplantae > Streptophyta > Magnoliopsida > Rosales > Rosaceae > Malus > Malus sylvestris. Next base: position 9,095,048 of record NC_062266.1, on the reverse strand, counting down.
CACGGAAGCTTCAGCCGGCCCTCTAAAATAACTCAGTGACCCCTCAATTAGGCGGCGGTAACCTTGCTCCGGAGCAATCAAGTGTGGCTGATAACCGTCAGCCTCTGAAACCACTTTCCTTACATTCTGCAGAGAAAGATGTCGATCAAATGGAAGCTTCCTCAATGCAGCAGGCAGTTGGTTGTCAAAGACACCATAAATCCGATCACCTCCAGCCCGTCTAATACGACAAAATGAACAAAGATATCATCAAACCACAGTAGTGCAGGGAGTTTTTTTGGTCAAAAGAAATCAACAAATTCATCTGATGATACTACATACAACTTTAACATCATAAATCCCTGTGAAGCAGAGTATTACGCAGATCCAGCACATGCAACCACCAAGGTTCCCAGATCCAGCAGAGACAGGGTGCCTCAAAAACTACTAAAACCAACCCGAAGCCAAAACCTAAGGAACCCAATTACTAACAAATTTTCAAACCTTGACAGTCGGAGGTGGTTTCGTATTAAATATCAGAACCAGCCAAAAGAGCTAATGCTAAGTAAGCACACTACGTTAGATTTAGATCACCTGCATTGGGTTGTCCAGCACACTAGATTGAATACAGAATACCCGCATGGAATTTACAATCATATGAATCAATCATATCTAAAGAAAATTCAGCTTATGCCAATTTTGCTAAGGATTTGGGAACTAAAGACGCAAACATTAGGTAAACAATCCCCAAAAACTTAAAAAGGCATACATTGAAGGGACGAAGTTAAAACAAGTCGATCTTACCCTCCATCTAGATGCTCCTTGAAAATCCTGTTAAATGCACGGCAGAGTTCCAGTATAGTGTACAATTGAGCCTAAAATACAAACTCTTGGTCACAAACTCATGATTGCTCAAAGATCATCCAATTTATGATCAAGTGCCGCAGATAAAGACAGCTTACCCCAGCATCAACAGCAACAGGCCTACCAAGATGGTCCAACTCGGATTCAAGTTCATCAATGCTTTTGTTAATCATAGATAAGATACTTGGTATTCGAGCCCTAATCACAGTCTCCAAATGCTACAAACAAGATCAATCCATCAAAATGATACCCTATTACATTAAGCAACAAAAAATGATACCTATTTTAAGGAACAAAATATATTCAATTGCAACAAAGATATTCAAACTCAAATATATGCAATTGAGTCATACCTTTGAGAGAAGTTTTGCAAGATACTCAGAACCCATTCTATTAGCTAAGTGCCCATAGTCGGGACTGGTTGCAAAGTATTCGCGCTCCTTGCGCCTTGCAAGAACCATGTCTGTATTTTTATTAATATCTGCTTGTGAACGGTTCACAACTCCAACCCAAGGCTGTTGCAGGCGATAGGATCTTCCTTCAATAACCTATGTGGACAGACATAAGAACTTTAAACTATATTTGAACATATTTCTTTGTTTCAGATACAAAGTATAGGAAAATGTAAAGAAAACCACAGTTAGGCTTGAAGGATCACTTCCATTAAATACGAACACATAACTATAGCATCATTGAAAACTTCTACATTTGAATGCAAATGCAACTTGCTAAAAGCCCGATCTCAACTATTGGAAAGTATTAATGTAATTCACTTGTTTTAAAAGTCATTTCCATAACAGTGAGCTGTGTAGGAAATAGGAAGGAAGAAAGAAAGATGGAGAGAAATCTTACATCCAGTGCATTAGTTCCTTTGTCCATCAAATCAAGCTTTGTCAACACCCCAAATGTCCGTTCACCTGCGTAAAGAAAATGATATAGGAGAAGACAAAATCAAGCAATAGGAGCCATAGGACAACTGCACAAGTCAAAAGGGGGAAATGGTTACACTTGAGTAAATAGAGCATACCTGTTGGATCAACTTCCCTAGCAAGTTTTATAGCATCTGATGTGGCTATATCTTGGTTGGCTGGAGATATTGCTAGTATAATGCTATTAGGCTACAATAAGCATAAACTCATCAACTAGATAGAATTTAGAACACTATTGACATTCATAGTAAAAACTTCAGGAGTAGGACCTATGTGGCAGGAATGCAAGAGGTCAATCAACGACCAACCTCTGACATTCATGCAAAACCGGATCTCATCTCACTCCTGAAGGGCATGAGAAGTAAAAATAACACCAAATACATAAATAAATAGATCGCCACAAAGTTAATAAAAGCAGTGACAAATAGACAATGTTCCAGCATGATTCTATAAAACTGAAACACAAAAAAGTTACAGCTCTTGACAAAGCTATTCAGTAGTGAGAAAGACCAGCAAGCTTCAACTATTTGCTCTACCAAATCTAATTCCACTCACAGAATTAAGTTGTATAACGAACAATATCTATAAATTAGTATTTAGAACATAATTCAATCACACCATACTACATCAATGTTTCTGTGCATAATGACTAGTCAGTGACTTCAAAACTCCCATGACAGTTATATATGACTTCATAATGATTCTTTACCTTCTCAACATAAGATCGAACCATGTTTTCAATATCTTCAACAATACTTTCAGGCTGGCCCTCTGAAAACAACAAGAGTCCTTGTTGATGACTGATAAATAAATTTGCATCATGCAATTCAATACTCAATCAGCATTGGAAATAAAACATACCAACAGCAACTTTCGTCAGACCGGGTAAGTCAATTAGGGTTAAGTTGACAACTGCCAGGAGATCAAGAATTAGTGTATGGAAACGAACACAAAAATTGATAATGTAAAATAAAACCCCAACATTCCTCTCTGGAAAAGTGAAATATAAAAGCGAGAGAAGGAAAAGTAGATTAAGAGCAATAATACCTAAAAGTTATCAAAGGTGCCCCAAAACTCTATTGCTTAATTTGCAAATATCAAGTAAGTGAACTTACAAATATATTTTCCTCCGACATAAAAACATATTTCTCTTAGGCCGCATTTGTTATGCAGGAATACTTGCACGGAAGTTGATTGATTTCTGTTCAACCCAAATTTGTTTTTTGGCTACATTTTAATATTTCAGAAAGGAATGAGGTCCACGGAATTGACTGCAATTCTGCCCCGCAACCTGAATTGCAATACTGACAGGGACACCCATATTTCCATTCCGTTCACTTACGTAACAAAAAATTTCTTCGTATGCACTCAGTCATTCACATATACACCGATTAAAATGAAAATAATATTCAAAGAAATATGGAACAAAAGCTTGCTGGTGCTACTCCTATCCCTCCCTACAGCTTTATCTCTCCAGTGCATAATCCAAAGCTGCATATGTTGGTACTTCATCAGTTAAATCCTCATTTAACTTCATCAACCCACTAGTAAATTTAACCCAATCTCATCTCCAAATCAAGATATTTTGCTTGCTTTCGCAAAATTTTGCTTCTCCTTTGCTTTCACTAAAATATATCTTCCGTCCATCCTTCCTACCGATTATTATTGGCTATGGCTTGTTCTGGATCTTGCTTTATATTCTACTAGTATTTTATTTATTTTTAGGTCAGTTTACCAACATTATCTTGTGATGAGAAAGTAACTCTCCTCTCTCATCTGTTTATCAATGAATTTTTACCCTTTAATCAATGTTTGTCAATGATTCTTTTAGATATTACTTTGTTTTTTGTTTATATCTTTTCGTGAACAGAGGGAGCAAAAACTGTGTTCATCTGACCTTTTCAATGCTTTGAAGGAAAAGGGCATTCTGGGAAATGTGTTCAATCTTATTTCATTCCTAGCCTTTGATTCTAAAAATTGTTTCAAAGACTTGAATTGGAAATACCAATTCCATTCCTTTAAGAGATGGAATGGAAAAGAAATACAACTCCTTTCCCATGTATAGTCAAATAAATGTGGCCTCAAGAATCAGGTTAGCAGAAGCAGAAAAATTACAAATTGTAACAAATTTCTCTTTAGAGGTGGACATGTGAAATAAACATCCAATCAAATTACAATTATAAATACAACTAAGCAGAAGCACGAAGATGATAAATTGTAACAAATTTAACCCACAAAAGGGTAATATCAAATTCTACAAGCTTTAAAAGTTTACGGCTCGTTACTTGGACAACAAGTTTCCAATGACTGTATCCAAACTTTAGATTATAAATAAACAACCAAAAGATCGGTAATGGAAAGCATACCATTAGGGGAGTAGATGCTGAGATGGATAGGAACAGGAGATATCTGTTTTGTCTTTCCTGTTATTCTATCAGTTTCTTCCTGAATTTCCTTTCGAACCATGCCTGCAGAGAGACGACAACATAAAAGTTTGGTTGTCAGTTCCTTTCAACAAATAATAGACAATTTCATAAGGAAAATGTAACATCTCCCAAGTAAATGTAGCAACTGTCAAGTCAAGATCTAAGGTGCCATGTCAAGAGCTTGTGCACAAGTTAATATTTAGTCCTAAAAACAAAGCCAAATTGGAAAACAAGTTCATTAGAAAACCAACTTAAATATAAATTCAATTTTTAATTTCAAAATCTATCTGTAATGTAAATCATTTTCTCCCATGGCAATCACATTGCCAAGTTGCTTCTACCTAAACTCAAAATAAATGTATCACTAGAGGTGCTCAAGAAAGGTGGACCAAATCCAAACAGTATACTCACTGACTCGACTGTCAAATTTCCAGCTCTCTACAAGTAAGGTGGTCAACTGGAGAACTACGCAGTTGTACACAACCTATTGTTTACCAGCTAAAAGTAATCGACTTTTCATTGTTAAACATGTGAATATCTACTACACCTATCTACCTTCAAATCTAAACAAATTTGAAGGAAACATAAGAGAGAATAATTTGCATACCAAAATCAGTAAATCTCCTCTTGGAAAGGTGAAGGAACTCGGCGTACTCCTGGGTTCCTTCATCTGTCTTGTGTAGCTGCAACACCAAAGGCCGCCTTGTCACAATCCCTGAAATCATACCAAAAACAACACCATCATGATAATCGAACATCAAGTAAGATAAAATTAAACAATTTCAATAACACTCAAAGTTGTGAACGAACCAGATCCTCTGGGAAGAAAGTCACGTCCAACAATGCTCTCCAAAACCGAAGACTTCCCAGAACTCTGTTCTCACAAGTACCAAATGTTCAAAAAAAGAAAGGGGAAACAAAAATCAGAAAAATACCCACATGTTCCCAAAGAAAAGCCCAATTAAAATATCATCTCTACTTTTGCTTCTTTACAGATAAATTGCTATTTATTCTCATTAAAAGCAATATTCAATCAATCTCTACCAAAAAAGTTCCATACTTTCTCAAAATTTCTCGTTAAAAATAAAAACCTCGTTAAACAGTAAATTCAAGCAATAAAACGAGACGTAATCAGTTAAAGGTGGTTGGGAGAGAGAGAGGCAGACCTGGCCGCCGACGACAGCGACAGAGGGCAGAGCTTCCCACAAGGAAAAAATACTATCGCTGCCTCCGTAGTCACCGAGCACAGTACACGCCCTCTGTATGCGATTCACCAGCCCTATCAAGCTCTCCATAGTCGTCATCTCAGTTCCCTTTGTCTTCGATTCGAAACCCTAATTTCGCTTACTCCTTGAGAAATCGAAAAATCAGTAAAGCAGCAGAACTTGACTTGGGAATTTGGAAAGACGCCCTCTGTTTCTCTCTCTCTGAATATTCGAACGGTCAAAATATAACAGACTTTTTCTCCCTTCCTTCTACTTATAAGTTATAACTAATGAATGATGTGTTATGGGTTCGAAGTCGAACCGGATGGGCACCGTTGTGGCAAATGGCGGGACCCACTGATGAGTGGTCTTCGCTCAAAAGCAATCCTTCCAAATTTTCAAATTTTGAATTCATCTTCATTTTGGAACACCATACTCTGCCAATATTACTACCATGGAATTTGATTCTAGTAGATAAATCGGTACCCTGCAGAGATATATCGATATCTGTTAAAATGCATGAAATAAACATGTTGGAACAATGGTATTGGATGACTAGTGAAGTTAGGCTAGTCAACTTTCTTTGTGTAAGTTAGGCAAGTTAGGCAAGTTAGGCAAATGTTAGGCAAGTTAGGCAAGTTAGGCTTATGTCCTCTTTCTTTCCCTATATATAAGTTTCATCTTGTAATTGTTAGAATGTATCAAATACACATTGAAATTCAATATGGTATCAGAGCTGTGATCTGGGAAAACCACAAAACACAAGCTCTAAGGCAGTCACGAGGTCAACCATTCCAGGCATGGCTTCTCATTCAAAATGGGAAAATCCCAACCACCCACTCTATCTCCACCACTCGGACCAACCTAGTGCAATCCTCGTACCACAACCATTGGTGGAAGACAACTACAGCACATGGGTTCAATCCATGAGTATGGCCTTAACGGTCAAGAACAAACTTGGTTTTGTTGATGGGACAATCAACAAACCAAGTGAGGACAATTCTGAGGAGCTGCAACAATGGAATCGCTGCAACAACTTGGTCAAGACATGGCTACTAGGCTCCATGTCAAAGGAGATTTCAGGGAGTGTCATCAACTACAAGGATGCTCGACAAATGTGGACCGATCTGTAGGAGCGGTTCTCACATGTGAATATAGTTCAGCTGTTCCATGTTGAGAACGAGATCCATGATTGCGTCCAAAGCAATATGAGTGTAAGTTCTTACTTCACTAAACTTAAAAGTTTATGGGATGAACGTGATACTTTGTGTTCCATTCCAGCATGCAGTTGTGGAACAAAGAATGAGATGAACTCATATGTTGAAACTCAGAAAACCATGAAGTTCCTTATGGGATTGAACGAATCGTATGCTACGGTTCGAAGCAATACCCTTCTTCTCGAACCACTGCCTACGGTGAACAAGGCATATGCATTGGTCCTTCGACATGAACGCCAGGCAGAGGTTTCCAATGGGAAGAGTACACAACTAGAGGCTGTTGTCTTTGCAGTGAAGAATTTGTCGCAAGAACCTACACCGGAAGACAAAGAGATGCGATGTGGAAAGTGCAATAGAACCAATCACATCACCAAAAACTGTCGTGCACATCTCAAGTGCACTTTTTGTGGATGGAAAGGTCACACCTTCAATTTCTGTCGAAAACGGAAAGCAGCCACAGAAACGGAAAGCAGTCGTCCTTTTTCTTCAAAAGAGAATCAAGTTTCACAAAGTAACAAGCAAGAGATGTTGCCTAATTTCCCGTTCTCTCAGGAGGATTGCAAGCAAATCCTTCAAATGTTGAACAAGAACAAATCATCATTTGCCAATCAAGTCGGTAATCCTTCTAGTCATGAAGAACTTTCAGGTAAAGCCTTATCTTTTTCCTGTAAAGGAACCAAAAGTATTTGGATCCTGGACAGTGGTGCCACGGATCACATAGTTTGCAGCCCTAGTCTCTTTACACACTCACGAGCTGTTGAAAATCATACAGTTGAACTGCCAAATGGTTCCGTTGCCAGAGTCACTCATATTGGACAAGTTGTTTTCTCTCATAATCTTATCCTTGACAATGTCCTATGTGTGTCGTTCTTTAAATTAAATTTAATATCCATCAGTAAACTAGCCTATGATTCCTTATATGTCACAATTTTCTTCACCCAATTTTGTGTCATTCAGGACCTTCGCTCGAGGAAGATGATTGGGATGAGAACTGAAAGGAAGGGACTCTACTACCTCGACTCATCAAGGAAAGGAACATGCAACAATATTCAAACCATCGCACCAAAGCTTTGGCACCAACACCTAGGACACCCATCTCATAAAGCCACTTCGTTATTACCTTTCTTTAACAATAAAGCTTGTGATTTGGAAAATTGTTCAATTTGCCCATTGGCCAAACAAACACGATCACCCTTTCCTTTGAGCTCTATTTCTACCAAATCATGTTTTGAATTATTGCATATTGATATTTGGGGTGGCTATCAAGTTGCTTCTATTTCAGGTGCCAAGTATTTCCTTACCATCGTAGATGACTACACTAGAAGCACTTGGGTTCATTTGATGAAACATAAATCTGACACAAAAGACATTTTAGTAAAATTCATTCAAATGATTGAGACTCAATTTAATACCAGAGTTCAAATCATACGAAGTGACAATGGCCCTGAGTTTAAACTTGAGCAATTTTATGCTCTCAAAGGCATCATACATCAATCTAGTTGCGTCAACACACCACAACAAAATGGTGTTGCCGAACGTAAACACCGGCACTTGCTCAATGTTGCTCGGGCTTTGCTCTTTCAAGCTTGTCTGCCAAAACGTTTTTGGGGAGATGCAATCCTAACCTCAGCCTACCTCATCAATAGAACACCCACTCCACTTCTCAAAGGTAAAACACCCTACGAAAAACTGTTTCACAAAGCACCTAACTATTCTCATTTGAAGGTTTTCGGTAGCTTGTGTTTTGCTTCTACACATGCCCAAAGGCCCTCTAAATTCGACCCTCGTGCAATCCAATGCATTTTTCTTAGGTATCCTTATGGTCAAAAGGGTTATAAATTGTTTGATATAAAACACAATAAGACTTTTGTTTCTAGGGATGTCGTATTTTTTGAAGATCATTTTCCATTCCAAAATTGTAACACTTCTGTTGCCCCGTCTCCATCAAACACTACACCTATCCCGTTTGACTCGACCTCTCCCATTGAGTCGCCTTCAAGCCTTGCACCAGCAGACATAAACACCACATCTCCCACACTTGCCGACATCACACCACTCTCATCTCTTTTCCCCTCTACAACTCCACCACCAGATACCTTATCAACACCTTCACCTACCCTACACTATTCCCCACCTCCAACCACTCCATCACCAGATCCACCCCCTCCACTCCGTCGTAGCACTCGACCAACCAAAACTTCCACATTTTTGCAGGACTTTCATGTTGAGGTGGCCCTCCCATCCCGTGTTGCACCCACATCTTCCATAAGCATGGTTCAGTCATCAGGTACATCTCACTCCCTATCTCGTTATTTATCCTCTGACCATGTATCCACCACTCACAAAACCTTTCTCACCACCCTCACCATTATCAAAGAACCCACCAGTTTTTCGCAGGCTGTTCAGGATCCAAAATGGCGTGACGCCATGCAAAAAAAGATTGCTGCCCTCCATGACAATCGCACTTGGACTCTTGTGCCCTTACCACCTCACAAACATCCCATAGGCTGCAAATGGATCTATAAGGTGAAGCTTAAACCTAACGGCAGTGTTGAACGCTACAAAGCCCGTCTCGTTGCTAAAGGCTATAGTCAAATTGAAAGGCTTGATTATCGGGAAACATTTGCTCCAGTTGCCAAGCTCACCACCGTCCGTGTCCTCCTCAGTATTGCCTCCATCCGTGGTTGGCATCTTCACTAACTTGATGTAAACAACGCATTTTGGCATGGTGACTTATACGAGGAGGTTTATATGTCCCTACCTCCTGGGTTCAGACGAAAGGGGGAGACACGAGTATGCAAATTACACAAATCCATTTATGGTTTAAAACAGGCCTCAAGACAGTGGTTTATCAAGCTGTCTAGTGCTCTCAAGACTGCTGGTTTTCATCAATCATGGTCAGATTACTCATTGTTCGTCCGAAACCGTCAAGGCAGTTTCATGGCATTACTTGTGTATGTTGATGACGTGATACTTGCAGGTAACAATTTGAGAGAAATTGAAGAGACTAAACTCTTCATTTCCCAACATTTTAAGCTAAATGATTTGGGAAAAATCAAATATTTTTTGGGGATAGAAGTTGCAAGATCTAAACAAGGGATTGCCTTATGCCAACGCAAATATGCGTTGGAGATACTAGAAGATGTTGGGTTCCTTGGTGCGAAGCCCTCACGATTGCCGATAGAACCAAACTTGTCCCTTACACAAACTGAAGGGACGTTCCTACATGATCCTTCTTCATATAGGAGACTCGTAGGGAGGCTAATTTACTTAACCATCACGAGGCCTGACCTGACTTACGTGGTTAATATGTTAAGCCAATTCATGGACAAGCCGCGACAACCACACCTTGATGCAGTGCATAAGGTTCTCAGATACATCAAACAATCTCCTGGCCAGGGAATTCTTTTGCCTTCTACAGGTTCACTACAGTTACAAGCTTTTTGTGATGCTGATTGGGCTCGGTGTAAAGACACTAGAAGGTCAATAACCGGTTATTGTATCTTCCTTGGGCAAGCACCGATATCTTGGAAAACGAAGAAGCAAAGCACAGTATCTCGTTCTAGTGCAGAGGCAGAATATCGTTCTATGGCTATCACCTGTTGTGAAGTTATATGGTTAAGAAACCTTTTGAAGGACTTACTAGTGAATCATGCACAACCAGTCACATTGTTTTGTGATAATCAAGCTGCCATGCACATTGTTTCGAACCCAGTGTTTCATGAACGAACGAAGCATATAGAGATCGACTGTCACTTAGTACGTGAGAAGATTCAGATGGGAATGGTGCAAACAGCTTACATACGAACCTCGAATCAACCTGCAGATTTGTTCACCAAACCACTAAGCTCGGCGCAATTTGAGGTCTTACTTAGCAAGTTGGGTGTCATTGACATCCACACTCCAACTTGAGGGGGAGTGTTAAAATGCATGAAATAAACATGTTGGAACAATGGTATTGGATGACTAGTGAAGTTAGGCTAGTCAACTTTCTTTGTGTAAGTTAGGCAAGTTAGGCAAGTGTTAGGCAAGTTAGGCAAGTTAGGCAAGTTAGGCTTATGTCCTCTTTTTTTCCCTATATATAAGTTTCATCTTGTAATTGTTAGAATGTATCAAATACACATTGAAATGGCGGGAAATGGCGGGACCCACTGATGGGTTCGAAGTCGAACCGGATGGGCACCGTTGTGGCAAATGGCGGGACCCACTGATGAGTGGTCTTCGCTCAAAAGCAATCCTTCCAAATTTTCAAATTTTGAATTCATCTTCATTTTGGAACACCATACTCTGCCAATATTACTACCATGGAATTTGATTCTGGTAGATAAATCGGTACCCTGCAGAGATATATCGATATCGGTAGAATTATCGGTAAATAGAATGATGAAAAAAAAGATATAATATCTATAATCTGTTGTAATAATGTAAATGCTTACATAATTTGACTAAAGACAGAAGAATGGAAGTCAAGATTGAAGGCTAAGATTGTTGGCTTAAATAGTATAAGTTTGGTTTTTTCTATTTTGGTATGTCAAGTTTCCTTCATACATTTAAAGAGATGTCGATCAGAACCTTTACATAAAGAGGTATTTGTATTATTGAATAACACAACGCAAAATAGAAAAATTCATGTAAATAATTATTATCTGCAACAACTATTGCTGAGTCGAAGACACAGGCACACTTGCCAACCTTATAAATATTATGTCTTATTTACTTTATATTTCACCGTACACATATCATTAAGTCACAACATAATGTAGCCACGCGAATCTCTACAAACTTTAAAACAAACTAATAGATATCACATCTTCCATTGCCATTGCCCTTTCATATGAATCTTCACTTTGAGTAATGGACTTTGTAACTCCTACATCGCAAGATAGATATCACATCTTACACTGAGCATGAGCTTCAGTATTTCAGTATCTAACTGTACTGGTTAAATCCATTGGTCAAGTAACGTGGACCACTCGATCGGCTTGATCTCCAACATGAAGGAGGTCTAAATAATTGGTATCTGCAACCTTATCTCGTTCGGCCTCCATGTCTCGTACGTAATTTTAGCCTCATATTATAGTAGCAATAAAGGAGGAGGGGGAGGGGCAGGGAGAAGGCAGCATGCAGTCTATATATCATAGACTCGTGCATTTTGAGAGTGTCATGTAGTTGACAGATAACACTCTGTTCTTATGTCGAATTCTTATAACAATGAGCATACATCACTTAATGGAATAAAACTTTGTTTTTGTATTATAGTAGCTATAAACTATATCTTCAAGCTTTTCATATGCAAGACGGTTTCGAGTCTTAGTATATATGGATCAAGCTAAAAGTACTCCAGTCTCACATCCCATGCCAAGGAAGATGTTGTTTGCGCTAGAATTCGTATTGCCAATTTAAGTATTGCAGGGTTGTTACTGCCAAAATTGGCAATTCCAAACAAAATGCATGAGCCCACAATATTTAAACTAGTATCATTTGCGTTTATATTTATCTCGACACTTATCGATGTATGTTTGCATGCATGCATTTCACGTAAAGAAAGGAAGAGGCATGCAATTATGCAATTGGTGTTGGCTTTATGGGGGCTGGAGACTTGAGTGAATATTGTTTGCAGTAAGAACCAAGAAGATAGACGTACATTGGGAGCTTTGTGTAAAATGGATGGAAACATATGCATGCTGTTGTCCTTGCAAATTAAGTATAGTATTTTGGCTCCATCTTCAACTTCGAAAGATGAAGAAATTTTTAGTTGTGACGGGAACACGGATGGTACACCACTTGTTTTTATGCAAGTGGTGGAAAATTTTAATTTTTAAGTTATTAACCTTTTAACACACATAAGCCATCATTTCTATAGAGACACGTGGTGTACCATCTCGTGTGACTGGCACACCGAAAAATCTCTCCAGAAGATGCCACAATTTGAACCATCGATCGTAGAGTTGTTAGTACGAATTAAATTTGAACCGGCTGAATGATTCCATAAGACCATCTCCAAACCTGGGCTAAAAGCCAAATTACCCCCCAAATTACTCTCCCAAACACTCTCCAACCCATGTTAAAATTTTAGGCTAAATGTCAAATGTTATTTCTGGGCCAAATACCCCCCCAGCTTTCCCCCCTGGTTAAATGCCAAATGTTTATCGGAATTTAAATTTTTTTAGATTAAATTGTTCATAAAATTAATTTACAATAATCTACATATTTAAAAAAAAAAAATTGATTTAAGAAAAAAATTAGCCTAAGTTCATTCTTTAATAATTCCGGGCTAAAATTTTAGGACAGAAGGATTGGAGCAGAAAAGATGTTTCTGGGCTAAAAGCCAAATTTTTCGGGCTAAAAAATTTGGCTTTTAGCTCAAGGGTTGGAGTGGAGATGGTCTAAAAGGAAAAAAAAAAAAAAGGAAAAACCAAGCAGCTACAACAAGAAATACGAAATAAACAGTGAGTAGGAAATAAAAAAAAAAACTCCAGCCAAGAAGCCAGAAAGGATTATACTAATCAAATCCCACGTCAGCCTCTCTCTCTCTGTAGAGCCTATGTTTTACAGTAAAATCACCACTCTTCTTCAATGTATTCTGCAATATTCTCCGAAATCCATCAAAATAATTTGAAATTCCGCTGATTAAACTGATATTCAATTAATATTTCCAAAATTTTGGGGATATTAAACCAACAACACGGATATTGCTAATTCTTCACCAAACTTTCGTGGATACACGGCACAAATATATCCATCCGTTTTCATTGTCTGTGGCCTAACTTTTTAATCTATAACGGCATAACTGCTACAGCTTAGTAGTATTTTGCTTCATGGGTTATACGAAGTTTCCAACGATTATTCACAATAACGCATGCATTTTGACCAGATCATAATTGTCTCGCCTATGATAAATCGGATAAGAGTCATCATTTAAATTGTAGTTAGTGCAAATGGCTTGAAATAATTTCATTTAAAAGTCTCACATTCTATAAAAGGTGGCCGTGAATTGCGTATTCCACATGGATTTTGTACCATATGCCTTAACTCCGTGTTGTATTTCAACCCTGACATTTTTTTTAATTTATTATTAAGAAAAGGGTGATGATTCGAAATTATTACAATATTTTTTTTGGGGGGAGGAGTTGAGAAGCACATGAACTTGAGGGGGACTGCGTTTTTAAAACTGAATGACATATACATGTGCAAAAACATTTACCAAAATACCTTTTATAACATCATTCTTCAACTCTTCAAATTTTGACTAATGATGTAGCCAAGAAATTGAGTTATTTTAGATGCAATAAAATTAAAAGGAGGAAACGACGTTCAATGAAAGAAAAGTAATTGGAGAATTTGCAAATCTAGGGTTAGAAGATTATTTGATGATGCCATATCTCTAGAGTTAATGTTTGGACGTTTTGAGTAGCTCAACAAGTGAAAAACAAAGAAGAGTTAGTTTCGACAAATCTATGGGTTTTAAGTATCAAGTTTTGAAAATCAAAACTTGGGGGGTGTATTCAATTGAGATTTTGAGGGATTTTAATTCTTTTAATGAATTTAGGGGTATTCAATCAGAATTTTAAGTGATTATCTGACATTCAATGTGTATTCAATCAAGATTTTAAGATAGTTTATTAAAATCCTTAGAAATCCAAGTGTATTCAATTAGAATTTTAAAGAAGTTTATAACATTTTAGGTGTATTCAATTAGAATTATAATTTAGAGAATTTGGAAAAGTTGAGGAATTAGATTGAATTAAAGAGAGTTTGTAGTGTATTTTAAGCATCCACAAATCTCACCTCTTCCCATGAGATTTCGAGGGAATTGAATCAAAATTTTACATAGAATCTCTACAAATCAATTAAAACTCCGTAAAAATCCATGAATTTATAAATCCATTAAAATCTCTCAAATTCCGAATTGAATACACCCCCTTGATTTGAAAACCAAATCTCTGGAAGTTTTGGAAAACAAGTCTTCAAGTTTAGTATTTGAAAATTTTAATCTTCACCACTAGCGATTCGTGGGTGCATTTGCTGCAAAAATCTTCGGTCCAAACTTTTGGCAGACTTTGAGGTAGTCCGTGATTTCGTCCGTATCCTTACCATGAAGGAAAAGCTTGTTTGAGCAATTCTTCTCTATATCCACAACTGCATCTCGAAAATCTTTGTTTCGTGTAGCTTTCTGAACACATAGTTGTACTTGAGCACGAGTTCGGCAGCTCTATATAAATGCAGTGTAGTGTGCCAACTCATGTTGTGGCATTCTTAGAGAAACTCTAAGAGTGCATTTGTGCACCAAACTACTTCGGTCTAAACTAGCTTCAAAGACTAAATTGGATTGATTTGGCATAGACTATGTTGTACTACAGTTGTGAAACATTTGGTGTAGTGCTGGACTAGCTAGGACTAATAAATATATGGGATGTGATATCCACACACCCCTTTTTACTTCTCTCACACACTTTTAATTTTCGGCTGTCGGATCGAATGAATTAAAGAAGATCAAATGACAAAAATTAACAAAGGGTGTGGGAGAAGTCAAAAGGGGTGTGTGCAAAGACATTTACCAAAATACCTTTTATAACATCGTTCTTCAACTCCTCAAATTTTGACTAATGATGTAGCCAAGAAATTGAGTTATTTTAGATGCAATAAAATTAAAAGGAGGAAACGACGTTCAATGAAAGAAAAGTAATTGGAGAATTTGCAAATCTAGGGTTAGAAGATTATTTGATGATGCCATATCTCTAGAGTTAATGTTTGGACGTTTTGAGTAGCTCGACAAGTGAAAAACAAAGAAGAGTTAGTTTCGACAAATCTATGGGTTTTAAGTATCAAGTTTTGAAAATCAAAACTTATTTGAAAACCAAATCTCTGGAAGTTTTGGAAAACAAGTCTTCAAGTTTAGTATTTGAAAATTTTAATCTTCACCACGAGCGATCCGTGCGTGCATTTGCTGCAAAAGTCTTCGGTCCAAACTTTTGGCAGACTTTAAGGTAGTCCATGATTTCGTCTGTATCCTTACCATGAAGGAAAAGCTTGTTTGAGCACTTCTTCTCTATATCCACAACTGCATCTCAAAAATCTTTGTTTCGTGTAGCTTTCTGAACACATAGTTGCACTTGAGCACGAGTTCGGCGGCTCTATGTAAATGCAGTGCAGTGTGCCAACTCATGTTGTGGCATTCTTAAAGAAACTCTAAGAGTGCATTTGTGCACCAGATTACTTCGGTCTAAACTAGCTTCAAGGACTAAATTGGATTGATTTGGCATAGACTATGTTGTACTACAGTTGTGAAACATTTGGTGTAGTGCTGGACTAGCTATGACTAATATATATATGGGATGTGATATCCACACACCCCTTTTTACTTCTTTCACACACTTTTAATTTTCGGCCGTCGGATCGAATGAATTAAAGAAGATCAAATGATAGAAATGAACAAAGGGTGTGAGAGAAGTAAAAAAGGATGTGTGGATAGCACACCCCTATATATATATATATATATATATATATATATTTAATTGTGAAAACTTCTACTTTCTTGTCTAAAAAACTAAAATGCACTTTATCAATAAAAATTGTAATGAGAAATCCTTTCTTTTTCAAAAATCCTTTCTTTTTCAGAATTTTAAACCCCCCCCCCCACCCCCACCCCCACCCCCCAAAAAAGTTGGATTTCTTTCATTACTACGAATTCAATTTCTTCAATTTGTATGAACAGTCATGCCCTTCTCTTCTTGCAAGAACGACTTGAAAAACCCAACCTAGAAATCAATCGACAACTTAAAAAATAAAACCAAACCTAGACAAGAAGGACAAAAGGGAGAAGGAGAGACATAACGTTGTTTCGGGAGGAAGAGTTTATTGAAAGAATTGCCAAGGAAGGAGGATGGTAATCTTAGGTATTGACATTTAGCGAGGTGTTGAGTCGGGACGATCTTGACTTAATCTCATTAGTAGCAATCCTTGCTCGCACCACACACAACATAATAATCCTACTTAAGTTAGTCCAGTCCAATAAAATCTAATGATGGCAAACAAACGCACCCTAAAGAGATTGAACAAAGAAACCCAAGGAGATAAAGGAGATAAAACACAAACATTCTTATTATTAAGAGAGATTATATTCACATACCCCAAATTACTTCTCCCACACTCCTTTAATTTTTTAATATTTTCAACACACCACTATCCCTTGATAAATAAAAAATAAATAAAATTTGAAAGAAGTAATTTAGGATGTGATATAATCACCTATTGCGAGACTTAATTCACTAACTCAAACCACAAACCGGTAAATCATAGCCCATTTTACCTAAATGTCCAAGTAAAATCTCAAATTAACGGAATGGGGCCCCAAATAATTTGCACCTCTTCACCCAACCGAAAGCCCAACAAATTCAAGCCCAATAAAAGAACCAGCATTGCATCAAGAACAAGAAAAACAGAAAACCAAAATACAAAGGAATTCAGCATTCTTGTACAACACGAAGACAACCTTTTATTCTTCTCCCGACTTCTCAGATTCAGTCCGCGTCACCAACACCCAACCACTGCACCAATCGCACACGAACAATCGCAATGGCCGCCGCCGGAGTAGAGATCAAGCACCCGGACGCTGCGCCGGAGGAGACATGCTCCGCCAAGGCCTCCAAGCAAGGCGAGGGACTGCGGCAATACTACCTCCAGCACATCCACGAGCATCAGCTTCAGGTCCGCCAGAAGACCCACAACCTCAATCGTCTCGAAGCTCAGCGCAACGAGCTCAATTCCCGAGGTTCGATTTTCCCCTAATTCAAAACCCTAATTTCTGATTCTTCAAATTTTCAGTTTGTTTAGTCTGTCGTGGATTTTAGGTCGTGCCTTCCGGTTTGTGTTTGGGGAAATAAGGTCAAGATTTGATTTTTTTGGTTTGGTTTGCTTATATCTAGGAATTTAAATGTTGAGGAGGACGAGGATTCGAGATAATACTGGGAAAGTTTTGTTCTTTTCTATTCTAGGTTGTTGGATTCTTTGTCTGGAAATACCTAAGATTGAAAACTGGAACTTGGTACTAGCTTTCGTTGATATAGGAAGTGTGCTTGCTCACTCTCTGGGTGTTTCGTTGAGGGGTGAAGACACGTTTACTCGGATTATATTTACTGAGTCGTATTCTTGTTTGTTGTCTTAGTGTAATTATAACCGAGATATAAACCAGTTAACTGGAGTAGAAAGATAATTTACTTTAATAACAGAGGGGATAAGATGAAAGTAAGTGATTTCGGCGATGAAATCAGGTTGTAGTCAAAGTATTATTCAGAGGCTTTCGTATTTTTTCTAAAAAAAAGTGTCTATTTGATGTATTTGAGCAAGTACACACGATGCCTGTGAATTGTTGTTTTTGCTTACTTTGGAGTTCTTGTTGCCTTTTCTTCTTCTGCTGGATTTTCTTCATCCTTTAAACATATGGTAGCAACTAACAAGTCAATTGGAGTTTTTCAAATGATAAATTAAACTTATTCAAAATTGCAACTTGAACAGTGAGAATGCTGAGGGAAGAACTACAGCTGCTTCAGGAGCCGGGATCATATGTTGGTGAAGTTGTCAAAGTAATGGGAAAGAACAAGGTTTTGGTTAAGGTAAGTAGGAAATTCTTTAAGACCAAGTTGAAAATTATTCAACTTGACTTAATTACGAAACTATTCTTTAGTTATGATAACCAAATTGTTTGATACCTCTTTTACATACTTTGTTTCTTTTCGTTTTCCAGGTTCATCCAGAAGGGAAATATGTCGTTGATATTGATAAAAACATTGATATCACAAAGATCACGCCATCAACAAGAGTTGCTCTCCGCAATGACAGCTATGTGCTACACTTGGTCTTGCCAAGCAAAGTTGATCCTTTGGTCAACCTTATGAAAGTTGAAAAAGTTCCTGATTCTACTTATGATATGATCGGTGGCCTGGATCAGCAAATCAAGGAAATAAAGGAGGTTTGCTATGGCACATTCCTACTTCTTTTTCTTCTGATTTTGTGTGTTTTGGTGTGGTGTCTTTGATAATACATCTCCACTTTCTTCTACATGTGTTGTAAATGATGTTTAAACATCTTCCATTTCCAGGTCATTGAACTTCCAATTAAGCATCCTGAACTGTTCGAGAGTCTTGGTATAGCTCAGCCAAAGGTAATACTATGTTGCCAAGCTATTACGTTTCATTATTTGCTTACTAGATACGCGCTAACTGTTACAACTTACATTTATGCCCTGAAAGTAACACTTCTATATAACAGGGTGTGCTGCTTTATGGACCACCTGGCACTGGGAAAACACTTTTGGCCAGGGCTGTGGCCCATCATACTGACTGTACATTCATCAGGGTTTCTGGTTCGGAGTTGGTCCAGAAATACATTGGGGAAGGATCTAGAATGGTCAGAGAACTTTTTGTCATGGCCAGGTTGGTTTTGATCTTTCCCATCAAGATTTGGTATAGATTTCTATTACTTTTGTTGCCTTGATGTAAGATTTTGTTACTCTATGACGTGTTGGGTCATTCCTAAAGGGTGTTTTGAGCTACTAAACACCAATTTTAAGGCACTTGGAAAAGGGAAAAAATCCAAAGCTTTGTGGGGTTGCCTGGTATCGGCAATTTTTTGGAATATATGGCTGGAACGCAACAGAAGGATTTTTGAAGACTATACTGGAGTGGGGGCAGAAGTACTTTGGGGGAGAGTAAAATATTGGGCATCTTTTTGGGCTTCGGTTACTAAAGAGTTTAATAATTGTTCTCTATCTCAAATACTGTGGGATTTGTTAGCAGCAGTTAAGTGAGCTAGGTCTAGAATTGGCTACTGTAGCCAAATCCTATTGGGATTTTCCTTTCTAATTTGTTGGTGGACTTCTTATCCACTTCTGTGTTTTTCACTATTCTTTAATAAAATTGTTTCTTAAAAAAAAATTCATAACTGTAATGTTGGGAATCGGTATTAGTATTATGGGATCATCTGGGGTGTATATGTTCCTCCAGTCTAGGGGTGTCCCTGAACTTTCAAGTATATGTTTGACATTATTTGCTGCAAGATCTAGGTTGTGGAGGAATCTGTAATCGTTCAATGATCTTGTCAAGCCTGCCAGTTTGAATTAATTGAAAAAGGATTATGGGATGCACTCACTTACTGTTGTTGATCTGATTTGCTTTCATTTGTTTGCTTACTTTATTTCAATTTGGTTTTTTTATCTCAGGGAACATGCGCCATCTATCATTTTTATGGATGAAATTGACAGTATCGGATCTGCTCGTATGGAATCTGGTAGTGGCAATGGTGATAGTGAGGTGCAACGGACTATGCTTGAGCTTCTCAACCAGCTTGATGGATTTGAAGCGTCAAACAAGATCAAGGTACTGAACCAAATGTGGATTCACTGGTTAGAAATGCAGTATAATGTTTCTGAACATTTTCATCTGACCACCGTCTTTCAATTACATTTTTGACAGGTTTTAATGGCCACAAATCGTATTGATATTCTGGATCAAGCTCTACTTAGGCCAGGACGAATTGACAGGAAAATTGAGTTTCCAAATCCTAGTGAAGAGGTACATGCTTGTCACTATAATAGAATTGACCTCTTGCAGTAGGTTGCTTTACTTAATGGAGGTTGATCAGCAGCAAATGCACAGTAGAGTGCAGTTGCTATCCAATCAGAATAGATATGAATAAGTAGGAGAATAAAAGAAAATGCCACAAAAGTCTGCGTAAATTTTTCCAATATTCGCATGTTCGAACCTTCTAGTCTTATTGTACTTTTGATGGTTGTCATTGCCTAGTTTATTGAACATCACTCGAATACAATACTTACTAGTCCATTTAACAAATTGCAGTCTCGTTGGGATATCTTGAAAATTCATTCAAGAAGAATGAATTTGATGCGTGGAATTGACCTGAAGAAGATTGCAGAGAAGATGAATGGTGCATCTGGTGCAGAACTGAAGGTACCCTTGTTTGTTTTCCTCGAGTTTATCGGTAAGTGAGGTTTTGTGTGCTGTATCAAATATTTATTGTCGTTTTACTTTTCCATCTTGCAGGCCGTTTGCACAGAAGCTGGCATGTTTGCTTTGAGAGAGAGAAGGGTTCATGTAACGCAAGAAGATTTTGAGATGGCGGTGGCCAAGGTAATGAAGAAGGAGAACGAGAAGAACATGTCGTTGCGCAAGTTGTGGAAGTAAATTACGTTATCATGGTGTTCTTGGAGCAATGCAAGCACGAAAGACGATGTTTATGAGGATATTTGCAGGCATGGGCATCTTGCCTGGCTTCTACTTGCTTGCATTTTACTTACCGGGTGGAGGGTTTAAACCATGTTGTTTTTACTTGCAAACTGTCAAGTGTGTGCCTCTATGTTAAAGTTACATATATTTTTCAATTCCAAATTATTTTTATGTTTCCTTCTAGCGTCAATGCATCAAATTAGACTGGCAATTTTCTGTTTTGATATTACGTGGTAATTAGAACCATTTATTCTCTGATCATCATCATTTAAAGGCCATATGCGTTGAACAACTCAACGGTTGACTCTTATGATAAACTGATGCCCCATTGTTAATGAAGGAGGAATGACTCCATAAATTAAATAGCAAACCCTAATTCTGTAACACAAACATAATCCTTGCTCGGGTTCTCTCTCTCTGTGTCACCAAAAGCAATATTCTATTTTGATGTTGGTCTAATCTAATCCAGACTACAGAATGAGGACCCAAAACTTTGAACTAGATGCTTCACTTGAAAGTGAGAGATTTTATGTTTGATTTTTGCCAAGTATTTGAACAATATTATTGCTAGCTCGTTGTGTGGCTTAGCCTAGTCTCCACTACTTAGTGTAGATAATTTGTTTGTTCAAAAAGAAAAAAAAGAACGAAAACTTAGAGCTAGAGTGGTTGGAGGCGAAAGCGTCTGCTCTAGCTAATTGTACACCTTACCAATTGCCATTTTGGTATGTTGGGAATGGAGTACAAGAACATTGAGAGACTTATTTTTTGTGGAAACATGAACATTGGCGTGAGAATGGAAACCGAGTTTTACATTGGTAAAAAGAGAAATCTTGCACTGGCTTATAATACTTCTTATATTGCCAATTGTTTTATGGTGGAACCTTAACCTCCTCCATAATATCAGAGCAGATTGGCTCACGTGTGAAGCCCAATGGCCACATGTGCTTCACATCATCCAATTGGTGTTGTCCACATTGCCAAACACGGGCGGGCATGTGGTGGGACCCCAACTTTCTAGAATTGGTTTCTAATTGTGTATAACTGGATATAAAACGTAGTTTGTCCCCGAGCTGCAGCTGATGAGCCTATGCTGTACAACGTTCCCAGATGATGGCACCTATCACAGGTTTGAAACCACCAATGCAGGTAAGAGTGCCCCCAAAGGCTGATGGCGCATTGCAGACGTTCGAATCAGCAAACTTTTCAAGCGGTGGAAAGCAAAAATATTAGATATTAGTCCCTAAACCTTGTTTGCGACCAGTAATATTGAATTACGCAAATGGATTCTCTATTGAAGTGCTGCAATATTAATGCTACAAGCATCATCATTCTCAACACTTTGTTTTTAGGGTTTATAACTTTACATCTCAACACTCAACACCTCTGCCCATCCTCTAAAATATCATATTTGATTCAAACAAAAAATTGTGGGCCCACGAATGGGTTCTTTTGTAAAAGCGATATTCTACTTTAATATACCTTGACTTATGCAGAGGGAGATTCGAACTCGGGTAAGGCTTATTTTTAGCAGTATCCCTTATAAGCTTCATCAAGTCTCAATCAACCCCTACCCTCTAATGTATCTCACTTTATTTGACCAAATGAATCGATACATACAACACCTGTATCAGTTGTTCCTCGTCTGTGGGTGATGATCATTCGTTTCTGTAAACCAGTGTCGGGTATTCTGGACTCCACATGTTGTTCAGCACATATTCTTTGATTTCTTCCTGCAATCCATAACCATATCAATGAGCGCTACAATTTCACCATCGATAATGTTTTGAGAGTCAAGAAATTCATGCTATCTTGTCCATGAAGGCTGGAAACTGATTAAACCCGGCATGGATATGAAACGACAGCCTTCGTCAATATTCATATGACATCATAAGTTTAGATTCAACAGCAAAGTTGCTAGTAGTTCGAAGAGATAAGACACTCAAATATCTTAGTCATCGGAAATAGCAAAAGTGTAAAGCAGGTATACCTGACTAAGTTTCCGCAGCTCTCGAGCATCCATTTCGCGGTACCCTTCAGCTAGATCCTCCTCTATGGCTTCCTTTATCACAGCTGCAGCCACCTCCTTTGTGATATCTCGTATGCTGCAAATATGAATCCAGTGTATGGACATGCATAAAACCTTGAGTATAAATCCTTTAACATGAATTAAAGATAAAAATAGCGGAAATGACACAAAAAGAAGCAATGAGGTCACTGATGCTATACCTAGATATAGAAGGGTAGATAATCCCTTTAAGAACATCCTCATCTGACATATATGCTGCTAGGCTGTTGTTTTCAATCAACTGTTAGAACTCAGAACAACCTAAAGCATAACTGGAAAATATTCTAGAAAGTTGAATTTTTTATACGCATATATAATATGTATACATACATACATACACACACACACACACACACATATATATATATATATATATATATCTTCAAGAAGAAATCAGTGCGAATAATCATATAACGGGAATAGAAATATGTACCATCACCAAAGTCTACAACAAACAAGCAGATTTTTCCACTTTGTTTTCCACATTAAAGGTTCAAACATGATCCTCAATGGACTAAATAATAAGTCTCAATCACAAATGAGGGTAATAATTCTAACAAAATTCTTCCCTCGAATATTTTCTCAACATCTCTCCACTTGCATACATTTACTACGTAATTCTTGGCATTATGTGCTCTCTCAGAGAGTTATCCTTTAACAATCTCTCCCACATGTCAAATTACAGTTTTCAAAAAAGAAAAAATAAGGGAGAGTTTATATTTCAGGGGGAAGAGGGAACTGACCCTCTTCAATTGATCAGTCAACAATGTTTACCGCAATTTCTTATGGGCCAAGAAGAATCTTGTAGATTATAATTTATAAACTGATTATTCAAGGAAAATATTAGAAACTCATAGCTTGTGTTCTTTTCAAACCAAGCTAGAGTGTTGAAATGTTCATCCAGTAAAAGTTAATTCTTAAAGTAGATGAGAAATACCACTCGGCTGCGGCCTGTAGCATGCCATCAGAGACGATTCTGGAGCCAGATAATAGAGTACCAAGTCCAATACTGCATGAACAAAGTAGAATTTATAATCATGTAACATCAAAACTGAAATTTTAAGTTGGACCTGGATGACTTTATAAAAGGCAAAGTGGACAACTAACCCTGGAAAAAGGTACATGTTGTTTCCCTGGTTGCAGTGCCCAATATTGCCATTTCCTATGAAATGTAGAACTTCAGGTAAGAGCTTCCGGTCAAAAAAAAGAATGCAGAGAAATACAACAACAACAACAACAAAGCCTTTTCCCACTAAGTGGGGTCGGCTATATGAATCCTAGAACGCCATTGCGCTCGGTTTTGTGTCATGTCCTCCGTTAGATCCAAGTACTCTAAGTCTTTTCTTAGGGTCTCTTCCAAAGTTTTACCCCTTCGGCCCTGAACCTCTGTTCCGTGGTCACATCTTCGAACCGGAGCGTCAGTAGGCCTTCTTTGCACATGTCCAAACCACCGTAACCGATTTTCTCTCCTCTTTCCTTCAATTTCGGCTACTCCTACTTTATCTCGGATATCCTCATTCCTAATCTTATCCTTTCTTGTGTGCCCACACATCCAACGAAGCATCCTCATCTCCACTACACCTACGTGTTGATGCTTCACCGCCCAACATTCTATGCCATACAGCATTGCCGGCCTTATTGCCGTCCTATAAAATTTTTCCTTGAGCTTCAGTGGCCTACGACGGTCACACAACACGCCGGATGCACTCTTCCACTTCATCCATCCAGCTTGTATTCTATGGGTGAGATCTCCATCAAATTCTCCGTTCTTTTGCAAGATAGATCCTAGGTAGCGAAAACGGTCGCTCTTTGGTATTTCCTGATCTCCGATCCTCACCCCTAACTCATTTTGGCCTCCGCTTGCACTGAACTTGCAGTCCATATATTCTGTCTTTGATCGGCTTAGGCGAGGACCTTTAGATTCCAACACTTCTCTCCAAAGGTTAAGCTTCGCGTTTACCCCTTCCTGCGTTTCATCTATCAACACTATATCGTTTGCGAAAAGCATACACCAAAGAATATCATCTTAAATATTAAGTTTGTGATCTTCGCTAGATTGCTCCGGTCATTAGTGTGGATAAGTATGTAAATGGATAGAGATAGGAAGCAAACACAAGATGTACGTGGTTCACCTAGATTGGCTACGTCCACGGAGTAAAGGAGTTCTCATTAATTGTGAAGGGTTTACACAGTATATAGGTTCAAGCTCTCCTTTAGTGAGTACAAGTGAATGATTTAGTACAAATGACATTAGGAAATATTGTGGAAGAATGATCTCGTAATCACGAAACTTTTAAGTACCGAAGTGTGGTATCGTCTTCACTTGCCTTATCTGTCTCATAAGTAGATGTGGCATCTTCTTTGGAAGTACTCTTCCTCCCTCTAGGGGTGGTATCTTTAACTGGTGGAGATGCACAAGGTAATGTATCAATTTCACTTGACGCTTACTTGTAGTTTCAGGCTTGGTCAAGCGCGATACAAACCATGTAGTAGGAGTCCCCCAAGTCGCCGAGCTAGGGGATCTGCTGAAAGAGGTGACAGACAAGGTAAGCAATCAGAGCTCCAAGCAATCAGTCCCAGATCAGAAGTTTGATTTCGAGTTCCGGCTGATTGTTATCCTTCTCCTTATCTTGCAGGTAGCATGAAGGATAAAGAGAAGAAAAGGAGAAAAGGTGATATGAGATACTTTTGCTTTTGAAGAAGTAACTTTCCACAGGCTTATTCTTGAACTGGGCTAGAGGGTTTTCTTGTTTCCGCCAGAGTATAAGGCCGACTGAAGAATTTGAGGGTCAAAACAAGTCCATCAAATCTAGAGTACGTTCGACCCTGCTGATATGGGATACTTTTGCTGTTGACAAAGTAGTGGATGTATCGGCACGTGTTCTGTTGCGCTTCTCTCCACATGCTTCCTTGTATCCTTCTCACTTGCCTTATTTGTTCCTCAGGCAGATGTGGTATCTTTTCGGGAAGCATAAGATGTTGAAGATGAGTACTCGAGAGCAATGGGGTTCCAGGCAGTCAATTCCGGACTGGAAGCTTGATTCCAAGTGCTGACTGATTGCTCTCTTTCTCCTTGTCTTGCAAGTAAGAACAAGGCCAAAGGAAAAGACAGGGAAAAAGCATGATATGGGATACTCTTGCTTTTAACCCTGATGATATGAGATATTCTTGCTCTGGTGTAGCTTGGTTGCAGAGGTATTCTCGGGGGGAAAGAAAGCTGAGTATTTCGAGAGGCTTCGTTGGGAGTGCCCTCTCAGATATGAGGAAGGGTTGAGCATTTTTGCAGGTCTGCCTGTCCGTTGAGGATGGAGGTCGACATATATAGGAGTCTCCCTAACAAGAAGGAGTAATACTATTCTTTTACCCTGCTTGGTCATAGCACGGTAGTGGGAGCTGCCAGCTTCATGTGTTTTAACTCTGTCAGAGCACTTTGAAAAAGTGGTCTGTGGTATCTGGAAAGCTGATATTACGTGTGAAGATTACAGACAAGCTTTATCCAAGGAGATCTGGCTCTCGAAGTTGAGGAAGCGGTGTGAGGATTACAGACAAGCTTTATCTAAGGGGCTCTCGAAGTTGAGAAAGCGGTGCCTCTTCGGTTTTCGAACAAGCAATCCTGTCGGGGATCTGTCTCTCGAGATTTGGAGAACGGTGCCTCTTCGATTTTTGAGAAAGCAATCCTGCTAGGAGTCTGGCTCTCGAGATTCGGAGAGCGGTATCTCGTCGCTTTTTGAGAAAGTAATCATGTTGGGAGTCTGGCTCTCGAGATTCGGAGGACGGTGCCTCTTCAATCTTGAAGCAAACAATCTTGTTGGGAGTGTTTTCTCGAATGTGAGTAAAGGTTAGGCCTGTTTGCTAGTCTACCTTGCCATGGAGCACAGAGGTTGACCCACAGGGACTTTCCAATTATCCAGCAATGGTCCTGTTCCTTTACCCTTGTGGGTAATAATATGGTAGCTAGACCTTCAAAATTTATGTGTCTAAACTTTGTTAGTGATGTTTCTTTGCTATTCTTTTACCCTTCTTGGTCATAGCGATGTAATGGGAGCTGCAAGCTTCACGTGTCTAAACTTTGTCAGAGATTTTTGGCAAAGTTATCTGTGGTACCCGTGAGCTGATGTTGCGTGTGGAAAGTGAATGATTGAACAGTAACATTCACGTGTTTTCCACTTCACTAGAAATCTTCGACAAAATGCCCGTAATTTTCGCAAAGTTGAGTGTGCATGTGACAGGTGCTGACAAGGCTGAAAAAGCAGGTGCCTCTTCGATTTCTGAGATCGGCCCTCGTGGTCTCTGAGCAGCCCAGCTTTTGAGAAAGCAAGCGCCTCTTCGATTTCTGCGATCGACCTTCGTGGTCTTTGAGCAGCCCAGCTTTTGAGAAAGCAAACGCCTCTTCGATTCCTGAGATCGGCCCTCGTGGTCTCTGAGCAGCCCAGCTTTTGAGAAAGCAAACGCCTTTTCGATTTCTGAGCAGGCGCCTCTTCGATTTCTGAAGCTCCATCGAGTGCGGATTTTTATAGAGGCTGGTATTAAGTTCCAAAGCACACTTGAATCTCCACCAGTAGAAGCTCCCTTCTTGCATTTCTAAGATCTTGATTTGTCCGACCTCTTTTCTCTTCAACACCTTTGAAAATGTCTGGCCCCTCCGACCGTCGTTTTGACTTGAACCTTGTTGAAGAGGCAGCCACGCCTTCTCCAGACAACATATGGCGCCCATCCTTCTTATCCCCTACTGGTCCTCTTACCGTTGGGGATTCCGTGATGAAGAATGATATGACCGATGCGGTGGTGGCCAAGAACCTTCTCACTCCCAAAGATAACAGACTACTTTCCAAACGGTCTGATGAGTTGGCTGTTAAGGATTCTCTGGCTCTCAGTGTCAGTGTGCAGGTTCTGTGTCTAATATGGCCCAACGCCTATTTACTCGAACCCGCCAAGTTGAATCATTGGCGGCTGAAGTGATGAGTCTCAAACAGGAGATTAGAGGGCTCAAGCATGAGAATAAACAGTTGCACTGGCTCGCTCATGACTATGCTACAAACATGAAGAGGAAGCTTGACCAGATGAAGTAATCTGATGGTCAGATTTTACATGATCATCAGAGGTTTGTGGGTTTGTTCCAAAGGCATTTATTGCCTTCGTCTTCTGGGGCTGTACCGCGTAATGAAGCTCCAAATGATCAACCTCCGATGCCTCTTCCTTCTAGGGTGCTGTCCAGTACTGAGGCTCCGAATGATCCCCCTCCGGTGCCTTCTCTTTCTGGGGCTCTACCGACTGCTGAGACTTCTCCTAAGCAACCTTTGTGAAGGCTCCCTCTTGTTTGTTTATTTTGACTCGTGTATATGTACATATTTGTAACTTCTTAGAGATATCAATAAATAAGCTTTGTTACATTTCAACGTATTGTGTTAAATGCACCAAAGCCTTCTTCACTAAGTTCTTTGAATTTTTCTTTTGTTGAAGCTTGTATGTTGAAGCTTTGTGAGTGGAGCATGTAGGTTGAGGTAGTGTTCCCTTAATTTCCCGAGTGGGGAAAACTTCTCGATTGGAGACTTGAAAAATCCAAGTCACTGAGTTGTCTCTCTGCCTCAGTCCTTGGCCACACAATGTCTTGAAGACTTTAACCTTCCACTACCTATAAATCTTCCTTATGCCAGGTTCTTTTTTCCCACGAACTCGTTATGCATGCTTGTAAAATACTGTTTTCATTTCCTTAGACGTATTTTAATCCTCAACTTTATCAAGGGTAATCATCTCAAAATGTACATAAGCAAACAAAAAAGAAAGAAGGTTCCCTTTAAATAAAGAACGAAAACAACAAGAAGAAAGGGAGCAAAACATAATGGCCCAATATTTGATCTAATAAAAGAATGAGGTACAAGGATAATTATGCCTCATGACAACCATTCGTGCCCCTAATTCTTTATAAGGAAAACATCAGTGATGTAGTACTCATCAGTTCCACAGTTAACAGATACACTTGATAACGAGTTCAGCATTATGCTTACTCATAAAGAAAAAAACGTATGAGGGAAAAAAAAGTTTCTCGATACATACCAAGATTCACATCTTTGAATGGACTTCCGCTTGCAAAAACAATATTATCACCCACAATAGAGAATGCTTCTTCGGGAGTACACTCAGCTGTTCCAAAACAAAACAACGTAGCTCAACACTACAAACCAAGCTAGATTCCATACCCTTTTTTCCCCCAATCCCAAACCCAAAAGGAAAAAAAGGCATACCATTTGTTGTTGGATTTGACATTGCAAAGATGGCTGGTCTAGTTGATGTTGAACTTCTAAGGGCCTCTAATACCTAAAATTTACATCTGCTTGACATCAACTTTGAAAGAACAAAACTGCTATGCGTAGCACAATCCAAACATTCTACAGAGGGATAAGAGACAAGCTAACAAAAATGGTACAAACTTGGACCATAAAGGTGCAGCAAAAGAACTGAGACAGTTCATAAATACTTTTGTAATTCACATTCAGACCACCCCTACAAATTTTGCATTCGTATCTTATAGAACAGGTTGAAATAACAAAATTTGTACATGACCATGAGACAAAAACAACATCCGTAGTATTCCCTTGAACAAAAGCTTCATTTCTGCGTTGTACAAATAAATTATGTTATATTAAACCTTCTTAACTTAGAAAAATCAAGCATTTCTTTCTTGACAGAAGTGCTACTGGACACGTATGAGCTAAATTTTTATCCATCATCATTTCTGAAGTGCAAAACAATTAATCAATATCCAAAATGCATTCTAACTAGAAAAACATTTCACGTGCAAAACAATTATTCAATATACAAAAGGGCTATACTCCAAGTTTTTAACTAAAAACATTTCAAGTACATAAATGCATTCAAACTACCTCTTTTGAGAACAATCCCCCGACTGCAGAAAGTCCAAGCAGCACATCAGGGTTGACTTGATTGACCTGATTAGCAAAGATTACTAAACGTGGTCACGAGTAGTGAAAAAATGACATTGGCTACAATTTAAGTTAGATAATATAACAAATAAATAACTACTTTCCCATATCAAGGATATAGTATTGAACTTAGAATGTTCAATAAAACCGTATTTATTAGAGGGATCAATAATGCTAATTATTCTTTATGTATCACCAGATTCAGCTCAAATCACTAACACACTACATAAATAACTCTTAGATAAACCAGTATTGTTGTATAATTAATTGTAAAAGGAATTATAAATTCACTAATGCAATTCTTGCAACATGTTCACACAATATCCTTTTTTCAAAGAGATAGGTCATACCAGATTCCTGTACTATATTTTAATTCTCTAAACGTGGAAAAATCTCAACCAAAATCAAATTTATATAGTCTGAAGTGTGAAAAGTATACAAACCACTTCCACAAGACTTGCTCCTTCCCTTAACCCTTGACGATTAATTTCTTTGACTTTCCTGGCAAATGGACGGGCATCTGGATCAATATCTTCACGTTCCTCTGTGATCAGACCCTGCATAGATGACAACCAACATTATTTTCAACTTAATCATCTTGTCTGGGTAATGGTGCAGCAACTAGAACAGACAGTATGTTAACTGCGTCCACTTTAAATTATCAATCCGGAATTCTGGATATAGAACACATGTATGGGGAAGAACCCTATAGCCACCATAAGGTTATCTGATGAAACAAAGAAGCTACAAACAGAAGTCCTCGCACCTTACATTTCAGCATCACATATTAATACTAATGAAACTCAATAGATAAAATAGCCAATTTGGTTTGCTCAACAGATACTTCAACAGTTCTGCTCACGGGAAGAAACTGCTTCAATGACGTGATGGGGTGGAATATGGAAATGAAAAAACAGGGCACTTATATCGAGGCTCACTATTGAGTGGAGTTTTATAAAAGCATTGTGTGACTGCTTGCTCACCTTGGCATCAACCACCCAGAATTGTCTGCCTGCACTATGAAATGCATCTTCATTGTTTCCTAACATCCTTGCCATTGTCTTCCGTGCAGCATTAAGAACCCCTATTCCTGCACTGCAGAAACACAAAGAATAAGCAAAACAGCCTTTGATAAATCAACGTGATACAGTAAAAGGTTTAGCAGTGTTGCATGTCTGTTTGACATGTAAATCAGAGACCGCAAGATCTTCACTCCACAATAGAATATCTCTCCATTTAAAATACAACAGAACAGAAACTAGAGCACTAAGAAAATAGGCCCTCTCTAAATCCCACGTACAAATATAATAAACTGACAGGCAAACAATAATGTTTAGAGTTGTTGGAGGCACAACCATATTCAAAGGACCACTAACATCTTATCAGCCATTAAGTCAATAAATAAAGTAACGCTCTATCTGGTTTTCATTACGCTCTATCATGTCTTTCATTGCTCAGAAGTGTATGCTTTAAAGAATCGAGTATTTTAAGTACTAACCTTCCAGCACCAGCAACAACAATTTTTTGTTTAGGGAAGTCAATCATTGACCTTCCTTGTGCCCTTACAGCTCCTAAAAGTCCAGCTAATGCAACTCCTGCTGTTCCCTGTAAGAATATTGACATGAAATTAGATGAAATAAGCCAGAATGGCAAGTAAGTTATATTTCCATATATCCCAGTTTGAAAGCCTGGTCCACATGTAAGAAATAAGATAATTTTAAAACAGGTGTGTGTGTATATATAATTGCTTAGAAAAGCTTAAGCAATTAGTAAATCATGCAACATTGAACATCAAACCAACACCCTCCCTCACATGCATCATTTCCTTGCTTTGTATCTAGATTCAGGTTTTAAAATCAGGAAGGTTGAAGAATTGTTACTGAAGTTCCTGTTACTGTCCAGTTAATTTACCATCAATCATTATTGCAACAATTGTAAATATGAGTCCCCTTTCATTGAGGGATCAAATAACCTTATTTGAGGGGCAACTTCTGGGCCCACTTCGGATTTCATTTCAAACATACAAACCGTCTATTTTTAAGTTCGTCGTTCAAAGATCATCCTTGTAGAAAATTAGGCAAATCTGTATCCACTAACACATCCAATTGTACTCAAGAAATAGACGAGCATGGTATTTCAAGAAAGACTACAGAAACAACCATTTAATTGATAGGTTAAATGATTTCAGATTTAAGTGCTTCCTTGCAAGGATCTTTGAGGGAATACTAAACGGTTTTAATCTTTAAAATAAAGTGAGGAGTGGCCACTTAGTACTACGGTCTAGTGGCATTCCTCTTCACTTGTAAGTGAGAGATCTTAGGTTCGATTCTCGCCAATGGCGAATTTGAACCAAATTATTGCTCGCCCATTGTGGGGCTAACCCACCCCCTCCCCCTTAGTTTAGATAATATCGTTTGTTCAAAAAAAAAAAACACAATGAGGAGTGGGCCCTACAAGGGTGCATTCATAAAATCTTATTTGAGGGATCCCTCAATTGATGTTGGAGTAACGGTAACAAGAACAAAAAGTACATATGCACACACATATGTGCCTACAAATACACATGTATGATTCTATGCATGTACATATATATAAGCCCTACTGTAGCAACATATACAAATCATATTGAGTGAGTGTATGAAACAACATACATAGACAATAGTCAAATGGAGCAATACCAAGGTTTTCATTTTCCTGTTTATTACACAAACACGAAATTTACAGCCTGGTATACAAGTATATGCGAAACTGTACTTTTGCCTAACTAGAGATGATAAATTTCTGGGTATGTTCTATGTTGATATATTACTAGTGATACAATGCAAATGGAAAACTTGGGTTTTTTCACAAGGTCCAAAACTTTCTATTCAAGTCACTTGTACCTATATTCTGAAAGTAACTAAAAGGCACTTCTCAAATAAACGTTCAGCATCACCCAAGCATGTGAATAAAGATGTACAGTGAAGATGAATTATTTTTGTTGGAAACCAAAGGTATAATGTAAAAATATTCTTTTGACTTTCAACCCAACCTCGGAAACCAAAGGTATAATGTAAAAATATTCTTTTGACTTTCAACCCAACCTCAGAGCTAGGGAAAAATGTAAAGATGTAAAGTGTGTGTCTCAATGTAGATTTCTAAAGCTTTTTTTTCCCCTAGGTCGCACTTGGTGCGATGGCAAGTGCCTTCGCCCATGAGCGGTAGGTCTCGGGTTCGAGACTTGGGAGCAACCTCTCCATAAAATGGGGGTAAGGCTAGCCGACATTCACCTCTCCCAGACCCTGCGTAAAGCGGGAGCCTTGTGCACTGGGTACGACCCGACCCTAGGGAAAGATTTGCTTTTGCAGACTAAAGAAAATAGAACTGGACATTTTAAACAGAAAGAGGCCTGTAGAATTGGGCCTACAAACAATACTTTAATTTGAAAAGTGCAAAATTGAGGCCTTCACTGAGAAAGTGAGCAAGGAGTTTGAACCCTGATTGATATAAAACGATGACACATCCATCAAATAAAGATGATCAGATGCTATCTCATGAAATGAAGAAGTCAAATACCTGAACATCATCATTAAACATTCTATAGGTATTTCTGTAACGCTGTAACAACTTAAAGGCCCACTTGCTTTGGAAATCTTCAAACTGCACAGAAAAGTTGTGTTAAGTATCTATTTAAAGAAAACTGGTGCATATTAGCATTCCAGCTTCTTGTAACTATGTAAACATGAATGACACTTCAAATTACCTGCACAATCACATTTGGCCAACGAGTAAACACAGCTTCCATAAATTCATCAACAACAGCAACATATTCATCACCATCAAGACGATGTCTATCCAATCCCAAATCTAAGAATAAAGAATGGATGGTTGTTGATTGCTATGGATATAAAATCAACTGTCGAAGAATACTTGCACATAAGGAAAGAATTCAGAAAGAAATATAAATGCTACTGATGCCAGAGTGAATATTAATTATCTGAAAAGTGAGAACTAAACATAAAAGAGGAGAACTGAATCATAACATAATGGTGTTTTCTGAAATGATTGTCACCAAATTCTTTAGAGTGCCAATTCATTGTCTTCGCATATTTAATATATTGTACCAGCACCATATTTCCAATGCAAAGAATCATAACAGCGGCTTCTTATACCATAGATTGACCAGGATTGGATGAGGAAATACTTACACAACGGGTCTTTGAGCAGCTTTTCATTGTTAGTTCCCACATCAATCATCACAGGAAGTACCTATAGTAGGCAGGATAAGGGATGAAGAACAATAGTAAGGAAAGTCTAAAACAACTCACCACATGTGACCATGAGGAGAGTATGTATGAAACGATGCATAGTACAAATCAAGATGAAGGTTCACCAGGTCAAGTGACAGAGAAAAGATAAATGACCTCATCAATGGTAAACACCCAACAAGATCAAGTGGTTCACAATCATGGAAGATGAAAGTATCACCAATTCCCTACTATTACAATAAGAACCCTCTAGCCGTTGCTGTATTTTATATATACAAGAAACAATTTTACAGCTAAAAGGAAACAGAAACAGATGAAAAAATTGTCTTAAAGCCCATTAAGCCAGGAGGGATACCATGAAAAAGAATGACACAAACTCAAATATGATTTGTCAAAAGACTTATAAGGATCAACGTTATTTAGATGGGTTTGAAGAACGTTGAGGTTCCACCATAAACCCAATCGTCAATATGGGGAGTAGCCCAACCTCTTATAAGCCCATGCAAGGTCCCTCCTCCCATCAATGTGGGACTCATTCTCAACACGCCCCCTCACATGTGACGAATTTTCGAGCCTAACACGTGGACAACACAACGGGGTGACGTGGAGCACATGTGGCCGCTTGGTTTCACGTGTGGGACAACTTGCTCTGATACCATGACGAAAGTTGAGGTTCCACCATAAAACCAATGCGCAAATGGGGAGTAGCCCAATCTCTTATAAGCCCATGAAAGATCCCTCCTCCCATCAATGTGGGACTCATTCTTAACAGGGGTCACCGAAACAAATTTGACAATCATCACTTGCAATAATATTTGGATGTATATGTTGAAACAAAGACATCACGGTTATCTAATTAGGAGATAAAGCATAGTCAAAAGGGGAAAAAAGAGCAAGAGATTACTCTTTGAGGGTTTATTCCAGCAGCAGCAACATATAAATCTAGCTTCCCAATCGCAATTCCAATTCCCTGGACTCCAAGGTCTCCAAGACCCAATATTCTGCTCCCATCAGTAACAACAATCATATCAACCTGCACATGATTTCCACGAGTGATCACATGAATTACATGAATTACGTTGCAACATTTCTTGTTTTGGTAAAGAAATAGGCTGCGTTATTTCTATGAACACCAAAATTGATATTCACATTCAATAACCCATACCTCTGCAAAAGTGTTAAAATGAGAAGGGTAAATAAATTTAGCCTCTGTTTTCTGTTTTACTATCTTCAATAATTGACCTTTCTACTTCTAGTAATACAACTTAAAACTAGTTTTAGACACATTTGAACCTTAATAATAAGTGTAATCTATTTGGTTAAACCGGTCAAATATGAACCCACATCTCTCACTCTGAAGCCCCGTATCTACACTTCTAGCTTTTTTCGATTAAGTAGTCAATGTTTGTATCACTCACTTAAAATTTATAATAAAAAATTTTAAAAAATAATACAAAACCCATAACTTCCAAACATATAGCCATGTAAAATGCACGGAAGATAGAAAATCAAGCACCAAGAACTAGCATATTGACCGACAATATAAAACAAAGACAATTGAAGTTTGGAACTAAATAAAATAAGAAAGACTCAGTAAAAATACTGATAGCTAAGACTAAATTTTTTAAGTCTTAATAATTCTTTAACAATGATTCTAAGCAACTCACTAGCAATCAAGATTTATTTATGTACTTTTCCTATACGAGCAAAAGAGTAAACACAAGCAAAGTGAACTAGTGGTCTGCTTAACTGAAAAACACAACCTATGAAAGCCTGAGAAAGCAAAAACCAATCCACAAAGTGATGATAACTGGCCTACATGAGGGCACCATTAATAAGTATAAAAGACCTGATCAGCTGGCCAATTATAAACCATGGACATCATTTCTCCACGATCTTCCGCACTGAAGTACATTCCCCTGGGCCTTCTAAACAGACCACTGTAGTTCTGGCAAACAAGACCTACAGTAGGAGTGTAGACTATAGGTGCATACTCCTCAATATTGGCAATCAAAACCTGTTCAGACATTACAATTTTAAATAAATCATGATCCATTGAAAAAAGTAACATTTCAACTTACGCATTAAAATTTTGAAACATTTTCTTTTTAAAATTTTTAATAAATCATGATCCATTTTCTTTTTAAATGGAGGTAAGGCTAGCCGACATTCACCTCTCCCAGACCCTGCGTAAAGCAGGAGCCTTGTGCACTGGTACGACGACCTAATGAAGATACATGGTACACATCAATTTAAAATACTATACAAGTAGATGAATGCTGAAGTTTGCAACTCACTTTATAATACATTGTCTCATTTCTGTCATGCAACCGGTTAAGTATCCGCCACTTGGCCAGAGCATTTGGATCAAATGGTCCATCTCTTACTTGCTCTTCAAGTCTCTTCAGGTCAACCACTGTCAATTAACAAATTCCAATAGGTATTACTAAAAACATTCAGTTAGTTTACTGGAAATAAAATGTGTTTGAACATCTAAAACTAAGAGTGAAAGAAACGTAAGAAATTTTTTATTCCGATGCTTAAACACTACAAAAATCCAAGAGTATGCAAAATTCTTGCTGCTCTAGTAAACTTAAGAAATCTAACACACTAGGGACTACCTTCCAAAACTCACACGTAGAAGAAGCAAGGGGAGGAGAAAGAGAAGTGATTCAGAGACCACAACAAACTTATACGATCTTCCCCTTAGTTCCCTACTACCTAAGCCACTAAAAAGAGGCCTGAAGACACAACTGTTCAGTCTGTATCACATGTAAAGATGCAGAAAATTTTGAAAATTATTCCTTGTTATTAATATTAAGCATATTCCCTTTATTTATTTATATGTTGGCCATCCTGCTCCCAGCATATTTAAGAGACCAGTTAGTCAAGAATGGCCCTTTAAAAAAATATCAGTACCTTTGACTTTAACAACAAAAACAATTAGATCTTTAACATATCAAGGTTTATGCACCAACTAAATTAAGAACTGAAATTATAAAATAACATGCATTAGTAGAGCTAGTCCAAAGAGAGCCAAAATGTTACACTTGCGGAAGCTTGCTACACATCTCTTCTTTTACCATACACTACCACTCTATTAGTATCAGTCATTTTCCACATTCGCTGAGGTTTAGATATGCAGATCCTCAATCTTCCAAAATAACTTAAACTTGTCATATATCCAAAGAAACTGAACATAAGTTATATGTGTGCATAGATAACTATTTTACATTTAAGATTTATTTCTAAACCATCAGATCACATATATGGGCTTTTCATATCTGTTTCTTGCCCTCAAACGGGAAGAGTATAAACTTGTCTCTACAAAAGGAAAAAGAACCAAAAAGGAAGTAAGAACAGACTTACTGAAGCGTTCAATTTGATGCTCGGTAGACATAACGTTTGGAGGGAGAAGTCCCCGAAGATCAAGACGATCTCGTTCTGTAAAGGAAAATGACGTCCCCTAATTTGACAATCATTTAAAGGGAAACAAAAAAAAAAACAAAAGCAAAGATCAACTCTTTGTAACTTCAAAATCAAATTAACCAAACATAAAACACACGAAGATGATAAACGCCATCACTATTCATATGCACATTGCTTAAACAAAAGTTTATTTCCATCAAATCAAATCAAAAGTTTATTTCCAGAACTCAAAAAAGAAAAGAAAAAAAAAAGGCTATTTCTAAGAAGTTGAAATAATTAGGCACATTGCTTAAACAATAATCTAATTTCGATTATTCGGTAAATAACATGATTTTAGCACAACAGTTTGCTTAACCAACAACAATTAACATAACTAATCTCTTACATCTTATGCCATCGCACAAAATAATCCATCCAATTTACAAAATGTGCCGCACATAATCAAATCCTCCTAATCAATCAATCAGAATTACGATGAAAAATATATACAATTAAAGAAAGCAAATTGAGCAAAAGAAAACGAGGGTACTTTATTGAACCAGGGATCGTGAAGAATGTCGAGGCTGCGCTTGTGGACGATGATCGGGCGGTGGCCCTCGGTTGTAGTGAATGATCTGGAGTGCGGGAGCAGAGCATTGGTGCCCGATCCCCTCACTCTGTACCTCTTGAGGTGTCTGACGACGGACGACGACAGCCTGATCGGCGAGTTGAAGTTCGACATGCCTCCGACCCCGGCCGACTAGTCACAGCTTTTGCCTGTAGAGAGAGAAACAAGAGAGAGAAAGAGAGAGGGGGGAGTGAAGTGGGACGAGTGAGGATCTGTGATTGTATGATTGGCGGTGAAGACTGTCCCTTATTATTCTGTTTCTTTAAATGGCATTGGTTCCATTCCCCCCGAATTGCAAAGGGAGAGAGTTTTGGCTTACTTGTCAACAGTCAGATCAGTTGGGCGGGGCCCGCCGTCGCTAATACGCGGGGACCCACACACGTCCGTTTGTTTGCATGCTGCGCACTGGCTCTCAAGCTACCTCACTTTTTGTTTTTTTTGGATGGTCAGAGGGTAAATTTCATTACCATCAAACAGCACATACATACAAAAAGGCCCAAATACAACAAATTAAGCACAATGTAAAGCAAGACCTCAAACGTGAAAAAACAGTGCCCAAAGTCAGCAAAGGGCCCAGCACAAAAGCCAAACAAACAAAAAAACCTAAGTAATTTACACCCTGGCATGACCATAGGTCCATAGCCACAGAGATTCATCACCACACTGCAGCCTAAAGTCCGACCAAACAAGGGCTCAGGAAGGAGAATACACAAAGCTTCATCAATGATCTGCCACCACAAGACGAAAGAAATCGATGGGAAAGCCGACGGGAAAACCACAGGCATCTGTGCCAATAAAGGCACACGAGTAGAAAGTGGTGGCATAAACACTCGAGCCGGAGCTCTACACATCTTCTGATAAATCCGCATCAAGGCATGGTATTTAGGAGATGTTAAAGGAAATCGGTTGTCAAAAATATGGAAGACGAGAGGAGGAGGACAAGTAATATGAAGATCGTGTTGTGTTTGGCTCATACATTTGTGAGTAATTATGAGTCATGTGTTGACAACAATTGAAGACATGGTGACTACCACAATCCAAATGCCTTTCGGCTTGTAAACTAAACAAAGAAGTGGACATCATCATGTAAAGACATAATCATGAGTAAAAACATCATAATTGTAAGAAAAGAGAAAAGGTGGTGCTTTTTCTTTAATGATTATTCAAGACATCATGATGTTGGGAATAAAATATGAGCGTGAGTGACCTTATATTGAGAGTGCATTCAGATGAGAACAGGTGGTAGAAAAAGGATAGAGTGAGAGTGAGAAACTCTTGGGGAGAGTGAGTCTCTTAGTAAAATTCTGTGAGGGTACAAAGGGATTGGGGTTTGGGTTATGTCGATTTAACTCAAGTGTATCTTGTACTAGTTATTCTCATAGTGAAGAGCAACATCTCTCGGAGGACGTAGGCAGGTTTTTGCCGAACCTCGTAAATTTCTCGGTGTCTTTATTTCTTGTATTTTATTCTGTTCAACTGAGTGTGATTTGGTGAGGTTGTAATCTGAATCTCGTTTCCGCACTGATAAACGGGCCAAGGCACAACAGATCGAAGTGAAAATAAGGCGGAAATCAGTGTTTAGGACTACAAGGTAAAACGAATGCAAACTTTTTGGAGGATTTGTAAGTATAGCAAGGGATACAGAAGCAAAGGTAAAAAAAAATGCAAACGAACAAGAGGTTATTGGCAACCTTGGCCACACTTAGGAGTAAATATCAGTTTGGAACCCGAACCAGTATAAATCGAACTATACAGTTTCTTCTATATCTTACACAAATCGAACTGAATCAGACCGATAATTTTATGCAGTTCCAGTTTGAGAGGGTGAATCAGATCGTACCAACACACTGGGCGGCAATCATGTTGTGCTCCTTAATTAATTTATTTTTTTCTTCAGTTTATAAAGCAATAGAACAGGCAACATATTTTTTTTTGGCGCCCTTGTTCTCCTCGCCCGTGGCTTGGATCGGACCGATCTTCATATCTTAAAGTGTTAAGTTTGTGACAATATTAATCTTAACTATACCTCACAATTTGAAGTTATTTACACTAGCATCTCTTGATGCTTTTCGTGTGCACGCAAAACCCTTTTAAGTTTACAATAATACCCCTTGGTGTTTCAATTTGTCTCCACAAAGCCCTTTATGTTAAAATTTCATCCAAAATTGGACGATGTTATTGTAAAAAAACAAAAAATTCTCCAATATTATACGATTATAGTTAGTCACATGGACACCCGCTTTAAAATTTTATATTTCATATAAAAATAATGTTAAGAAGATCAAAATTTTAAATCAAATGTGCAAACCAAATAATGTGTTACCAATAAAAAATAAAAACGTTAATTGACACTTAATTAATAATTAAATCATACAACCATCATTTAGTTTATAAATTTAATTTAAAACAATTAGTGTCATTAGCATTGCCCAATACCCAACCCCCAAAAATTTGTAGTCCAAAGGCTTCAATCCAATTCACATACACAACCCAATACCCAACCCACACAAATTGAAAATTGGAGAAATAGAAAAGGATCCTTTCTCGCTTTCCCAATTTTCCTGGAAAATTTGGATGTGCAGGAAAACATGTTAGGGCTCACTGCTCTCACACCTCCACCAATCGCAACACTTCCATCTATTCCATTTCCATCGCTACACATCCATCTCAATTTCTCTTCCTATTCGCCCCTCAAAACCCAAATCCCAAAAATACCCAAAAGATTTGTAGTATTTGCGAACAACGGCAACGGGTTGAAGCAGGATTTCAATTCCGAGGAGAGGGAAGAAGAGAAAGGCGACGAAGAAGGAATTGGATCCGACGGTGGGGGCGGTGACGATGATTTGGGGAAGAATCAACGGCCGTTATTCGGCAACATCAGATGGGGTGATCTGCTGCTGGACCCAGATCCTAACAACATCTTGGCCGTCGGATTGACGGGGCTGCTGACGTGGGCGAGTGTGCAGGTGCTGTGGCAGCTGCTGTTCATCGCATTGGCTATACTTGTTGCTGCTGTTAAGTACTCCTTCATTGCTGCTGTCCTCCTCTTCATTCTCATTGCCCTTCTTTGACTCACTCTTCTTCCAATTCTACCCCCAAACTGTTCTTCTCTAGGTTGCTATAACTTGTAATTCAAGCGATTAAGAGCGTTTTTCTATATTTGAACAGTATCGAAAAAGAAAAATATAGGTTTGTTTAGTGTAGTATAAATGCAAATTTGTGCTCAAAAACAAATATTTGTGTAATTCACAAATTCTAGTATCTTTATTGGATTGGAACTTTTCTAATTTGAAATGACAGGGTGTCAATGACACTCACAATCATTACATTAGAGTATTTAGTTGAGCTAGTGTAGACACGGGTTACGACAATTGAGGAAGGCAATAACGCGTTATTTGCACGCAAGTTTGAATACTCAAACCCGTAAATTAAAGTTAAGTATCTTTTTTGTCAAAAGAAAAATGTTGGGTTAGAAACCACTTACGGTTACTGTGCGGAGTTTTTACCCCGAAAGGAAATTAGGCCATCTCCAACCGAAGGGTCAAGAGGGTCAGAGGGCCGAAAATAGCCCTAAAATCGTCTCCAACCGAGGGCTAGGCCAGAGGGCTCGGGAATCTGGGAGGGCCCCACGGGATCGGAGAGGGCTGGAGGGCTGGCTGCTTTCGGCCAGCCAGCCCCGGGCTGGCTATTTTTTTTTTTAATGTTTCTTATTTCTGTTGGTTATAACCGACAGAAATAATATAATATATATTATTTCTGTCGGTTACAACCGACAGAAATAACATTTTGAATTCAAACTTCCAACGGCCAGCGCCACTAGCCGTTGTAAATCCTTTTTTTTTTTATGAATTTAAACCTTTTTTTTTTATGAATTTAAACCTTTTTTTTTTCTATAACTTCCTATAACTTCTATTTTACAAAATTTGTTTCAATTTTTTTTTAATTCTATTTTTTTCCTATAACTTATATTTTACAAAATTTGGTTCATATTTTTTTCATATAACTTCTATTTTACAAAATTTGTTTCATATTTTTTTTTTAAATTCCATTTTTTCCTATAACTTCTATTTCACAAAATTTGTTTCATATTTTTTTTAAATTCTAATTTTTTCCTATAACTTCCTAAGCCATTATACAACATTAAACAATATGAAACAACATTAAATAACATTAACCGACATAAAAATTATACAACACTAACCAACATGATTTTTAAATAAAATTAAGTTGTAGTTTTTAAATAATAAATTATGTTTGGCCCTATGGCCCTTTGGCCCTCGGTTGGAGACGGTTTTTTTTGACAGGGCTAAAACGAGCCCTCTGGCCCTCTGGCCCTCGGTTGGAGACGGAGGCAAATATGGCCCTGTACTGTTCATTAAAATATTAATATCTTGGAGAATCTTGGAGGGCCAGAGGGCTAAAACGAGCCCTCTGGCCAGCCATCGGTTGGAGATGGCCTTACTTGAGCCTTCTCTGCTTTCCAAATTGAGTTTGAATACATTACATGAAGCGATGAACAAGTCACAAATCTGAGGTACAAAAGGATAGATGCATAGCCAAAAAAACCCCCGAAATCATAAGGTCAGTTGCAATTAAATTAACCACACAGCAATGCAGAAACGCTGGCCCGAGTAGTTTGGTAC
The DNA here is from genome assembly GCF_916048215.2 of Malus sylvestris. NCBI lineage: Eukaryota > Viridiplantae > Streptophyta > Magnoliopsida > Rosales > Rosaceae > Malus > Malus sylvestris. The sequence goes on along the minus strand of NC_062266.1, from coordinate 9,052,256 downwards.
AACTTCGGGGCATTCAGACTCGATATCCCAGCAGCCTCAATACTCTTTTGACGCTTCAGATCTCTCTTCTTAATTTACTTTACCAACTCCCCGTGCTCTTTCAATGTTGTTTCATAAAAATGTCATCAAACCATGAAAAATTTAGGATGGCTTTCCAAGTTGGATGGGTGAGTTGTTTTTCATATCGGCAGTCAATTTTTAGCACAAAAAAAACAGAGGGAAGTTAGAGAAAGGGACATGCTTCCAGTTTTTTAATTTATTTTAATATAAGCCACAATCGAAGGGAGGATTAGACATATTTACTTAATTTGAACAGGAGAAGTCACGAATCAAGTTTTAGGGAAAAAGAGAATGGGAATATGATCAACTAGTCCCAAAGTTTATCCAATTCCCAATTTTTCACTGAACCCACTCTATTTTTCGTTTCCATATGTTTTAAACAAGAAAAGTTTGACTTATAATTACCTTGCCCTATTTCAGCTAGAGGGAAAAATATCAATGAAAACACATGAAAAAAAGGAAAGGAAATAATCTACTACGAACCTCTCCCAAAATAACCAGATGTTGTTTCCTCCTCCTCCTCATTGACATTGGGTTGCAAACGAGCAAGTTTAAATGCTCCTGCTTAAACAAGGAGTTAGGAGTCCTTAGTTCTTACCAGTATAAATACCCCCTTCATGAACAATACGAGGCATGCATTGAGCTTCAAGTCGAATTCTTTGGTTCAGAATTATACGAGTTTACTGTGACAATTGGAGAGTCTTTACCTAGTACCATATCATTGTCCTTTTGCCTTTAAGGATTTCTCGGTTAGTTTGTTGATTACAATTGTAATTCAACGGATCGGAATATTTTTGAGATAACAATGGCATCAGAATCGAATTATAACATTCTGGGGGAAATTCCTGACATTGTGTCTTTGTATACGTTTGACAATGGACCTAAAAGAAGACGCAGTGAAAAAGCAAAGAGTAGTAAAGCAGAAAATAACAAGGAAGCGACCTCCTCATTAGCCACAGAAAAGAATAGCAATTCTAACAAACGACAACCCACTGCGAGGGACTGAACGTCTGAATCTTTTAGCAAGGAAAAAACGACATCAGAAGCCCTGAGTTATAGATGAAATAAAATTGTAGGATCGATTTCAAGTCTTAATGCTTTGACATGTTGACGTATTGTAAACTTCGACAGATTTTTGTTTTGTTTTTCTTTTTATTTGCAGATTCTCCTTGACAAGTGTTTGAACTAGTGAACGTTTAGTTTGAAATTTTTAGTATATTTGTTTTAATTTATTAAGTAGTTTACAATTCTTATATAATCAGCTAATAATATTCATGTTGTATTGATCATATATCGGCGTCCAAACCGAACCATGCAAATTCTTCGGTTCGTTTTCGGTTTTATGGTAAACCAGACGAAATCGAACCATGCCCGCCCATATAAGAGCAAGTCCACCCCTAAGGACTTTGTGCCAGCACCCAGCGCATTTATCCACTCAAGTGAACAGTAATAGACCTCAGTGAACAGTAACAGACCAAAGCATCTCCATCCCTAAAAAAATGCGCTGGCACCCAGCGCATTTATTTGGTGTGTTTTTTTTTTTAAGTTTATTTCGGATATGATTTTTAACCAATTTTGGATAAAATTTCAAATAAACTTAAAAAAAAAACACACTAAAATAAAACTACATACTCATCAAATAAACTTAAAAAAAAACACAGTAAAATAAAATTACATAAACTCATCAGATAAACTATAGAAAGAAAAAAATAATTTTTTTTTAATTTTCTGTATTTTTTAATAAATTTTAATTAAGTTAATTAATCTGGACCGTTGATCTTTGATCGGACGGTCCAGTTTAAAAGTAAAATTTAAATTTTTTTTACCGTTGGAAATCCAACGGTCTAGAAAAACTAGCCGTTGGAAATCCAACGGCTATCATAACGCCACGTCGCTGAGCCCAAGTGGGCTGACACATTTTCAGGAAAGCCTAAAACCCACTCGCGCCTTGCGCGCTTGTGTTGCACGCACCTGAGAAACAGGCCAGCTTCTTGGTCAGTCCAAAACGTGCTGGGCTGTTGCCTGGCATGGGCTGGGTGCCAGGCAACTCCACGGGCTGGAGCAAATGGACTGAGGGCCAGCTTGTTTTTTGTGCTGGGTCCTGGGCAAAGCAAGCCCCGGTGGACTTGCTTTAAGGGAATGGTCAGTCTGGCAAACCCGAACTAGCACTAACTGAAAGTAGAGTCGTAAATTAACGGTGAACTAAGAGAAGTACGGAAACTTATTCTGGGACGACGTTCCATTATTTTGGATCAAAAGTACTTGAACGAAAAACCAAGAGTTAATTACACCAAATTGCCAAAGCAGCAAATTAACAAGATCAATCCATGCATACCTCTCTTACCAAATGGTAAACATGAGCAATTAATGCAAACTTCACGATGAAGGTCAACACACTAGCCACTGAATCTCGGGACTCCATCTCTTTCTAGCCTACTTTTTAAAAATAATTATTATTATTAAGAAAAATGAGAGAGTTCGAAACAATTATAATAATTTTAAAGAAGGAAAGTTTCGAACGCAGGACACATAAGTATATGTGCTAAGGTCATGGTGAACGTTTAGTTTTAGTGTACTGCTTATCTTGTTCAGTACAAGGAACATGTATTAAGTTTTCTCTCTTTCTCTATTGTCTCACAAGAAAATCCTAGGATAAGAACGAGTGAGAGAGAGAGATGATAAGTGTCGCATGTTTGAAAAACACCAAAAACCTATTCAGAAAATCTTAAGGACATTTTTGTATCGTCGTAGGCCTAATTGGGCCTTTTACTTAAGTTGAAAGCCTAACAAGCCCAAGCCAAGACCAACTTCAATGGTTGAGTTAAAACGTAAAATACCTACACAAAAAATATCCAACATTGAGCCTAAAACAAGTTTTGGAATAAAACTTAAATTTGGGAAGATTTAGCCCAAAAAATCGACGAAACCCATTTTTCTGGCCCACCACTGCGATGGACACACCAAACTCAAACCCACTATGGGTGCACTAAAGCGCACAACCAAAATTTTAAAAGACGCTAGGCGCTAGTCGGGCAGTGGGCTGGGCCCTAGGCGGACTAGGCGAATTTAAGTAAATTTGTTTATACTTAAAATATATGTAATTACATCATAAATTACAAAATAGAATGACATATATATTATGAAGTATTGAAACATAATGAAAACATGGGAAGCAAGCGTGTTCATTTTAGTATTTAACAAGTTTCTTACAATTTAAGCAAAAAAAAAAAATGCAAAATGATAGTTATCTATTTTTTGTTGAAGTGAGTTGCAACCTAGGTGGGGTGTCTAGGCGTGTCTAGGCGGGCTAGGCAGGTGCCTAGGCAGTCTAGGAGAGCACCTTCGAAGGTCTAGGCGTCATTTTTAAATTTTCAAACGCCTAGGCATTAATCGGGGAGGTGGACAACCGCGTAGTGCCTAGGCGGCGCTAGGCAGGGATTTTTAGAACAGTGCGCAAAATGTCTTGGCATGCAACATATGTGACAGGCTAGTTAGTGCTAGGACCCAGTGGGTTGACACCTGTCAGCCACTTGCACCAGCACAACGACTCTGGTTTTGTGATCGAACGACTGAAAATAATGGGCCGCTAGTTGATCCAACTGTCCATATTCAACTTTTTTTATTTTATTTTAATTTATAAATTCATTAAATTCAACAGCTGAAATCAAATATGATCAACTCTAGAGGTAAAAAAAATAAAATAAAATTCTAACTGCCCAGAATTAAATTCAATGGCTAAAACAATTAAAAAACTTTTTTTTGGGTACGTTCATGATTTTTCATTATTTATTAGAATTTATATAGTTTTAGGTCAAAATGTTCATTAAAAAAAAACCTAGAATAATCTACATAAAATATATATTTTTTAAAAGTTACAGAAAAAAATTAGCTTAAATTCATTTTTAATAATCTTGGGCTAAAATCTTAAGCCTAAATTATTGAGGAAGAAAAATACTTTTTTTATTCTTCCATTTGCGAGAATCTATTTATGGTAGTCATGAGAATTGACCTAACAAGATATCAAAAATACCCAAGCTAAGAAAAATGATAAATAACCTATTTATGTAGGGGTAGGGGTGGGATGCATGGTGTGTGTGTGTGGTCGCGGGCAGCGGTGCGGGGGGGGGGGGGTCCAATTTTGAGGGATTTTAATTCTTTTTATAAATTTAGGAGTATTCAATTGGGATTTAAGTGATTCTTTAAAAGTTAAGGTGTATTCGATCAGAATTTTTTTTGAGTTTATTAAAATCGACAAAAATACGGGTGTATTCAATTCGAAGTTGAAATGAATATATAACATTCCAGGTGTATTTAATTAAAAATTGATTTTAACGAATCCTAAAAAGTTAAGAAATTCGAGAGAATTAGAGAGATTTCATAGTGTATTTTAAACTTTCACAAATCTCACATCTCCCCAAGAGAATTTGAGAAAATTCACCAAAATTTTTACATAGAATCTCTAAAAATCTATTAAACTTTATCAAAATTCATTAAAATTTCTCAAAATCTGAATCGAATACACCCTTGATTGGAATTCCAATGAAATATGGTCATTATCTTTAATTCAAGCCTCTTAGAAGTCACATTATTAGAGTACAAAAATTTAATGCCCAGATCCTAATATAAATTGGTTAGTGAGAAGAGAACTGCTAAGGAGACTCTCAAAAGTGGCCTCTCCATAGATTATTTGCCACCTTATGTTTTTGATACAATATTTTAAAATGTTGGCACGAAAACTAACGGTAAAATGTAAAGTAACAGAGAGTTCATAAAGAGTCACACTTTGAAAAAAAATCCCTTGACATTTCTCTTAGTAAAGTTATATGATTCGCCTATATAATTCGCTTGAATATAATTAGAATTATCTTCCCACTCTTCTACTTTTCTCCTTTCTGCAAAACTTCTCACATGGCCATACACTTAATTAATTTATTGTTTGTACTTCTTGACTAGATAGAATATGCTTCTCTCTCCAATTTCCTCTCCTTCACCTCTCTCATTTATCTTTGTATTATCACCTGGGCATCAATCTAACTAGACTAGGGCAACCGCTGAGTGGACCACAGGACAATACAATAAGCAAAGCAACATTTTCTGATCGAAATTGGAACTTCCAAAATTTCTTCACTTCCTTCCCATTCAAAGAGTCTAAAATAAGACTTCACTTCTAAGGGGCTATCGGCCTCGCTTTCTTTCCATCTTACTGTGACTTCGATTGGTATACTACTTTATTTGAAGATGATGGTTCCTTCCTCAACTGATGAGAAATGACTAGCTCCGAGGCACTTTGAAGTTTGAAATGACAATAATAGGGAACGAGCTTTGCGGCCTCTAAACCAAACGTTCTTCGTCGTCTCATTGGTCAATGGAGACTGGTGCTAAAAGATTAATAAATTAAGTGAGGATATGATTGTAAGACTGTAATAGTTTTAGGAACAACAACTTCAGAATAAACTTAGTATAGCTTGTTAGCACACATGGCATTAACGTGTGCCAATAACCAATTAATCATAAAATAAAACTTTGCATCAGTTTATTTCGAAAATTTGTATACAAATCCAAAAGAAATTTGATTACCATTTTCTAACTTTCCCCAACAATTAGATTTTGTGATTTGATGAAAGTTAACATAAATTTAGTTCAGCTGCCAACCCAATTACCGACTTCATCAAGGGCTGAAAACACCTAGAGCAATGTTCTGGGTCCGAAACTCCCCCATCGTCTAAATAATTATAATAGTTTCGAACTCTTCCCTCCTCTAGTAATTATAAGGTACAAACACTACTTCGTTGCTATAAACATAGCAGGAAATCCTGCACAAAAGTGACACGGCACGTTCATCGAACAACACGTGTGGGTTTTTTTTTCCTCCAAAATCTCTTTCAACTCTGGTTTAGTTATTTAACCCAAGTAAAACAGAGCACCTTCTTTTCTCTTCCTCTTCAGCTCCTTAGATTTCATTTGGGTTATGAGGATCGTTAGGCTATGGCGGTGGGGGATGATGGTTGACAAGAGGCTACAAATTTGATGGTGGCCTGAACATATGGTCGGTTGAGCGAGGGTTGCTAACTAGAAGAGCCATAAAGAGGGAAAGATAAAGCATAAAGCATGAAGCTTTGCAATGGAGAAATTGGGAGAGAGAAAGAGAAATACAGGGGAAGGGATGAGAGAAAAATGAAAATATGGAATTTTCAATTTTTTTTCTGTTCAAAATTAGTAATGTTCGGGCAAGGATCTTGGATCTGGTCCCTCGCATAGCTTCTAGGGGCTTTTGCTCTTTCTTGTATGTCGAGCAATATTTGCTTGGTGTGCTGCAATATGAGTTGTTCGTTAGTTTGAATGGTGCCTTTGTAGGGCTTTTGGTTTAGGCCTTGAGACTCATAATCAAAACTAACAAGGATCTGAGCATGCCATTGTTATCTTTTTGTATAATAGATTGTTATAAAGGTGTTAATTAAGTTGATTACTTGCGTCACAAGTTACTTAGACTTCTTGTTTATCAATGGATTGTCACAGATGGGTTAAGTCTGTATAAGGTTCTTTTCTTGCCTTGTAAACAAGGACTTTTAATTCATAGTATTGTATATCCAAAATGAAGGGAGTTCAAGGCCCTTCCAACCATTGCCTTGATCAAAGTTTGCTTTAATGAAAACAGGTTCATTAACTTATCTAGATTTGATTACAGATAAAACTTTTAGGTGGAAAACAATTGAAAATGATTTAAAAACATGAAGAAAAATGCATTAAACAATAGATATACTATATGTAAGTATAAACAAAAAAAACTTGGGCAAGATTTAACCTTATTGGGCAAGGTTCAACTTCTTGCAACCACTTCTCTTTGTGTTTACAGGGATTTATATACTCAGGGGGATGAAAAGTAAATAAGTTTCACTAGAGGGAATCGATATTACAACACTAAAGGAAGGTAGCACAACTTCTAATCTTTATAAAAGATGGTTTTCTATAGGGGAATTACGGCAATCTGGACAAAATTCAGCTTTTTGGTTTCTTGCTTGTTTGAGAACAAACTATGATGTCTTTTGATTGATTGGTTGAGTGTCCTTGTCTCTAGTGTCCCTTTCTGCTTTTATAGATAATTTGGCTCGACTGTCCAAGCTTTGCTTTTAGATGATAGCTTTCGTAGGGCAGTGAGTCATCACTTATTTACTCATCCATGTCCTTGAAAAGTGATTTTTGCTAATAGTAAGGTGCCCTCTGTCGCCCATCACTTCAAACATAGGCATGTGGCCCATGCCTTGCTAGAATGACTTCCAATTCCTCTCAGGCCTATCGACTTGTTCTAGCCCAGTCTCCCATTTGCCTTTGTATTTCTAAGCCTCCACCGTTACAAAGCCTAGTGTCAAATATAAACCCAAACAATGCCCCCTTTAATCCTTGTCAATTCTGTTAACTAAGACATTGATAATGATTAAAATTAATTGCATGCTTTAACTGGGGACTCACACCATTTACTCAGCTATTTTTGAATAAACATTTGCACTAACCCACGATCTCCAACGTTAACCTACTGCCCATTCAATAACTCACATTTAAATTTTCTCGGCCATCACTTCACACAAACTTATCTCTCTGAATTCCCAGAATCCTTGAATATTTTGCATTCTTAGCCCTTTGTTGCCCCAATCTTTAATCACTTTCACATTTCTCCTTCGCATTCAACTATGGCACCCAAATCACCCCTTGCATGTGAGTCTAGAGAAGGGATTGTTAACTTGTGATGCTGACTCAATGGCCTTCATCGTTCTCGGACTGGCTTGAACCTGTCCATCTTCTTCAAGGAGGAATGGGTACACTTTCTAGGGCCTGCTTAAACTGCCCAAGTCCCAATTGCAGTGGAGAGTAACATGCTTAGTGCCAATTGGTTCACTCCGAACCCCTGCTCTGCTGAGGTTGGGATTTCTGCCTCCAAATGGTCGAATTCTAGGAGGGGTTTCCCTCTGATGAAGGATGAAACTAAGTTTCAATGGGTGGATAAGCTGGAGCCCATCTGGAAGCAAAAGTGGATGGTGAATGGCATCTTCGAGCTCATTATGATATCGAAAATTACTGTCCCAATCAAGCATGAGCTCCTCTAAACAACTCTCCTATTTTGAAATAATGGGACCAACACCTTTGACTTCAGAATAGGTCCTATGACTCCTACTATCTTAGACATGGCTCAAGTCTTCGGCCTAAAACCCTCGGGAAGGTGTGTGGATATCACACATGACTGGTCCTCCCCCTCTCGCTCAATCGCTGAAAGCTCTCTGAGGTCTCTAATTCAATCACTAACTTGGAGTACAACTTTTCCACGTATAAGAGCTACGAGACATCTTTCACGGGCTTCATCCCCTTCGCCAAGAAGATGTTTAACCCACATTCCCCTACTGTAGATAGAGCTCAGGAACACATGTATTTCCTCATTTACAGGTTGAACAAGCATGTGTTCCCCAACAAATCAAAATGAGTGAAGCTGGAGTGAATCTTATTGGTGGAGGCGATGCATTCTTTTGATGATGTCGCCATAAGGCCATTCATCTTGTCATATCTCTACCACCTCCTTCACGAAATGACAAAGGGTGAGCTCTTCAAGACCAATGTTAATAGAGCCATTTGGATGGTGCAACTTTGGCTCCAGTAGTACTTCCCCAAGTTTTGGGCTGCCAACCTGGAGTTCCACGAAGGCATAACTCTAGCCCTAAATTTTGGCAGAGGTTCTTACCACCAATCATTCCACCATCGCCTGCCTCTAGTTCTTCAGGATTTGCTGGACTCGGGTAGACTTAGAGTGAGGTGCCTCTGTGCTCAGGATGTACCTTGGTTCTCATACTAACTCTTCCAAGACTCATTTGGGAAGGATGCCAGCAGCTCATGCAAAGAGAAGTTTATCAGCTGCATCTAAAAAAATGATCTGGCTTTGGGAGTTCGAAGTGACAGAGTGAGGTACGAAAGCGGGCTGGAGGTCAACCACCCCAACTTCTATGGTAGACAACTAGGATTCAGGCAGACAATCCCAGTGCCTTTCTTCGATTCCCTTCACTGTGAGACCTTATATCGCCTTCGTTTTCCCTATGAGGTCACTTTTCGGGCGAACAGGCACAACCTTGAGGTGATGAGCAAGATTGCCCATAAACCCGTGGCTTTGAACTTTGAATGCACCTCCTAGTTCACCATTTGATGGGAGGCTAAGTGGTCAAAGAAGTATGATAAGGACCTCAGGGAAGCCAACGATAGACTTTTCGGGTAAGTCTTTCAAGTTTCTCTCAAACAATGATGAATTTAAGAGCTAGAAGGAAGCCATCAACCAAAAGAACCAACTTTTGCTTATAAATAAACCACATTGCTTATGTTTTCCTTTTCTACATTATAATTTTATAGTTTATGGTTATCTAACTCTTTCTTTGATTTTGTAGCCCAATGCAACATTGATGAACTGGATGTCGGGCAAGAAAATGAGGTTGATGATGCCTTGGTCCTCTAATAGGCTGTTGCAGAGGTAGCTAGGCAAAAAGTGGGTTCCAGCCATGCTTCTAGGGATGATAGGGATATCTCTAAGCTGTTCAGTGAATCAGAGACTGAGGCTAGGCCCGAGATGGAGATGAGAGCCCCTCTTCAGGTAAGGCACTTTGTGGTGGAGTCGTCGGAGTCCAAGACCTAGTCCTTAAGAAACATAAATATGCCAGTAAGTGACCTAGTCCTTTTTTCTTCTCTTTGTTTTGACTCTTCTAATTTTTGAGCTAATTCCTTTTTTTTTTGCAATTAGGGTTTCCTGCCCCTAAGAAACCTGGCCCTATTTCCCAAGAGTCAGAAACAGGCGTGGAAGTGCAACAGAGTGACCTTGCTAAGATCCTGGAAGAGTTGAAGGCATGATTTCTTAAACCTTGAGTACTTTAATGTTATAGAGTTCACCCTCATCAATACTTTGCTAATTCTTTGTTGTCTTTCACAATATGCTACTAAAGCAGATGAAACTTCATAGCTTGAGCCTTCTTCTCCCCCAGCTTAATCGGTGTATTCCTCTCATTCTCGAGCTAAGCCCTCAGAGGCACAATTCTCTATCTCAACAGTAGTTAAGTTGTATTTCTAAATTTTAAAAGCTAATATTCTTAATAGTTGTTTTCCAGGCAAGGGAAAACACTTCAACATCTCAGGTCGGGCAAATACTAACCCCTCTTTCTTCCACTCTTCTTCCAGCAATGGTCTCTCACTTCCCAGTTCAATCCAACAATTAGGGAGATGCTCCATTTTATGGAAGATGATAGTGCCTCTGTAGGTCTCCTCATTTGAAGCCCTTCTAAGTTTTTTCTAGGTTTTTCCATTTAGAACTCACAATTAATGTTTATTTTTGGCAGTCTTCCCCCGTGCCTGATACCACAACTTAACCACCACCAACCTTTGGGGATCTTATAATCCCTGAGATACTAGCTGTCTCTGAGGTAACTAGCCTCAAGGCTCATCAAGCTCCTCCTCAGGTCTGCCAACCTCCATCTTTTAAGGTAGCAGCAACCACATAAGCTCTTCCCAAAGCTCAAAGGTCTTCTCAAGTATACAAGTGCTTTCATTATTGTTCTTTCTTTATCTTAGGTGTAGACTAATCCACTAACTTATTTTCTTCTTAATTCAACATGCTTCTAGTGAGGGCTCGGGCAAGTCTCCTTAGCTTGCAGTGAGCAAGGTTGCCCTTCATCGGCCTCCTAAGGCTTCTGGAGTCACAGGGATCCTAATCCCTAAGCTTAGGAAAGTTATTGCAACTGAGGCTCATTCTTCTATCTCTTATGAAGCTGTTACCACTGCTTCTGCTTCTGGAGGTGTTGAAGTAATGCCTCCACCTCTAGCATCCATTCCTGCCACAACCTCCTTACCTGAACTAGTCAAAGAGTTCAGGCAAATTCGGACAAAACTGAGGCCTCCAAGACACCAATTTGAGCCTCAACACTAGCAGGATCAAAGCAGAGTCTTCAAAGAATAGATGTAGAGGAACTTATCGACCTCTTTCAGCCTCAAGGCACTTCAGGAGGTTGAGAAAGCCTTCACTGAGTTGTAAAAGGCTCAACAAATGTCAAAGGTGCAGTACGAGTTCTTCCTCTTTTTCTTCAAGAATTTGAGGGCTCTAAGGGACCAACATCTTCGGGCAGATAGGCAAGCAAATATAGTGAAATGTTATAAGAAGAAGCACTCCAGAACCTTCAGTTGGTGGAAGATGACTCAGCAATGGAAGATAAGATAATGGTGGTGGCCTCTGAGATCTAGAAGTTGAAGGAGCAACTTTCTGTATTGAAGGCCAAGCAGATGACCCTCTTGAGTAAGCTATAACAAAAGATTGAAGAAGTGAAAAGGGTCAACAAAAAAATGGAGGATTCTGAAGCTTAACTAGCCAACAACAATATTGCCTTAGAAGAGCTGGGCATAATTTTCACTACCATGCAGACCTATCATTCCAGGATAGCTGTTTTGGCTAAGGATGTAAATATGTTAGGCTAGGGTATCTTGTAACCTCCTCCATTATGAAATGAAAGATCTATTCCTTCTTCAGCTTTTTACTTGTTCATTTACACTTCTTTGTCAATGCTTAACTATTTTAAATATCTTCCCAATGTTTAAACTCCATTAATGTAACAATCTCTAAAATCCCACAGAGTTAGGTGATACTTCTTTTAAAACTTGGTATTAACTAGATGTTTTTGCAAATTTCTTTCTAAATCTACCAAGTAGTACCCTCATCTGTCTAACACTTTGTTGATTATAAAAGAGCCTTCCCAAGTAGGACTCCACTTTCCAAAAGCTCTAACTTGAGCTCCTAAGGGCATAATTGCCTTCATACCAATTCTCAATCCTTAAAGGTTTTCATTCTCACTTTCTTGTTGTATGCTCGGGCAACAACCTTTTTTCATTCCTGGATCTTGTTTAGAGCTTCCATTCGGATTACATCTAAATCTTGAACTCCTTGACACATAGCTTGAATAAAATCATCGCTATGTAGACCAAATTGGTTCTAAAGCCTTATAGAAATCACATTGATCTCCATAGGGAGCACAACATCTTGCCTGAATGTTAATGCATAAGGGGTGATCCTAGTTTCTGCTCTTTTGGAAGTCCTATAGGCCCAAAGAGTATCTCCCAGCTTCTCATGCCATTTTTCTGGGCTGTCTGCCACCATTCTCTTGATAATGTTCACCAAAATCTTGTTGCTAGCTTATGGTTGACCATTAGATTGGGGATAATAAGGGCTAGACCGAATCATCTTTATCTTAAACTTGTCTGCAAACTCTTTTACTTCTTTTGAGATAAATGGTGGCCCTCTGTCTGTAACAATTATCTCGGGTACCCCATATCTATGTAGGATTTTAGTCTCCATGAACTTCTTCACAACAGTTGAATTAATGGTCTTCACAGCTGAATCCTCCACCCACTTAGTAAAGTAATTAGTTGCCACAATTATAAAGGTGTGCCCTTTATTGGAAGTTGGGTATATTTGCCCGATGAAGTCCATTGCCCGCCCTCTGAAAAGCTATGGCTTCACCATTAGATTCAAGGGTACTGAGGGTATGTGCTGGAGAGGTCCATGTCTTTGACATTCTTCATATCCTCTAGCATAAGCTTTACAATCTTTTTCTATGTTGGGCTAGAATTAACCATATCTTCTCAGCAACCACCTCATCTTTGTTCCAGCTTGATGTGCTTCACAAATGCCTTCATGCACTTCAGCCATCACTCTCATTGATTCCTCAGAACCTAAGCATTTCAACAAAAGTCCATCTAGAGTCTTCCTTAGCAAAGTTTTGTCCCACATGACAAACTTAGTTACTTGCCTTCTGATATTCTTACTTGTGAAGGAAGAAAGGTATTTTAAGTACTGAGTGATGGATGTTTTCCAGTCTTCTATCTCAGGCTCTTTGGTTATTATACCCAAGCTAAATCCTCTCTCAAAGATAGAAGAAAGATTTCTTTTTTGTACTTCTACATTCATCTCAGGCACTTTTTCTTGAATATGTGCTCCAGAAGCCCTTTGTGCCATTTCGTTAGCAATTACGTTTGCTTCTCTAGGGACATGGTTAATTGTTACTTCACTACGCCAATAATTTAACAAATGATTATTTGCCAAATAATATCTTGCCATTGTGAGGTGTTTGCACTTGTATTCTCCATTTAGCTGATTGATTACCAACTCAAAATCACCATATATTTCTACCTCAGTTGCCCCCAACTCTATCTGGATTTCCAAGCCAATGATCAATGCCTCATACTCTGCCTTGTTGTTGGTAGTATCTTTGTAATCCAAGAGGAATGAGTATCAATGTTGACTACTATTTGGATTAATAATGACAATCTCAGCTCTTGAAGTATGTTGAGTGCAAAACCCATCAAAATATAACTTCCAGGGAGTGATCTATAGGCTAGTTATTCTCTTTACTTCTTGCTGGATCCATTCTTCCCTGCCCGAATGATCTTTACTAGGTGGGATCCAAAGGCTGGCCACTTCCAGAGTTCTAAGGATGTTGACAAGTTCTTCCTTAAAGTCTTAGTGCTGGGACATGAAGTCTGCAGTTGCTTGTCCCTTTATTGCCTTTTGAGGTACATACTGAAAACTGAACTCTAATAGTGCTAGAATCCACTTCCCAATTTTTCCAGTTAGCATTGGCTCAGACAACATGTATTTAATCACATCAGCTTTGGCAATTATATGGATGTGGCAAGGCAACATGTAATGCCTTAATTTGCAGGCAAGTAAAGTATAAAGCTAAACATAGCTTTTCAATTGGGGTATATCTTGTTTCTACCTCAGTAAGGATCATACTGAGGTAGTATATTGCTTGCTCCATCCCCCTTCATTGTTTTGTACCAATAAACTCCTTATTGACTTCTCAGATGCAGAGATCTAGAGTTTCAAAGGTTTTTCCCTCTGGGGAGTCATGAACACTGGTGGAGAGGCTAGATAAGCCTTTACTCTGTCAAAAGTTTCTTGGTGTTAAAGGCCCCACTTGAACTTATCTTGATTCTTTAATCTTAATAAAGGAGTCAACGGTTGGATCTTGCCGTTAGATTAGTAATAAATCTCACCAAAAAGTTGATATTCCCTAACAACCTATGCAGTTCTACTTTGTTGGTAGGGGGAGGTGATTCCATTACAACCTGAGCTTTGTTCTTGTCTATCTCTACACCTCTCTAATGAATTAGGAATCCTAAAAAGTTGCCTGATATAACCCTAATGGCACATTTCTTAGGATTCATCTTCAACTTATGGGTCTTCATTCTCAATAAGGCTTATCTGAGGTCTTATAGATGTTGATCTTCAGTTTTAGACTTCACCACGATGTCATCAATATATACCTCCATGCTATGATCAATTAAATCATGAAAAATAGCATTCATTGCCCTTTTGTAGGTAACACAAGCATTTTTCAGCCTAAATGGCATAACTACGTATTCATATGCTTCTATATGTCCTAGGCATCCAAATGTTGTCTTATGTATATCTCTTTAGCCATTTTATTTGATTATATCCAGTATTCCCATCCATAAAAGATAAAACTTTATGTTTTGCAACTGATTCGATGGATAGGTCAGTCATGGGCATGAGGTATTCCTCTTTGGGAGTTGCCTCATTAATGTTTTTATAGTCAAAACAACATCGAATGACATTAGTTACAACTTTTAATACAAGTACAATGATAGCCAACCACTCCACATACTTTGTTGGCCTAATAAATCTTGCCTTTACCAGCCTCTCAATCTCTTCCTTGACTTTTTCTTCTATCTCTTTCGACATCCTTCTTGGTGCTTGCTTCAAAGGTCTGTACCTCTTTTTGATAGGCATTATGTGCTCCACTAACTAGGGTCTAATCCAGGCATTTCCCTGTAATGCCATGCAAAACAATCCTTGAATTCATGCAAAAGGTCAATTATCTTTGCCCGATCTTCAACCTCTAACAAGCCACTGAGTTGTACTAACCTTGGATCCTCATCAGTCTCTAAATTAATGGTTTCCAAGGGGTTTTGAACTTCTGGTGCTGGTTTATCAGGCTCTATTCATAAAAGCTCTATTGACTTTGAGGCCTCGGGTTTAACCTCTGGCCAGTCTAAATCATATATACATTCTGCCATGTGAATGGTTGCTTCCACTTCTTTTCCCCACTCTGCCAACTCTTTGGTTGAGCTCACTTTAATCTCTCTTATTTCTCTCTCATACTCTAACAGTCTTTTGATTAAGGACCTGACTGCAACCACTTAGTCTTTCATCTTTTGGTATGTCATCATTGGTGTTGGTGGGCTGGGACAATATAAGGCTTGTCCCATTCTTCCTCAGTGAGAGAAAGTCCTTACTCTAGGAGCTTCTAGGCCGTCACTTTGGTAGGGCGGCCGTTCCTATCAGAACATAGACATTGTAGGATCTCAACACTGGGATTGTAGAAAATTTTCTTCTGCAACATTGGTTGTAAGGAAAAATGGCCCTGTTTCAGCCTTCACTAGCTCCAAAAATCCTGGCTCCTCAGTTCTGGCCTCATGGTAGATAACAACTTGTTGGTGCAAAGTAGATGACATAGATAGACTTTGGTGGATCCAATCTTTTCCCAGCAATGCCCTATAGGTAGAGCTGTTGTCCACCACAAAGAATGCTAACATAATCCTTTTGGATCCCAAATCTACTTCTAAAGGTAATATCCCATAGGTTTTAGTGATGGCCCCAGAAAAACTAGACACTGTGAGATCAGTAGGAATAAGATCTTCCTCACTTCTGTAAAGCCTCCCCATCTGCTTGAGTGGGAACACATTGACTGTTACCCTCATCTATCAACACCCTTTTAAAGGGGACTCCCTCCAAATGAGTCGTTACATATATGGGCTTCAGAGGGTTTGCTAAAGCTAGACTCAGCTTGTTGAACATCATCTTGTCAAAGTAAACCCTCTTAGGCTCTTTCGTGTAGGATCGGGCAAGTCTGCCAAGCTTGATCCTTCTTCTCCAACTTTCTCAATGTTCACAAGTGCGATCATTGGTTCTGGTGCCAAATAATCACCTTCTATTGCTGCTGGCTAATCGGGTTTTGCATAGAACGTGGTTGATAAAACATAGGTTATGTTCATATGGAAGTTGCTTGGTCTAGGTACTTCTTCATTCTTTTCTCCAATCTGACATAAAAATTGATTCATCCATGCTTGGGCATCCTTGGTTAGCATCAACTCGGGCACTTCCTTTTCTTCTGCTATATCAAAGTTATGCAACTGCCTTGAGATTTCACAGGGAGCATCCTCTAGTAGAGGTAGAGGTATCCCCCTCTCAAAGGAAATGGTTCCAAAACAGATAGGCTCTGAATTCCAGCTTAGTGTAGGCACTATCACCATACTCTCTTGAGCTATTCTCAACACCTTGTACTTTCCTAGATGGGGGTTTTGAGGTATATGATCTCCCTCACCTTCAGCTTTACTCTTAGCTATCTCTATCTATTTCTTAATTCTCCATTGGAGTTGTCTTTTTCCTCATTGGGTGACTTTCTCGAACTTAACATTTTCAAAAGCTTCTGAAATGGGAGGGATTTTTAATGAGTTCATATAAGCCTTATGATGTCTTTGAACCCTCCTTATTATGGATGCCCCCATCTTTCTAACAGGTTTCCCATCTTTACCTACTATGTATCATTTTTGGCTGAGTTGGGCTGAATCTTTCTTAGTAACTAGGGGAATTGGGCTCATGGTTTTCTTTCGCCATCCTTGTCTTATGTTGCTGTGATAACTTAGATTAAGAGGTTTCACATCTACCCACCTTAGTAATTTTGCTTCCTTATCTTCTGTTTTTTTAAGAGGCTTCATAGTTTCTGAAAACCTCAAGTAGGCCCTTAGGCTTTGAATCTCCTCCTAATCTCTGGAACATATTCTTGGTGGTTTCTTTCTCTGCAGCCCGAACAATACTTATGCTGGCATCTTACTCCTCTATCTCTCTTTTCTGACTAACTTCCGATCTATGATGGCACTTGATGCTAGCACCTCAAGTTCACACTCACACTGACATCTACTACATAAAACCGCTCATTTGACCACAACTGCTTGGGGTATGTCGGGAAATCTTCTAACTCCCTTTGTAGGCCTAACTACTTGCCTTCTCTCCCCCTGTTCATCCTAGGTAGCATTTCCTTTACCATTCTCAACCCAATTAAGGTTAATCATGTTGATTGAGGCTTCTGGGAATGGATCTGTGTCAATCATCGTATTGGCTTGGGGTTTCTCCAATAATAGTTTTCCCTTGACTATGAGATTTTGGATCCAATCTTTGAACTACACACAATTATTTATGGAGTGATTAAAGGTGTAGTGAACTTTGCAGTACTTCTTCCCTCTAAGCTTTTCAGATTTGGGCATCTTCTTGGTGTTGTTGGGCAAGATTACTCTAGCCTTCACTACTTCCTCATAGATATTCACAGCCTTGGTTAACTCAAAGGAGTACGTCTGGTACTTTGGGGGCTTCATAGGCACAAAGCCTCCATCATTCATTACAATCTTCTAGTCTTTGATAGGTTGGACCAATCCCTTCACCATTAAAGGTTTGAAAGGAGTGGTCATCTTTGCAGCACATAGCTCAATCCCCTCTCCTAAACTGTCATCATTTCCTCCTGACTCTAGGCTTTCAAACTTTAGCTGGTGTTAGGGGTGGGTTTAAAAAACCGAAAATAAAAAAAAATCGAGCCGAACATCGAACCGAAGCCGAAAAAAACCGAACCGAACTAGGTGAACCGAACCGAACCAAAATAGGTTGGTTCGGTTTCAGTTTTGGTGGTCCAGAAACCGGACCGGACCGAACCAAACCGATTTATATATAATATATATTTATTTATTTATTTAATATATATTAATTATATAAATCATACACAAATACTCAAAACCAAGAGGTTAGAGGTTTCGAACCCCTTCCCTCCTGGTTGATGAGTATTTGCTTCAGCCAACTTGACAACAAGCTTTGTTTGGTATAATTGTATTAGTAAAATATTTATATTGATTATGGATCTTTAATTCCTTATATTTATAACATATCTAAACACAAACCGTAGCCGTCCACCCATTTATTCCTATTTCATCTTCTCTGACTTCTCAACCTCTCTCTTTCTCCCACCGTCAAGAACTTATCTCTCCCACCGCTGCGATGCCTGATTCAAGAAGTTCAGGTTCGTAAAGTTGCTCTAGCTGTATCAATTTCATCGATTTTTTTCCCAATCTTGTAAATCTGTTTATTTTGTAAATCTGTTTATTTTTTCCCAATCTTGTAAATCTGTTTATTTTGTGATTGCTTCTCAGTCCATTCCAAGTACCTCTTTGTTGCTAGTTTTAC
Source organism: Malus sylvestris (assembly GCF_916048215.2). Classification (NCBI taxonomy): domain Eukaryota; kingdom Viridiplantae; phylum Streptophyta; class Magnoliopsida; order Rosales; family Rosaceae; genus Malus; species Malus sylvestris. The sequence goes on along the minus strand of NC_062266.1, from coordinate 9,033,880 downwards.
TCTTCAACTTGCAATCTCATTTTCCACCCACCAAAAGAGAAAAACCCAGAAAATGCCCCAAAAAAGGAACAATCTTTCCTTCCTTTTTTTCTGCAAATTACCAACTCTCTGTAAACTCTTGTGAGTTGTGACCAAAAACGCAACTTTCCTCCAACCCTTCTGGCCTTTATCCTTCATGGTAAATATTCAGGATCAAAGGGCCCAAAAGAAGACAACTTTTTTCTTACCACATTCCGCCTGGATCTCATTCAACACCCATAACAGGGTAGATTCAAGGGATCATACAAAACCCAAAACTCACTGCTGATTGAAAGTTGCAAAACCCAAAATCTAATCCCTTTCTCGGTGGTTTCCTCGTGAAAAATATGATTTTTCTTGGGATAAAATAAGATACAAAATATGTGGGATCAAAAATGGCGAAAAGAAAGTAAGTTGCAAAACCCATTGAATTATGCTGATGTTTGTTTAATATAATTGTTTGGATTTTCTTATAATTGTTTAATCAATCTTTCTTTTTGTTTTTGTGTTTTTTAATCATCTAAAAAAAATTGTTGTTGATGTCTGTTTCGATTTTTTGTTGTGAATTTTTGAAGTTGCTGATGTTTGTTTGGATTGTTGGTTTGTGAATTTTTGAAGGAAAATTGACCGATGTTGTTCTTGGATTTGTCTTTGTGGAGCCCTATGTTGGTTGCTCGTCTGTTTGGCTGTGTTCGAACAGGTGCTCATGTCTGGATGTTGTAAATTGTAATCGGTGAGGTGTCGGTTGGTTGGTGGCGGGGGTTTTCGATGCTCGGCGGCGAGTGCTGCAGTGAAAGCTTAGGTTTTTTTTTTTTGTTGTATTGTATGTATTGAGCCTTTACAGTTTGTTGGATCTTTTGGGCTGTTTGGCAGGTCCTCTTTTGGGCTAGTTTACCAACCAAATATATATATGTATATATAAATAAAAAATAAAAAAAGGAGGAAAAAATCGAACCGGACTGAAACCGAACCGAAAAAAACTGAAACCGAAAAAAACCGAAGAAAAACTGAACCGAACCGAACCGAACAGTAATTTCGGTTTGGTTTTCGATTTCAGTAAAAAACCGAACCGAAGGGAACCGAACCCACCCCTAGCTGGTGTATATGGGCTTTGGTCTTATAGAAAAAAGGCACTTTAGATGAGTATTTCACTTGTTGCTCATCTGTTAGCAACTTCTCATACTTAGTGGCTGCAATCACTAACTCATGAAGCTCATTAAACTGCATATTATATAACTTGTTCCTTAAAGGTAGCCTCAGAGCTTTCTGAGCAATGGCTATAAGTTGAGCATGGTTGATTAGGAACTGGCATCTCATCTTGGTTTTTCTAAACCTTATCATGAAATCTTATGTAGACTCATGTTCATACTGCTTCATCTCCACTATAGTCATCTCTAGCTCCACCCTATAGAACTGCTCATGGAAGGCCATCTTCATTTGCCCATAGTTGGTAATGGAATAAGGGGGTAGCATAAAGTACCACTAAGAGGCTAAACCTACCAATGAATTTCCAAATAGTCTCAACTTATAGTTAGGGTTGTCTTTAAATGCTACATAGTGATTTGAAAACTTGAAAATGTGATATCTGGAAGACACATTACAGTCTTCCCAACTAAACGTTGGGAATGCGGGCATCTTGAAGTTGAGGGGGAAATGATTTTGCCCATTAATGTACTCGGGATAAGGCTTCTGGTATGTGATTCTGAACATCGGGCGAGCCTGTGGCTGGGCATTTTGTACCACCATCATCCTTAACTCTGCCAACTCATTCATGAGCTGCTGGTTAGCCATGTTATTGTGTGGGGTATAAGTAGTCCCCAATTTCGGGCTATGCTCAATGCCCGAGAAAGCTTCATTCTATGGATCTGGCTATCTCCATCTAGCTTTTCTTCCCTTATTAGCTGATGGTAATGACCTATAAGGGAGAGGTTTTCCCACAGCTATAGGTAAACCGTTTCCGCTTGTCTCTCCCACTGGATTGGTGGCCTCATACTTTATTATTTCTTGCCTGATTTGCCTCCTACCATCTAGTGGGAGTAGCAAAGGATCGGGCAAACTTGTCTCTTAGAACCCTTCTTCTTCTGTCATACTGGTTCCAGCACCCTCATTCTTTTTCCCTCGATCATTCTTTTCCTCGAGTAAGGGGAACAAAGGAATCATTGGTTCCTTCTCTGGGCTTGCTTCCCTGATTACTTCCTTGGTATAACCATCCCTTGGTGTATAGTACTCTAACTCCAGTTTTCTCTGTAGAGTTCCTGTTAAGGAACACAGTTTGCTAACCTCTTCTCTGGTCTTCATATAGATTTTCTCTATACTTCTTAGTACTTGCACCATAGTGGCTTGCAAATCTTTGTTAGTAACTTTTCCACCTGTCTTCTCAGAAGAAGTTAGGCTCTCTAGTATTGTAGGGCTGCATAGTAAAGGGAAGTCTTCTGGGTGATCTGCCATGCTAACTTCTGTTGGACAAAAGAGTTGCCTAAACTTTACTTTCCACCTGAATGTTTGTTCCTTCTTTCTTCTTGGCATACAAAGCTATTAATGCGTCCTACTGGGCGTGCCAAAACTATGTTTAGGCAAGGATCTTGGATATGGTCCCTCGCATAGCTCCCCAGGGCTCTCACTCTATCTTGCCTGTAGAGCAAAATTTGCTTGGTGTGCTGCAATATGAGCTGCTCGTTAGTTTGAATGGTGCATTTGTGATGCCTTTGGTTTAGGCTTTAAGGCTCACAATAAAAACTAACAAGGATCTGAGCATGCCATTGTTATCTTTTTGTATAACAAATTGTTGTATAGGTGTAAATTAAGTTGATTACTTGCGCCATAAGTTACTTAGACTTCTTGTTTATCAATGGATTATCATAGATGGGTTTAGCCTGTATAAGGCTTTTTTCTTGCCTTGTGAAGAAGGACTTTTAGTTCATAGTATTGTATATCCAAAATGAAGGGAGTTCATGGCATTTTCAACCATTTCCTTGATCAAAGTTTGCTTTAATGAAAACAGGTTCATTAACTTATCCAGATTTGATTACAAATGAAACTTTTGGGTGGAAACAATTGAAAATGATTTAAAAGCATGAAGAAAAATGCATTAAACAACAGATCTACTATATGCAAGTACAAACAAAAGAGACTCGGGCAAGATTTAACCTAGTCGGGCAAGGTTTAATTTCTTACAACCACTTCTCTTTGTGTTTACAGGGATTTGTATACTCAGGGGGTTGAAAAGTAAATAGGTTTTACTAGAGGGAATCGATACTACAACACTAAGGGAAGGTAGCAAAGCTTCTAATCTTGACAAAAGATGACTTTCTATGGGGGAACTACGGTTAAAAAGGGTAGAACCTGGACAAAATTTAGCTTTCTAGTTTCTTACTTGTTTGAGAGCAAAGTAGGATGTCTTTTGATTGATTGGTTGAGTGTCTTTATCTCTGGTGTCCCTCTCTACTTTTATAGACAATTTGGCCCGACTGTCCAAACTTTACTTTTAGTTGATGGCTTTCGGAGGGTAATGAGTCATCACTTATTTACTCATCCATGCCCTTGAAAAAGTGTTTTTTGCTGATGGTAAGATGCCGTCTGTCGCCCATCACTTCAAACATAGGCATGTGGCCAATATGCCTTGCTGGAATGACTTCCAATTCTTCTCGGGCCTATCGACTTGTCCGAACCCAGTCTCCTCTTTACCCTTGTATTTATGGGCCTCCATCGTTACAAAGCCAGTGTCAAATATAAACCCAAATAAGTAGGATGCAAAAATATTTTAGGATTTGTAACCATCATGAAGCTCTAGATCTTTCTTCAATAGATAGTGGGAGAATTGTTGGATAGAGAGAGGAGAAAATAGAAGGTGAACAAGGAAGGAAAAATGCAGGCAAGGAAAGAGGAACTTTACCTGAGTTAAAGAAGAGAGGTTTTTGAAGGAAAACAAAACCCACACATGTTGTTCTCTGGAAGTGCCACGTCACTTTTGTGCAGGACTTCCTGCTGAGTTTACAGCAGCGAATTGTTATAAAAAATAATTAATTAAGCTTCCAAATCACTCAAAGAAACCAAATAAAATTATTTAAAACACTAGGCAGGCTTTAGCCGTTATAACTACGCAAACTTTTTCCCATGCTTTTCGAAATTCCCATTTTACCCTTACCGACCAAAACGCTCAAACTAAGGCCTCACCCACATTCCCTGCAGAGTCATTGGCCTTCTCCCATTTCAAAACACCCCACCTCGTCCCCCTTCTTCTATTTAAGAAAATCAGAGCCACCGCAGCTCCCAAAGCGCAGCTCAGCATCAGATCTTCGCACCAAAATTCACACACAGGTATGGCTTCTTCTCCATTCGCAGTTTCGATTAGCATTTGATGCAATTGAAATAGATTCTGATTTGCGTTTCTGGAATCGAATTCTTTTGCTCCGCATCATGTTTGTTAATGCTTGATTTTACTGGTAAGCGTCGTCCGATTTTATTTTAGTTCGATTGGATTTTGTGTTTACGGTAGATTTTTGAGCTCGCATTTGATCGGGATTTTGAAATTTTTGCGTGGATCTGATCGGTGTGGTTTCGATCCGTGTCTGTTTGGTTTGGTTTCGTGGAAGGGAGTGGAAAGTCTCAAGATTTTTCTTTTCTGTTTATTCATTTGAGGTTGTTGATTGTGTATGTGTGGATTTGAGCTCGCATTAGTCGGTTGAGTGCTCGATCTGAGTCTACCTGATGCTTTGATATGAATTTTCGTTCTTTATTTCGTTGAATTTTGGCCTTTCTATTGTCTGATTGCATAAATGTTTTGTTAGATCTCGACGTAGTTCTGATTGGTGTTGAATTGATTCATGAGGAAAAGGGAGGGAAAGGTTGAGAATAAAATTTTGAATTTATTTATATGCCGATTATGGTGGAGCTTGAGCATTAGATCGAAACAGAAACTTTTTTTTTTCCTTGCGTGCCTGGTTTTCTGCATCCGAATTGATCATCACTGTTCGTTTTTGTTGGATTTATGAATAATTGAACGAGAAGGATTTGAATTGAATGATTTTAAAATTATGATGGGAAAAGTCATAGTTTTTTACTTCTGATATATTTTGTACATTTTTTTGAAATTTTTTAATCACTTTAATCAAATCTATGCTTTTTGTTAAATTTTTGTATTTTACTTTGAACAAGTAAACTTTACAACAATGAGACTAAAATTTGAGTCTGATATGTATGGCCTCTGCTTGAATAGATCAAATAGTTTAGAAGGTTAAAAGACACTTTACAAAGGGCAGTTTGGACTTAATGGGACTTAATGGGAGTTTTATGGTTCAATTTTGATGCACAAGACGTGGCTATTCAGACCGCTGTAGTGGAAAATTAATATATTTGTATGTACAAATGCATGCATAGACATGCCATGTGTACAAGAGAGTTTGTTAGCTTATCAAATATTTTTGCAGATTCAAGCATAATCATGGGTTTTTGGTCTACCTAAAGTTTTACAATTGCAGTGTTTTGATTTGCGCAGATAGGATATTCAGAGACAATTAGTTGGTGCTCATGGGTTCAGTTGTTGATGACGGAAAGAAGGTATATCTTGGGTTTTGTTTTGATTGAGGTTTCTGAAATCATGCACGGTTTCTTCTGGAAACTTTGTCACTTAAGTTGATATTTCTAAATTTACTGGGAAATGAAATGCTTTCATTTAGTCTTCTCCAGACTCCCGAAGGACCTTATTCTTTTATCTGGTTTCCATATGTGCACCTTTAACATTTGTTGTTTCGTTTCATACTACTTCAAGCTTAAATTGAGAAATGCATCCTACTGCAGGAGGCTCTGCAGGAGGCTCATAGAAGCTTAGCTGATCTGAACCCTACAGTTGTTTTTGTATTGGGTAAGAAAATTATGAAACTAGAACTAGTTGTATTCTAATCATCCTTGTTTTTCTGAGCTGTTAGCAACCTGGGATAAGATCCACTAATCTTGGCTCGTGTTTTTAATATCCATTTTCTCTCTTTGCTTAAGAGTTCAATGAAAATATGTGCATGATTTAAGAGTCCTGTATGTCAAAGAGATGATGTTTTTGTATGATAGGTTGGCTATTTAATTTTTTATTTCAGTTACCCATTATATATATGGGAAGACTAATTATTGATACGAACCTTAGGTTTGTTTACATTCCTCTCATTTGTTATCGTAGCTGTACTTTATTTATACATTTCGTGTTTGGTTGTTTTTTTCCTTTTTCCACTAGCTACACTAAAGCCTCCAGTCATTTCTTTGGCACCACCCTTCCTTTCTTTTGAGGTACCTATGGATGCTCTTATCAGTTGTTTCTTTTGATTTAATAGGTGGCCCAGGCAGTGGAAAGGGTACTCAATGTGCAAACATTGTTGAGCACTTTGGGTTTACCCATCTTAGTGCTGGCGATCTTCTTAGAGCAGAAATCAAATCTGGCTCTGAAAATGGGTATGGCATTGTTGTGTAGTCTACTTTTGGCTTTTTATAGTAGTGGGAGTGGGATACATGATGAGGGTAGCATTCCGCTTCTTGAGTATAGTATAAGTATCTCCAGTTACCATGAATTCATAGTCACCCAACAGCTTCACTTTTATAAGATTCTGTGTTACATTACTTGAGGGGCAAGGGTGACAATAAGGTTGTGGGTGGTTGCCTCTGTTGTGTAAACTGATCCTGTATCACACCATTTGAGTAAAAGAAAGAGAATGCTCAGGACTGTACTTAGCTTTTTCCAATACAGTCAAACACTAGAAAAAGTGTTTCCGCAGAAGTGTCTTGTTTTATGCCCCTTTCGTTGAAAAATGATTGCAAAGGTAGTCTAGACTCTGGACTTTGTATGCCCATCAAAAATTGTTTTACATGTCTCATGTAACACACCTTTTTTTAATGGTTGACAGGACCATGATTTCGGATATGATTAAAGAAGGAAAGATTGTCCCTTCCGAAGTAACAATTAAACTTCTTGAACGAGCAATGCTGGAAAATGGTAATGACAAGTTTCTCATTGATGGGTTTCCCCGTAACGAGGAAAATCGTGCTGCATTTGAGGATGTGGTGAGCCCTCTGGATAATCTTTCGTTGTTACTTAAGTACAGTTTTTGGTAATTGACTAGTTTTCATAGTGGTTTATTTACTTGTTTAACCAATGGAAAACCGTGTTAATGACTTTGCAGACTAAAATCGGGCCTTCATTTGTCTTGTATTTTGACTGTTCTGAAGAAGAGATGGAGAGGCGGCTTTTAAGTAGGAACCAGGTAAAAATGTGATTTTTTCTTGTGGAGGATTTTGTATATTGTCTTGGTATAATGATATCATCTCTTTTTGTTTCCAAACTAATTACGTTGATGTTTTGTGTTTCATTTGTTGGGCCAATGAAGGGAAGAGAGGATGATAACATAGAAACAATAAGGAAGCGGTTTAAGGTTTTCCAAGAATCCAGTCTCCCTGTGATAGAGTACTACAACTCCAAGGGGAAAGTTCGGAAGGTAATTCTTCAATTGGTTTTACTTATTTCAACAATATAGTCTTTCATGTTTGTTGGAATCATTGTTGTTTCACTCTCAGATTGATGCTGGAAGGCCTATTGAAGAGGTTTATGAGTCAGTAAAAGCTATTTTTGCACCGAAAGATGAGAAGGTAAATGGCCATCGCCATACTTTGATGGAATGCTTAATCTTGTTCTGGATGAAATGGTGTAAGAATTGACCGGGAAGGGAGTTCATGGGGGGTATCTTTTCTTACTGGTGTGGTTTTGTAAATATAACTTGTGAAACAAATGCTTTAGGATTGTAGTAAGCTTGATTAGAAATCGAGGAATTTGAATGACCCAAGTGTTATGTTAGTTTTAGATTGATAATGTTTCCACATCAACTAATTGTAATCACAATTGTGGCATACCAAATTGATCACGTAAAGTAATCAATGATCAGAATGTAGCTGCCAGTCAAATGCATAGCCATAAAATGCAAACTAGAACTAATTATGAACACAAATTGGTGCTATTGGCTAGCTAAAACCAAACGGAAAGAGAAAATGATGAGAAATTTCTTACTATTCAGATCAAGGCAGCAAATTTTGATACGGGTTGGAGTTTGAAAGTAAGGGGATGGGTATTAACAGTAATCTGTCTCTAGCATTAACTGGACCCTGCATCAAGAACAGAAATCTAGATGCACATTTTACATTATGGAATCTAGCGTACCGTTACTCATCTGCACATTTTGCGTGTCATTGACGTTAACTTCAACTACATTTAATAAGAATATCGTGTTGTTTTCCCCCCTCTAGCATACACTTGAATATGTGTATATTTTCCCTGTCACTGACGTCAATTTTTGCTGTTACAGGCCGAGTAATTGCTGCGATTGTGACCAAGATTTCAGATCCTATGTCTATTGAGGTAAAACCTTAATCTTGAACCGCAAGAATAAGAGTTTACACGTGTGATGATATTACGTGGTTTTGCCTCATTTTGCACATAAGCACACATTCTCCTTTTCACTTTCCATTTGGGACCAGGAATCTAAAAACTAGAAATAGAAAATAGGAATGGAATAAAGGCAGCAATACCAATAATGCCGATGATGGTGTGTTTTCCATCTTCGAACGGGAATCAAACTATTCTTGTCACTGTTAGGGTTGATAAATATGATATTCTCACAATCCTCAAAAATCTGTTACGGTGTGCGTTGTTTAAAATTGGTTTGTGATCATTGGCCGAAAAACAGACTTCCTAAATCAACTGCTTTGCAAACTGAGATTACTTTCACTGGACATATTCGAATGCCCATAGCCCATGTTTCGTTGGAGTCGCCACACCCGTCACCACATACGCATACAAAACTACTCTTTCTACCGAACTCCAATATTAACGTTTTCTGTCAACGGTATCTTTGTTTCAGGTGATGCATTGCTGGCTGCATATATTATATTCTTTGGCAGGTTTATTCCTGATGCTTGCTTACTATAGAAGGTTGTATTATTATTCGACACAATTGAGTGTATCCTTCTTCTCTTATATTGTCATTGGATTCTAACTTTTAAGATTTATAGTAATAAATTACATAAAATGTTGAAGGACACCAAAAGTAAAAACAGAAAAATCGAGTGATTCGCTTGGAAAGATTGTTCATGTGAGGAAGTCAGTTAAATGTTGCGTGGTATGTAAGGCGCCCTGTTTTGGGCGTTGCTTATAGGGGTGGGTTCAAAAAACTGAAAACCGAAAAAAACCAAAAACCAAACCGAACCGAAATCGAAAAAACCGAACAGAACGAAAAAATCGAACCGAACCGAATTCTTTTGGTTCGGTTCGGTTTTAGTGATCTAGAAACCAAACCGAACCGAACCGAATTAATTAAATTAATTTTTTTATTTAATTATTTGTTTTGGGTATTATTTTCTAAACCCAATTTGTAAGTTAAAATGTGCTAACCCAATGTGTTGCCAAACTTTAAGCTCAAAATATTAAAAAAATGCCTATAAAAACTCTAAACCCTAACCAATTATTTCTCCCCCATATAAGGTTCCGGAACCAAACCTCTTTCTGAAGTATCTATATCCATCTTCATAGCACTGTCTACTTCTGCGCCAGCTTTCTTTTCCAAATCTACTCTCATATAACATGTAACATAATCCATAAACATTTATTTCGGGTAGATTACTTGGGTAATTTGTAATGGAAAAGAATCCAACACACACTAAATAAATCCACCCACGCATTACCTTTACTAATCAAGTTGTCAACATGCAGTTACAAGCAAACAACACTGATCTTTGAACAACATCATACAATTTAACTTTTCTAAGTCATTTGTACGATTTTTGTGTGATTTTTGTGTTGTGAGGTTGTTAGTTTGGACTTTGAAAGACTTTATTGATGATTTTAGTTCAACTTTAAATGTTTATTTTCATTGTCTTTGATTATAGTTAGAATGTTTATGTTATGATTGTGTTGGATATGTTAAAATTTAAAATTTCAATGTTTTTCATTTTTTGAAAAAAAATAAAAACAAAAAACCGAAACCGAACTGAAACCGAACCGGAAAAAACCGAACCGAAAAAAAACCAAACCGAAAAACCGAAAAAAAATTGAACCGAACCGAATCGAAATTTCGGTTTGGTTTCGGTTTTGGCAAAAAACCGAACCGATTTAAACCGAACCCACCCCTAGTTGCTTATAATATAGAAGGCATTTTTACTCGTAAGCGTTTTTGTTAAAAATGGCTTTTATTTGAAGCACTTTCTTCTCAGAAAAGCACTTGGAAGTGCCTCTTGAAAGCTTCTCCTAAAAGCACTTTAAAGCAAAAGACCGGAGAGAGAGAAAAATGAATACGAAAATGACAATGAAATTGATGCTTAGGTTCTAAACAAATACGATGCCATTATCCTTAATGGTATCGAGAACGATTCCAAGCCTACCCTCAATCCTCTCATTCTTTTTGGGTTCAAAAGACATTGCAAACACATCAGCATCCTTGCACCTCTCTGCAATCAGGGTTCCTACAACTCGACATGCCTCGTTATCGGTAAGCGACGGCAACGAATACCTCAAATCCTTGGAGTTTGTGCTGGCCACGGATATCACTTTGCTGGTACCCCTGTGCATCACTTTGGCATGGATGAATCGTTTTGAAAAGAAAACATCCAGTAAAAATGGCCTCATGTACATATCTGTCCTTTGACTCCATGATTTCCTATTAGGTCTATTTGCAGCCTCGCCTCGAGATCTCCGGGTCCATGCAGCTCGAATGAAGGAATCCTGAAAAACAAGCAAGACAAACTCGAATCCTGTTTATCCGTTTCAGTGGTTGAAAGTTTAACTGAGGAAGCATTTGACTTAGCAAATCGATCCACGACTGACTTGTAAAACTTGAACTAACTGAGGCCATAGTGACTATAATAAAAGACCTAAAGATTCCTACTTTGTAAACGGGAGAAAAAAAAAACATAGACAACGGACAATTCACAAGTATAACAGAGTACCTCCTCCAATTTGGTCATGCACCTATAGTTTATAGCATCGATTATTTCTCCGAACAAGCATGAATAAAGGGCCTCGTAAACTAAAAAAGGCATTTGAAGTTATTGAATGGCTACCCTAAGATCAATGTCGACAAGATTTATCTCAAATGTGCCAAAACCAACAAATCCGTCTCAACTACACAACGCAATTGCAAATTTCCACAGATAAAACTGGTCCATAACCGTAACCAACGTAATGTAATAATTCGATTACCATTCACCGAATATATTCATAGAAACCACACGCTTGTTACCCTAGTCAACAAACTCGAGACCTATAACTTCCATTGTCCTAGTAATTTCATCAAACACCTTATCTGCACTAATGGAAACGGGTAACCCTAAATTATGCATGCATTCACAAAACACGATTCAATTCAAGCCATCAGATCAGAAAATCAATGGTTACGAACAATTTCCAACATTTTCCTCATGGTAAATATTGGGATTCAGTATAAAAAAAAATGGTCAGGTAAGAAAAGAAAGAGAAAGAGGAAGTAATGGAAGCGTGCCTTGTTGGGGGTGTGAATGCGATTAGGAGGGCTTGTGGTGCAATTGAAGAAGACGCCGAAATTAGGAAAGGAAGATGCCCATGAGAGCCGGCTGGGTTTCACCGAACCACTTCCACAGGGGTTTGACAGCGTCGGCGGCAGAGGAGGAGCTGATGTGCAGCAGGCCATTCAGAGCAACGACGAAGGTTTCCCCTCTCTTGCTAAGCGGATGGGGATTTTTTGCAGGAAATCCCACATGTGAGGCACGTGGGGAGGAAAGGAAGATAGGCTTGGTGGGAAAATGAGGTTGACATGTATGATAAACTAGGTTTTAATTTGGTTCTCTTTAGGATCACAACGTTCGGTTTGGGAACGGAAATATTATATTTATCCATATAGCCACGAAAATTAATCATATTCATAACCGTAAATTAACTATCGGCTACTATTCATAACCAAACTTACGGTAGCTGATTTCTTATCGGTTAATGGTTATATCTATCTTCGTCAAAACAAAAAATATATTCATTTAATTGACACATTATAATTTAGTAAATATTGATTTCATCATTAAATATTTGATGTATAAAATGATTCAATAAATGGATATAAAAATTATAGCTAAACATTGATGATGTTGGTTCTTTGATTGTATCATTGAATTCTCATTAATTTTGATTCAAAACTTTTGAGTTTTTACACAAAATGCAACTCACACGATAAAATTTTTGTATTATCAAGATAATAGATTTGGTGAATAATGAATATATATATATGTATAATATTATCTATATTCTATATATATAAAGGGAGAGCTCCAGTTTGGTAAAGCTTTCCAAAATGCCAAAAATACCCATTTGTTTCATTCACAATCAAAACTCAAAAAATTCAAAAAAACAAGAACAAACTGGTAAAAAACCATATCTCAACAAAAAACTGTATTGGAAAACAAAATAAATAAAAAAGAAAAAGAAAAAAGAAAACGGAATTTAAAACCAATACTAGTCAAGAGTCCATGTAGTGGGTAAGTGATTGCTAACTGATGTGGTAAAAACTAACACACAAATTAAATCATCTTTTAGATAATTGTAGTATGCGTAAGTAGGGATCGTTCTAGGCCGGGGATTAGGAGGGATGCTAATCTACACAAACTTGACTCAAAAACTGAAAACTAGACTCAAATACACAAAACTAAGCTAGACTGACTTAAATAACACAAAATATGCATTCAGGGGTGTTCTGGACGAAAATTGAAGTAAATTGACATGAAATACTAAAGGGGGATTTGTTTCAATGAATTTTAAACTAAAACTAAGTAGGTTGCAGAAACAAAGTGAGGGTGGTACGAAACTAAGGTAACTTAAGGGGTGAAAGGCTAGCTCGATGATTCTTCTCCACATATGAAACATATGCATACAAATTGATTTCCAGTTATTATTCCTATAAACCATGAATGACAATGCCCCAAATTAATCATGAAAAGTACAAATTAACTTTCAGAGTTTCCTAAATTCATTGAATTGGACTCAGCGACGCAACCAAATTATTCTTATTAAGTTCCCTATATGAACTGCATGATAGAGATACATATCAAAGATCATTAAGTTCTGTGAAAATCATAAGCAATGACAAATCATTCATAACTATGAACTGCATGATACTCCTACCAGGAATTTACTTAACTCGATCATAACTAGTGACCTTTACTACTTGTAAATATAAATACATAACGATTAGGTGAAATTCCCTTATATTCTAGCATCAAATCCTTACATGCAAATTAAGTATGCATCCTTAATTAACACACAAGAACAAGTTCTCAATAAAACAGATAAGTAAATTGCATTCATGATTTATGAAACAATAACTGGATGTAATCAATTTATATAAAACATATGATCATGGCTTCGAATTCACCTCTAGCTAAAAAGAAATTTAGTTACGCATGTTCGTCATAACTAAATAAAAACAATCTAAATTAAACATTGAAATCAATTAAGGATAGAAAGAACTCTGAGACACTCCAGCAATGGTAGATTTGGCTCCTCCTCTAGATGGCAGAATTGTCTCCTCTTCTCCTTGCAAGCACGGCTCAAAATCTCCTTTTCTCCTCCTCTAGATGACAATTTTTGTATTCTCAAGATAATATATTTGATGAATAATGAATATACATATACATATATATATATATATATACATATGTATGTACAATATTATCTATATTCTATATAATCTATATATATAAAGGGAGAAGCCCAAATAGGTGAAGCATTTCAAAATACCAAAAACGCCCCATGTTTCCTTCACTATCAAACCTAAAAACTTTCAAAAAACTAAGACAAATTGGTAAAAAAAAAAAAAACTATATATGTAAAAGACGAATATAAATACAAAAAAAAAAAAAAAACAAATATGAAAACTGTTGATGCACAAAACCGGAGGGGTCTTGGAATAACGTAAATCTGACCGTGAATCTGCAAGAAAGTAAATAACACAAGATGTATCGTGGTTCATCCCAATATTTGGGCTACGTCCACACTGATATTGTATTTCTCTGTTTGTGAGAGGATTGTGAGGGAGAGAGCTTCTGTATGTGAGGATCAGAGCTTTGCTCTGAATCTCCGAGCTTGAGGATTGTGAGGGTGAGGATGCCCTTTTATAGACTAAGGCCATCTCCAACCGATGGCTGGCCAGAGGGCTCGTTTTAGCCCTCTGGCCCTCCAAGATTCTCCAAGATATTAATATTTTAATGAACAGTACAGGGCCATATTTGCCTCCGTCTCCAACCGAGGGCCAGAGGGCCAGAGGGCTCGTTTTAGCCCTGTCACAAAAAACCGTCTCCAACCGAGGGCCAAAGGGCCATAGGGCCAAACATAATTTATTATTTAAAAACTACAACTTAATTTTATTTAAAAATCATGTTGGTTAATGTTATTTAATGTTGTTTCATATTGTTTAATGTTGTTTCATGTTACTTAATTTAATTTAATGTTGTATAATGGCTTAGGAAGTTATAGGAAAAAAAATAGAATTTAAAAAAAATATGAAACAAATTTTGTGAAATAGAAGTTATAGGAAAAAAATGGAATTTAAAAAAAAATATGAAACAAATTTTGTAAAATAGAAGTTATATGAAAAAAATATGAACCAAATTTTGTAAAATATAAGTTATAGGAAAAAAATAGAATTAAAAAAATTGAAACAAATTTTGTAAAATAGAAGTTATAGGAAGTTATAGAAAAAAAAAGAAAAAAAAAGGTTTAAATTCATAAAAAAAAAAAAAAGGTTTACAACGGCTAGTGGCGCTAGCCGTTGGAAGTTTAAATTCAAATTGTTATTTCTGTCGGTTATAACCGACAGAAATAATATATATTATATATATTATATTATTTCTGTCGGTTATAACCGACAGAAATGAGAAACATTAAAAAAAAAAAAAAGCCAGCTCGGGGCTGGCTGGCTGACCGAAAGCAGCCAGCCCTCCAGCCCTCTCCGATCCCGTGGGGCCCTCCCAGATTCCCGAGCCCTCTGGCCTAGCCTTCGGTTGGAGACGGTTTTAGGGCTATTTTCGGCCCTCTGGCCCTCTGGACCCTTCGGTTGGAGATGGCCTAAGGGCTCCTCCTCTTTTTACATATTTGCCCCTTCATTTATTACATAATTATATTTGAGTCTCCCGAGTATTTATATGCGATCTAAATATAGAGGTCCTAAGTATGGTACAAACAAAAACTTTAATGGAAAAACACAAATTAAATTTTTTTACTATACATGTAAAAAACGAATATAACTACAAAAACCTAAAATTAAAAAGTTACAGTAAAAATTAAACATAAGAAAATTTAAAATAATGTTGGAATGATAACAAAAAAACTTGAAAGAAAAAAAAAAGAAAAACATGAACGTGCTTAACCCTCACAAACTGATACGCAGTAGTGGGCAATTTAAGAACACAAATTAAAAAAAATAAATTCATCTTTACCACATGTGTGAAAAAAAAATATAAAAAAATAAAAAATAAACACTGAAATTAAAAAAGTTACAATATTGTTCAAAATAAAAGTTACAGTAAATATAAAAAAAGAAAATTAACAAAAAAATTAGAAAAGAGAACGGACATGCATAACTGTCACAAACTACTGCAGTAGTGGGCAATTTTCTCCTCCAAAGATTCCACGATATGAGTTTGGTGGGAGGTTCAACACTAATCATCCACATACCACCAATATTTACAGATGAATAAGAACAACAGTTATCTCACTAATAACTTGCAGTTTCTTTTTTATCGGTTTATGTTCACTCTGGCAGAAAAAAAAATTGTTTTCTCTTCAACTCCAAAAGGCTCTTTCACCTTCATCAGTCAATTTTCCCAAACAGATTAACAAAATTGCCATAGAAAATCATGTATCCAGAAAAACAATTGCATGTGTCATCAAATCTCTCACCTTCTTTTTCTCTTTTTGGGTATGATCTGAAATTTGGATTTATTTGTGAATTTGTTTTTTTTTTTAATTTTGAAAGGGAACTGCGGGATATGATAGAGATGTAAGCAAATTTCCAATCTTCATCTATATATGTTTTGGTATGTAAATTTTTTATTTTGATACTCTTGTGAACACGGAAAATTCCTGAAACGAAAGAGACAAGAACAACGTGCACAAACAAATATTTGTATTTTTGATGATTTTGGGTTACAATCTCTCTCTATTTTGATCCTCTGATTCGATCTCCGTAAGGTATTGATTTGTGGATGTTTCGTTGATCCAAGGGCCGTCGAGGCTTGATCTTGGATGAACTGTTGGAAGTTTCTTCAAGGGGCCGTGGGCTTGATATTTGAAGGTGGATTTGAGCGGATCTTCAAGGAGCCGTTGGGGCTTGATCTTGAGGATGAGTGTTTCTTCAAGGGCCGTTGAGGCTTGATCTTGAATAACGGTGATGAGCGGATCTTCTAGGGCTTTTGGGCTTGATCTTGAAGAACAGTGATGAACGGATCTTCAAGGGCTTTTGGGCTTGATCTTGAAGGTGGATTTGATCCAAGGGCCGTCGGGGCTTGATCTTGGAAGAACGATGAACGAAGAACGAAGAACACTCTCTTCAAGGGCCGTCGGGGCTTGATCTTGAATTGGTGGATGATTGTTGATCCAAAGGGCCGTTGAGGCTTGATCTTAGGATGAACGATGGACGAAGAACGAAGAGCGAAGAGAGCTTTCTTGATTCTTCGGGAACCTGGATGCTTGAGAGCTTCGGCGTTTCAGAGCTTCAGAGCTTCAAGAATTTAGCCTAATGATTTTTTTGGTTCCTCAAATGAATGAAATTGGCTTCTATTTATAGAATTTTCCAAGGCCTAATTTTGAATATAATATTCCAGATGAAATAAGTCATTTCTGCCAGGTGTTGACACGTGTCCTGTTTGATGACTTTTCCGATGATTCTCGATTTTTTGTTTAGACACACGCTACGTGTAAAAATTATGTAATACATGAGCGCTGAAACTTTGATTTATCGGTCAACATTTATTTATCGAAATTTCGATGTCTACAAATGCCCCCACTTCAAGGCGTGTCGTATACATGTGCTTGTCATGTGTAGGAGATGTGTTTTGAAGTCCCTTATTGTAGATGTCGATCCAAGGGCCATCAAGGCTTGATCTTGAATTGGGCTGGAGATTTCTTCAAGGGCCGTTGAGCCTTGATCTTGAATTGGGCTTGAGATTTCTTCAAGGGCCGTCGAGGCTTGATCTTGAAGGTTGAAATTGGACCACAAGGAGTTTCATGTGGTAGATGATCCTTGGCTTTGGTAGTGGATGAATTGGCACGTATTTTGTTGCACTTGTTGACTTTCCACAGCTTTGATCTTGAACTGGGTTGGAGGACTTTCTGGATTCCTCCAATTGTTGACTTTCCACAACTTATTCTGGAACTGGATTTGATTCAAGGGTGGTAGACACTTGATCTTGAATCGGACTTGTGATTTCCTCAAGGGTCGTCGAGGCTTAATCTTGAATTTGGCTGGAAGCTTCTTCAAGGGCCGTTAAGGCTTGATTCTTGAAGGTTGACTCGAACACATGACAAGCAGGCACGAGGTGAAGGTGTCGACTTGTTGCTCTGATCAATCTTTCTAATTCACACCTGAGCAGTTTGGTCAACGGTATGATATTCAAGATTGATGGGCTTTTCTTCCAGTTGGTGACTTGATCTTTAAGGATTTGATTCAAAGGTGGTGAAACGGCACATGCAGTCCACAACGCCTAGTAAGTCGACCCAAGAATTTGAGGGTCAAAACGAGTTCACCGTCCAGAGTGATTACAACCCTGATGATATGAGATACTTTTGATTTTGAAGAAGTAGCGGATGAATCAGCACGTGCTTTGTTGCACTTGTCTCCACATGCTTCAAGGTATCATTTTTATTTCCTTTATCTGTTCCTCAGGCAGATGTGGCATCTTCTCGAGTTCCTCATCTCAGACTCCTTCTGCTGAGTTGACTGTGCAGGCTACATTCTTCTCTGCTTGTTTCTTCTGCACGTTGTCTCCACGTGCTGCAAGGTATCATTTTCACTTGCCTTTATCTGTTCTTCAGGAAGATGTGGCAGCTTATTTGGAAGTACAGCAGCAGTGGGAGACGAGTACTTGAGAACAGTGCTAGGTAGGCAATCAGGGAAGGGTTCCCAGTAGTCGGTTCCTTACCCGAGTTTGAGTGGAAGTTCCGGCATATTGTTTTCTTTATCCTTGTCTTTGTAGGTAGGAACAAGGATAAAGGAAAGGACAGGGAGAACGCATGATATGAGATACTCTTGCTTTCTACCCTGGTGATATGAGATACTTTTGCTTTGGAGTCATTGGCTTGCAGAGGTACCCCAAGGAATAAGGAACACTGAGTGACCCGAGAGGCTTCGTTGGGAAGGCATTCTCGGAGATGAAGAAAGGTTCTGTATGTCTGCCTTGCTATGAAGGGTGAAGGTGGACAATTATAGGAAATTCTTTAGTACCTGTAGAGGTAATATTCTTTTACTCGTGTCGGCAACCAATGCGTGATTGATCAGTATGGCTTCACATGCTTTCTTCTTTATCAGAAATCTTCAAAAAATTGTCCGTAATTTTCGTCAAGCTGAGTGTGCATGTGATAGGTGTTGATGAGGCTGAAAAAGACTGGCGCCTCTTCGATATCTAGGATCGGCGCTTCGAAAAATTGCCCGTGATTTCCGCAAAGCTGAGTTTGCGCGTGATGGGTGCTGACGAGTCTGGAAAAGCAAGATGCTTCTCCGATTTCTGAGCTTGCTTCCTCGATTTTTGAATTGGCCTCTTCGAATTCTAAGCTCGCTTCTTCAATCTCTGAAATCCCGTCGAGTGTTGATTTTTATAGAGGCACACAGTTCGTTTCAAAGCACACTTGAATTATTTTTTTTTGCTTGTAGAAAACTCCCTTCGTGCACTTCTAAGATCTTGATTTTGTCCGACTTCTTATTTCTTCAACACCTTTGAAAATGTCTGGAGCCTCCGACCGTCGTTTTGATTTGAACCTTGGTGAAGAGGCAGCCCCGCCTTCTCCAGACAACATATGGCGCCCATCCTTCATATCCCCTACTGGTCCTCTTACCGTTGGGGATTCGGTGGTGAATAATGATATGACCGCTGCGGTGGTAGCCCGAAACCTTGTCACTCCCAGAGATAACAGACTACTTTCCAAACGGTCTGATGAGTTGGCTGTTAAGGATTCTTTGGCTCTCGGTGTGCAGTGTGCAAGTTCTGTGTCTAATATGACCCAACGTCTATTTGCTCGAACCCGTCAAGTTGAATCATTAGCGGCTGAAGTGATGAGTCTCAAACAGGAGATTAAAGGGCTCAAGCAGGAGAATAAACAGTTGCATAAGCTCGCACATAGCTATGCGACAAACATGAAAAGGAAGATTGACCAGATGCAGGAATCTGATGGTCAGATTTTACTTGATCATCAGCGGTTTGTGGGTTTGTTCCAACAACATTTGCCTTCGTCTTCTGGGGCTCCGCCGACTGCTGAAGCTTCAAACAGTCAACCTCCGGTGCCTCTTCTCCTGAAGCTCCGCCGAGTTGTAAGGCTTCACACGAGCAACCTTCGTGAAGGCTCCCTCCTATTTGCTCTTTTTTTTTTTTTTTTTTTTTTTTTTTTTTTTTTTTGTCTCATGTAAAATGTACATTTATGTAATCTTTCCAGAGAAATAAATAAAATGGATTTTACTTCTCTCAATGCATATACATATATATATATATATATATATATATATATATTTTTTCTTTTAATTATGCACCATCCACTATTTTTTTATATATATTTTGCTTTTCAGATGGTGCAATCCGCACCATCCTTTTCTTTTTTTTTTTTATTTTATTATTTTATTATTATTATTTTTTTAATCATGCACCACTCACTATTTTATATATATATATATATATATATATATATTTTTTTTTTTTTTTTCTTTTCAGATGGTGCAATCCGCCCCATATATTTTTTTATTTTTTTATATAAATTTGGAGGACGGGTTTGAGGAATTTGCAGGGATGAAGCCGAGCTTCGGAGCACCGCCGCATAGCACCGATGTTCAGAACAATCCCAGGCCCCAAAACTCTGCTTTACGACCCGACCCATCTTTCCGGCCTGCACTCTACCCAGATCTCCACCTCCGCCGTAGCGGCAGCATCCGCCACCGAATGCCCATTTCCATATCCTCCATTCTCAGACTCCACGAGTAGCTTCTCGCCAGGAATCTCGACTTCCCGGTGCTTCACGGTGGCAATGTCGACGGAGCTCGTCTTCTTGCTCTTCTTCTTTCGGAAGAAAAAGATAAAAAACATAACAATCACGAGAAAAGCCAGCACAGATCCGATCACAATACCGGCAATAGCACCACCGGCAAGCTTTCTCTTTTTGTGGTGGTCATTGATGTTTATATCTCCTCCTATGGCAGGATTGGTAGCTCCGCCACGGTCTCCAGGACAAGCATTAAGGGGACGCCCGCATAGAGAATTACCCAGAAACGAGCTCGAAGAGTAAGACTGCAACTGTTTTGGAACAGACCCGTTTAGCAAATTGTTGGATACATTGAATTGGTTGAGATTGGGCAGCTTCAGCTCCGGGATCGCCCCCGAAAGCTTGTTGCTTTCGAGATACAAAGTCCTGAGCCTGGTGAGATTGTTGAAACTCAAAGAGATCTCACCGAAAAAATTGTTGGAGGCCAAGTTCAGCCGCACCAAGTCGTGCAGACTGTACACAAACTCCGGGATTTCACCGGAGAAAAGGTTGCCCTGCAAGAGAGATCTGAAGGCAGATGACCTCTTAAAGCGTTGAGACGGAGACTGAGAGTGCGGAGACAAGTCAGATTTCCAAAAATGCCACTGGGGATTATGCCGGAGAGAGCCACGCCGGGATTTGTAATTGGGTTTTAATTTTTATAGCAGAAATGTTTGACGAAAGAAAGCTGGAGGATTCTAGCAAATTCTTCAGGTTAAAGATGTCGACTTCCTCACCATTTTTCTCTCTCAAGGCGGTCCCAGATGTTGGAGAGCTTGGTCTCGATCTTGGATCGGTAGTCGTGGATCAAGGAAGCATGGTCGTCGTTGCGGCTTTCCTTCTCCTGCTCGATGGAGGAGATAATGGGGATGAGATTCGATTGGGCGTTGAGAGAGAGACGGTGACGGTTCTGTCCCTCGATCCTTAGCCACCGTCGGCAAACCAGAGAGCAACGTTTCCGGTCGCCGGACCCGAGGGACTGGAATATGCAGGCTAAGCACTCGTCGGGAAGATCGAAGATGAAATCAGACGCCACGTCGTCGACGATCTCAGAACGTTCCTCGTTGGGCTGCAGCATCGGGGAGATCGCGGCCGTTGCTTTGGACTCGGATCAATGGCTGTGTTTGTTGCTATCATGGTAGCTTGAATTTACAGCCGCCGAGGATGACTGGCCCATCCACTGAACAACCTAGAAATCAATGGTTGAGCTCTTCCACATCAGCACGGTTAACCGTAGATAGCGGGTGTCGAAACATTTACTTGGTCCTTCACTTCCATGGTGATGTAAAGGTTGCTAGGTATGGGTGCGAGGAATGAGGACGCCAAGGGTCGAAGACCGCATCGGTGGAGATGAGATTGAGCTAGCGGATGCTGCTGGCGGATCTGTAGCTGCTAATGTTCGACGAATCGCCGCACTGGAGAAACTTGTCAACGTCAGCGGCAGAGACGAAGGGAATGAAGTTGTCGGAGTAGATGATCAGCGAGCAGGGGAGAGTCGACGTTGAGATGCAGGTCACGGAATGAAGTGGAAGGATGAGGGATTTAGGACTTGGTGTGCAACAGGTGGGCCTGGTTATTGGGCTGTGTTCCTTAGCTGAGGCTTGTGTGCGGATGGGAGAGAGAACCGGGCCTGTGAAATGAAGGGAGGCCTGGGCTGTGACTCCTTTTCTGTTGATGGAGACGAGGCTGGGGTGGCCCAATTCCTTTTTATATTTTTTTTTCTTTGTCTTTTTTTTTCTTCTTTTTGCAGAAATTGTATTCCCTTTTTTTTTTTTTTTTTTTTAATATACAAAGTAATATTTTTGCATTTGTAATAAATTTGACTTTCATTAATAAAACCTTTATTTTTTTATTGTGATGTGATGAAAGGAATCTTTAATTTTGAGAAGACAGAGCATGATACTAGGACTTTACGAAGCTTCCAAAGACGTGGTAGTGCTTGTGCAAGAGACTGCAACGGGGTTTCGCTGTGTAGTGTCTTTTGTTTACAGTCTTTTTCCCTCAGTGGTTAGCTGCCGTGTGGAGCTGTGCAAGAGCCTGCAGCGAGACTTCGCTGCGTAATGCCTTTTGATCACGGCTTTCCTCGATGGTGACGTTGATGTGCCTCTTGCCGCCGCTTGGAATGACCGTTTTGTAGGTGCCCTCTTCGCTTTTTTCAAAGTGTTTGTGTTTTTTTTTTTTTTGATGATGTGACTGTACTTGAAGTTTTGAAGTTTCAAGTTGCCTACGTACCCTCGGTTGAGAAGGGATCAAGTCATGACGTAGTTCAAATGAGCGATGAATTTAACAATGATTTTGATGATGATTTTGCCGTACACAGTTTATGCTCTTGCGGGCCAGGAGTTTTGGTTTATGCAGTTTAGGCTCGTGCGAACAAAGAGCATTGGTGTCACCTTTTAGGCTCGTGCGGACGAGGAGCATTGATGTCGTTTGCATTTTCAACTCGTGCAAACAATGAGCATTTGGTGTTGCCTTTTATGCTCGTGCAGACCAGGAGCGTTGATGTTACCTTTTATACTCGTGCAGACCAGGAGCTTTGTGCCATGCAGTTTAGACTCGTGCGGGTGAGGAGAATTTGTGAATTTTGTCAAGCAATTTTGGAGAGACGTTTCTCACAATCTTCATAGCAAGGAGCCTTGACCGAGTGATTGAAGAAGTCTTCGGGAAAGAAATCGCGCATTGTGATGGCAACAGACGATCTTTGTGTCGCAATTTCATCATCCTCAACACTTTCACGTTGCTTTGAAGGTTGACAAGAGCTGCTTTGCCCCCTTTCCGATTGACGGACTTGTGGAGGAGACGTATGCTTCTTGTGCAATTTCTTAGGAGTGACTTGAGTCCATCGTTCATCTTTGTTTGTCTTGGAGGATGCCCCCGGAGGTTGAGGTAAAAACTTTGAGTAGGAAGAGCCAGAAGTGATGGTGGTATAGTTTGACTTCACCACATCGTCAAGATCTAGCTCGATGATTCCTTTCTGAGCCAACTTCATGATGAGATCTTTCAGCATGAAGCACTTTTCTGTCGGATGACTGATGAAGCGGTGGAATTTACAGTACCTTGGATTGTCGGTGCGATTCATCTCTTCTGGCCGTCTGCACTCAGGCAAGCAGATCACCTTCTTTTCCAGCAAGTCTTCTAACATGGCAACCACATCAGAGTCGGGGAATGGATAAGTTTTCTCCTCAAGCTTCTTCAAAGTGCGTCTACGCATCTCTTGATCACGAAAGGCTTCGGCTTGAATCTCCTTGCCTCGTGTAGGGATTTTGACGGAAGTTGTGTTGACTGTCATTGCTTCATTGGTGGATTTCCTCGTAACCTTCTCCACCTTTGTCTCAAGAACTTTGTTGTTCTTATAGTCGGCGATCGGTTCTTTCTTCCCGTGATGGGCGATGCTCAATTCCATGTCATGGGCGCGGGTGGCTAATTCCTCGAAAGTCTGTGGTTTAATGCCTTGAAGGATGTATTGCAAACCCCATTGCATGCCTTGGATGCACATCTCGATTGAAGAGGTTTCCGAGAGCCTGTCTTTACAGTCGAGGCTTAGAGTGCGCCATCTGTTGATGTAGTCAATGACTGGCTCGTCCTTCCACTGCTTTGTGCTCGTCAGTTCTAGCATGCTCACAGTGCGGTGGGTGCTGTAGAAGCGGTTGAGGAATTCCCGCTCCAATTGATCCCAGCTGTTGATGGACTCAGGCTCTAGGTCCGTGTACCACTCAAAGGCGTTTCCTTTCAGCGAGCGCACAAACTGCTTGGCGAGGTAGTCCCCTTCGGTCCCTGCATTGTTGCAAGTTTCAACAAAATGGGCAACGTGTTGTTTTGGGTTTCCCTTTCCATCGAATTGCATGAACTTTGGCGGTTGATAACCCCTCGGCATCCTTAAGGCATCAATCTTCTTTGAATACGGCTTCGAGTACAACCCGGAGGTATTTGAGCTCCCTTCGTACTGTGCCTTGATGGTGTTGGTGATCATCTCTTGCAGCTGCTGGATAGAAAGAGATCCCATGAGTGCCGCTGCTTGGTCTGGCTCCGGCTTCACATCGATTCTCTCCACCGTAGGCTCATCTTCTGGGTCGGGTTTATCGCCGTCATGTGCCTCCAATCGATTGACTAGTGCTGCAATTTGCAAGTCTTTTTCTTCCACAGTTCGGGTTAGCCTTGCGATTGCTTCATTCATTTGAGCCAATTGCTCTTCGATGGAGGTAACGCCGATGGTCATGACTTGTGCAACCAATAGACGTGACTTTCCTTTAGATATCCAAGATGCTGACGAAGAACGTCGTTGGCTGCTTTGGGATGTCATCTTATGTGCCTCAGTAGCATGCTTTGGTGCCCCCAACGAGGTCAGATTGATGACGGACTCGCGCCTTTGATGCTCCCCTTGCTCTTTTAGCGGCACCAACTTTGAAGTGGCATGTTGAGAAGCGTTTGTGGCGCCAATGGATGCTCCGTTCATGGCGGAAGTGCTTAGGCTTCTTTCCTTTGTGAGAACAGCTTGTCCTTTGCTTGATGCCATTGATTTTTGGAAGTGTGCTTGAATTTCTTGAACTGAGAAAGAGATGAGAGGTAGAGATTGTCCTACTGGGCGTGCCAAATTTGTGAACACGGAAAATTCCTGAAACGAAAGAGACAAGAACAACGTGCACAAACAAATATTTGTATTTTTGATGATTTTGGGTTACAATCTCTCTCTATTTTGATCCTCTGATTCGATCTCCGTAAGGTATTGATTTGTGGATGTTTCGTTGATCCAAGGGCCGTCGAGGCTTGATCTTGGATGAACTGTTGGAAGTTTCTTCAAGGGGCCGTGGGCTTGATCTTTGAAGGTGGATTTGAGCGGATCTTCAAGGAGCCGTTGGGGCTTGATCTTGAGGATGAGTGTTTCTTCAAGGGCCGTTGAGGCTTGATCTTGAATAACGGTGATGAGTGGATCTTCAAGGGCTTTTGGGCTTGATCTTGAAGAACAGTGATGAACGGATCTTTAAGGGCTTTTGGGCTTGATCTTGAAGGTGGATTTGATCCAAGGGCCGTCGGGGCTTGATCTTGGAAGAACGATGAACGAAGAACGAAGAACACTCCCTTCAAGGGCCGTCGGGGCTTGATCTTGAATTGGTGGATGATTGTTGATCCAAAGGGCCGTTGGGGCTTGATCTTAGGATGAACGATGGACGAAGAACGAAGAGCGAAGAGAGCTTTCTTGATTCTTCGGGAACCTGGATGCTTGAGAGCTTCGGAGTTTCAGAGCTTCAGAGCTTCAGAGCTTCAAGAATTTTGCCTAATGATTTTTTTGGTTCCTCAAATGAATGAAATTGGCTTCTATTTATAGAATTTTCCAAGGCCTAATTTTGAATATAATATTCCAGATGAAATAAGTCGTTTCTGCCAGGTGTTGACACGTGTCCTGTTTGATGACTTTTCCGATGATTCTCGATTTTTTGTTTAGACACATGCTACGTGTAAAATTTATGTAATACATGAGCGCTGAAACTTTGATTTATCGGTCAACATTTATTTACCGAAATTTCAATGTCTACAACTCTATTATGTTTGGTAGTGATTAGCTTGACAATTGTTTGCTATTCTTTTAGCATAGGAATATGGTCATCAGTCAGGCAATGAATATGAGGAATATGAGGACGATGAGGATGGCGAAGAGTATGAAGAGGAAGAGTATGATTCCAAAGAGTTTCACCCTCACTACATTTGCATGTTGCAAATTTTTAGTTTGATTGAAATCCTCCATCTCATCACTCTCTTTTTAGTATCTAATTGGGCAATTTTCAAACTTTTTGTAATAATTTTTCAGTTCTAACAGGTAATTCTCCACTTAATTGTTTAATCTTTTAATTGCTACAAGCCTACAAGTATATTGTCTTTCGAACATTCTAATTTTTCTTATGACCATAGCCCCTAATTATTGTTAAAAAAGTATTGAAGAGTCGTATTTTTTCTATGACTCCGACTGTAATGAAGATTTTCCACAGTGGTCAAGATGGTAAAGGTTTATAGATATCTAATTTTATTCATATGTGTATTCTTTCTCATTTGCTTTTCTACTCATACGAACTTAAACTTTAAACTAAACCAATTTCAGGGCTTTACAACATTTCAAGCACACTCCTAGAGTTGGGAATACTCCCTCTGTCTCTCCTCCTTTCTCTTGAATGTTTGATTGGTATTTTACTGTTATTAGGTTTTCCATTTTGGGTTTTGCCTCAATCAGATAGAGAGAGAGAGAAAAAAAAATGTTCTTGCAAACAATTAATTGGTATGGTATGCAATTTGTGAGGGAATTTGCTCCATTCTTTCTTTTGGTTATTTTACGTTTTTGGTAATTAAACTTTTTGTTTAACTCTATCTTTTTTATTTTGTTATGTTCCTCTAATCCAGGAATTCACCCTATTAATATTTTTGTAAATTTTAATTATGTTTATGTGTTGGAAAGTGGATGCTACTTGCTATTGTTCATGGACTTTAGGTAGGAACTTGCATTTAAAATCTCATGTTGTTTGACAATTGCATGAATAACATTTAAATCATTACTTTACGCAAAGTGAAAACGAAAAACATGACAACTTTTTAGAATGTGCATGGTAAAGAAAAAGTTCATCTTTGCACAATACATTTAAAATATATCTTGACAATTACAATGGAGGAAAAACTATCACAATACACCTTTAGGGACGCGTAGCGTTTGTGATGCAAAAATGCCTCTCGCACGCACATTAGTGCGTGCGGAGAGGCTAGTTATATATAAAGGGAGAGCCTAGTTTGGTAAAGCTTTCCAAAATGTCAAAAATGCCTATTTGTTTCCTTCACAATCAAAACCCAAAAAATTCAAAAAAAACAAGGACAAACTTGTAAAAAACCATATCTCAACAAAAAACTGTATTGGAAAACAAAATAAATAAAAAAGAAAAAGAAAAAAGAAAATGGAATTTAAAACCAATACTGGTCAAGAGTACACGTAGTGGGCAAGTGATTGCTAATTGATTAAAAAAAAAGTAGATAAATACATAAGGTGAGAGATGCACTAAAAAAACAATTCAATAAAAAAAAAAGGAAAAATGAAAAAACTTGAAAAGAAACTTGGGAATGTGGGAGATACTACAATTTTCAAACTAATTTCAGTAATTGAATAAAAAATAAAAAATAAACCTAATGCGTTTACAGTTAGATTGATTATCCCACAACTATTTCATCATATTCTAACTTTCCACCGTAGAAAAAAAAAGTTAATAAATAAAAAAAGAGAAATCCAGATAAATCAAACTGTCCACCTATCCACGTAGTTGCAGCAATTACAGGAAATGAAACCACCATGATCCCCACAGTGCATACAATGAAACTGGATGATTTTCTCAAACACAATTTCGTCTTCTGTACAATACCTATCCTTCACACCTTTTTTTCCAAGTTTCTCGAACTCACTTTCTTCTTCTGTAAAAAAGTCTCGATTGGTGGCTACTGGCTATGATTCAGTAAGCAAGTCTTAAGTGGTGGTCTACTGGCTATTTTACTTGGTCTTCCCTTCCCAAAACACACGCAACAATTGGTGTGAGGTTAGCCTAAACCCCAAATGCAAACCTAAAATGTCACATCTCGGCCCGGGTCCCCACCACATCCCAGGCTCGACCCCATCGTAGCACGATATTGTCTGCTTTGGGCCCCGGCCACACCCTCACGGTCAAGGTTTAAAATATCGATGATATCGGAAATATCAGTAGTCCAAAAATACGGAAATTTCGATGGAAATATCGGGATATTATCTGACACACCCTGATCCTAGAATCAAGGCGTGTTGGCCGTCACGTGGGCGTGACGTAGCCAAAAGTGCGACGCAGAAACAATAAATACGAGAAATACGAAGGAATAAAAACCAACTACTAGCAATAATAACCAAGTAAGGTGCTAGAGTGAGTTTAAGTATGAAACACACATATTCAGAGCATAAGTACTAGGTGCAGTCAAGTAGGACCATAACTAAATTACAACACCCGCAGGTGAGTCATACATTTATGTAGTCTGTTAGTACGCCGTGGAAATCCTCGTGGGCCACCAACGCTGCTATCTAGAACCTGGAGGGGCGCAAAACAAAATTGAGTGGGTCAGTAAAACAAAGATTTCGAAAACATTTCAATTTAACAACAGTTCTAACCCCTCGCTGTAAAACCTGTATACTTTCCCAGAAAATAACATAATATGCATAAAATTCTTCAAATATCTCAAATAACCAATTTTTATCAAAAACCAGAAAGTATGCCATGCCATAAGCGTCAATAACAAAATAAGGATGCAACATATTAACAGGTGAAATAAGGAATCAACCAGAGACCCTGCAG
The DNA here is from genome assembly GCF_916048215.2 of Malus sylvestris. Taxonomy (NCBI): domain Eukaryota; kingdom Viridiplantae; phylum Streptophyta; class Magnoliopsida; order Rosales; family Rosaceae; genus Malus; species Malus sylvestris. The sequence continues at coordinate 9,005,263 of NC_062266.1, read as the reverse complement.
TTGGTCCTGTAAGGTTAATTCTAAAGCTCAATATCCAATCCAACCGGAGTCACCACAGTGACATGTACGGCGCTACTCTGCACATAAATCGGAACTACCTGAAGTAGTCTGTACGATAAGAAAGGTGTAAGAATACGCTCTAGTGTTTCTCTCATCAACAGTTGTATAACAATCTAAAATCACCTACAAGTCGGAACCACCTCTCGTGGTCTGTACGATATGTCGGAACCCTTTAATGGTATGTACGACATGCACCTACTTGGATCCAAGGTGAGCGTGTGGTGCGGGGTGAATAATATAAGCACTAACACCAAGGGTGCAGGTTTGAGCTTTCAATACAATTCACATCATCAATAAACCATATGAATAACATAAAACTCACCTGATACTCACCTATGCATCCACAACATCAATTCACATATATGCATCAAATACTAATTCATATATTTCATATAATATGCATGCATGACATTTTAAAACTTACTTTCATTAAAATTCGATTTCTGGGAAAAATCAATAGCATATAGGTAAATACAAAAAATACTGCCCACTCACTGGTAAGTCGAAGGGTCATAACCCCCGTGACGTCCTTGAATGCGCTCGTCCTCGGGATAGGTATCACCTATATGCGAAACAACTACAAAAACGTTATTTAAAGCACATAATCGACAATACGTAATAACTTCTCATACGATGCTCAATTTGGGTATATGAATATACCACAGTGACCTACTCGACATCACGGACATCGAGGTATTTTTAGAAAAAAATTTGGACTTGCCACGCGCCCCCACGCGCCGGAATAGGCACGGGTCCACGCGCCCCCAAGTGTGTCATCCCCTACCTCCAATCGTCGGAAAAACTCGCCGGCGCCGGAAACTGGGCAAACCTGTAATCGCTCTTTTCTCACTCGATTCTCAACCATTTTCCATGAAATTTTCACCAAAACTTCACAAATTACAAGAGGAAGAAGGCTATATCTTTAAAAACTTCCAAATCATTCGAAATCACGTCGGGAAATTTCACCCAAAACCGGCCACCTTCGAACCTTGTGATCCCGATGTCCAAAACCTTCAAACGAACGTCCCCGAGCTTCGTGAGAACCTCCTAAAGCTCACTGTGAGCTTGGATTGTCCTAAAAACTGACCATTACAAAGTTCATGATGGTACTCAAATCGGACCTCAAGTTTTCAACGTGAAATCGAAAGGTTTCTTACTTGAAATGGGTATGGGTGAGTTCGTAGGGTCCTCACGAGCACAATGGTGCCTTCAAAACCTTCGATCTGTGCTTGGATGATCGTGGGTGAATGTGTCCGTACAGTTCGACAGGGAGAGAAAGAGTTCTGAGAGAAGGGAGAGATATACAGGATAGGAGAGAGAAAGTGGGGTTTACTTTAAGTGTGTGGGTGCTCCTAGGTCCCTAGCCACAAAAAATATAAACCAAATTTTTAATCCAACTCAATTTTTCAAAAACTTAGGGATGTATACATTTATCCGAATAACATGTCACACGTACCTTAATAGCCTTTAAGGGCAATTCCGTCATTTCACATCCACAATAAATAAATTTCGGGACGGGCTGTGACATTATCGATATCGATAAAGATTGAATAAAAACCACAGAAATTGTAAGAAAAACTTGGAAATTTTTATTGAAACTTTGCAGGATGTTTATTTAGTCAATTATCTATTAGTTTATCACAAAAAAAATTGGAAGGAAATGCATTGCATGATGGATTGAATTGATTTAAGTTGACTATATAGCGAGCTGACAAACATTGTGAGTGTAGAAAATATGTAGTAATTAATGAAAGAAGTTTAAACACACTATAATCATTTATATATAATGAATTAGTACAATATTTTACTTTTTATACAATGCATGGTAAGATACATGAGTGACTTAGTACCACATAGAGTTCCTATCAAGGTCTAAAATATCGATGATATCGGAAATATCGATAGTCCAAAAGCACGAAAATTTTGATAGAAATATCGAGATAATATCGATTTTTTAAACCATGCTCACGATTTTGTTTCTAGGAACTCACACGAGAACTTCCGAATGGATCACCCATCTTGGGATTGCTCTCGTGCGAACTCGCTTAACTTCGGAGTTCCGAAGCCAACAAGCTCCCAAAAGGCTTTGTGCTAGGTAGAGATGAAAATATACATTTAAGGCTTACAGGATCCACTCTCCTGGGCAATATGGGATGTTACATAAAAGCCTTTATCATCCCAAATATACGAAATATTTGAGTCTGTTTAATATGCCTCTAAATTTTTTTTTCTTTTTTATTTTATTGTGTTTTTTTTTTCAATTCAGGACTCAATCCACTGTACATAGAAGATTTCAGGTGATTATTCTCTAATTCTGGCTTTTTTCCCTATAAAATTGATTAATTTTATACGTTATCAGAAAATTGGACGACAAACTCATTAATCATCAAGCTTCGTAAGACAGCAGGACCGTACAAATAAGGTTTTGATTTTAAATCTTCTCTTATTGCCCAATTTATGTTTATGTTTTGGCAAAAAAAAAAATGAAAAAATGAAAAAGGAAGCAGTTTATGTTACTATAATTGCTATCTGTAAATCATTTTTCATCACATTGGTGTCATCACTTTTGTAAATGTTCATGGTGAATTAGATTGGTCTTTGATGTTTTCAAGGACCATTCTTATGCAAATGTTTTCTTTCTCTTTGATTTGTATGCATTGTAAGATGATTGGACTATCTATGTAGGAAGTGTTTTTTTACTGTGTTTTTAACGAAAATGAGTAATTGTTTACTGTTTTTTGAGTTATCGATGGAAAATGGGTAATTTTGATTTGACATTGTTGTTAAAGTATTGAAATTATGTTGAATGAAGTGTTTTCTATGTTGTATGTAGCGGAGGAGTTTCAGAGATAGGTTGGAGTTTGTATATTTCTATGTCGAATGAAATATGCGTTAGTTGATATCTTTTACAATGACTTTTAAGTATTTTCATTGTAAAATGTTGAAGTAGTTTATATCCATTATCCATTGACAAAGGACACGTATAAGGCCTTCGAGAATATGTACCCTATCCTTACAGAGTTCAGGAAGGTCCAGCAACAACAATGGTGCATCTCCCTTACCTTCCTCACTCTCCAAACACCAAAAAATATATAGAGATTTTTATATTTGGATGTTACTAGCAATACCATATTGCTTATTGCTTCCTCTTTATTTTTTTTCTTTTTTTTCTTTTTCAGATCGTACTAGTAGTAGAATATGTTTAGCTGTTTTCGGTGGACATATCTCATAATGTTGATCTAATGCTGTTCATTGACAATGTCTGCTGGAACATTTTTTTCCTATTTCTGGTGTGGGTTCTGAAAGGATTAAGATTAACAACGTAATGTGAAATAAGGGTGAGTGATTCGGATTGGTTCAGTTTCACTTGAAATCAAACCAAACCATTATTGGGTGGTTTAGGCATACAATTTTAATTTTTTTTAATTTTTCAACAACTTAGCACAAGTACGGTCATTACAAAGTTACATGATTTTTTGTGTTGCAGCTTACGTTGAAGTTTATTGATATATAGGAGTTTCACAGGTAGGTTGGTTTTTGTATACTTCTGTGTCAAATGAAACATGTGTATGTTGTTTGCTGCAAATGAATTGATTTCATTGCATTTCAGGCTTCCTGACTTGAAACAACTTGGTGAGTTTTATGCTCTTCGTTCGATTATAGTTCATTCTTTTACAATGACTTTAAGTATCTATATAGACAGTTTGGCAATTTGATTTTTTTTAAAATTTTTGCTAAAAATGCAAGATTCAATGTGGATGTGGCCTTAAATTTTTTATATTTTTTATTAGAATATGATATGTTTTAATTGTTCTCTTATTGAGTAAAGTTTTGTACGGTTTGGCATTGTGTAATTGAAGTTCTGTTTGTCATTGCATCGAGGTTGCAGTTTACTTACTTGCCAAAGCTTTTAACGTGTTTCGGGAGTGATACACATGGAGAATACCAGTGGCTACACATTCCAGGTTTGAGCATTCGCTTGCTGTCTATTTGCCATACATGACGATAAAGGAAGCCAGCAAATTTTCAAGTCATGTTGGCTGATTAGGATTGGATTAGTCTTGGGTTAAGTAGAATTTGATTGAAGAGGCGAACATTAAGTATTTGTGGATTAATTTTCATGTCGTTAGATTTTTTGTATGTAGAGAAAGGTTTCTGGCTCTTATATACCTAACTATTAGCAATTTATTCGTATTATTACTTTGTTCTATATAAGTAATGCTTTCAATGCCATTTACAGATAAGCAATTAAATTACAAGCATCTATTTGCATTTTTGGACATATATTATGCACTGAATTTACTATTTCATTTTGGTTTTGGCTTTTACCTTGGCTATTTACAATTTTTTATTTATTTTTGGTACAATGGACGGGTGCAAACAGACTAATTTAGTTTTTTCATGCCAGATTTCAACCATTTAGGATGATCTTTGTTAGCCATGGATGGTGGAACACCATGATCTTGCTGCACCACTGTTTACTTTTGACAAATGATCAAAACAAAATTTTTCATACGAACGCATCTCCCGAGATGGATTTTGAGGAGTGTTTTTCATTACAAATCTGAGTGTTGAGATCCAAAAATGTCACATGCCAACCTCTCATGCTAAGCCCAAGTACATGCAAAAATGCGGAATCAAGAAAAGAATATATATACAATTATGTCATACTAGAGTAATAAGCCAGATATTTATAAAAGAAACACTTAAGAAATAAGGAAATAAATAAAGCAACACATTTCGAGGGGCGTATAGCGCCCGTGATGAAAAAATATCTCTCGCAGAGAGGCTAGTAATAATTTAAAGGAGGAGAGTATCAAATTCGAGATAAATGGGTGGAAATTCAATACTCTATCTACTAAGATACTTGATCATCTCCATTGTAGCATTTCGTATAACTGTCTACATAATACTCCCATATTTGGCAAATATTAAAAAGAAGAACTGCTCAATTAATCGGTATATCTCTTTATTTTATAATATTTAGACACGATGGCAGTGCACTCGTGGTATATAAATTTGGCCTCCAAAAATTAGCCCTACCTCATCAGTATAATGATGTGTACAGATATTGATATGTCCGCTCCTGTAATGTATTAATACAAAATAAATTACCGTGTAATACTTTGAGGAGAAAAGTAACTACCCAGAATTTGACACGTGGACTTAGAGCAGATCTACCCAGAAACAAGAGGAAAAAGAATTAAAAACTGAAATGGACCGGAAACAGACTCCCCTTCCCCTCTGTTGCAGTGACTCTCCGCTGCAAACACGAAGAAAAAGAAGTAAGAGCAATGAAGCAGCAACCGAAACGCCGTCGTTCTCCACGATCCGCACTCCCACACAGTACTTCCGAGCTCTGAGAGACATTCGCCCCCTTCAAGATCCACGAGCAAACAAGAACCGGAGTCACAAATGTTGCCGCGCAGGTTATCCGCCATTTTCGGAGGCCTCGGTTCCAACGACAAGGCTCTGACCAGCGACCTCCTCCCCACTCTCAAGCTACAAACCGATAAGGAAGTCTACAGGCCCGGCGATCCCATCGTCATCACCGTCGAGATTTCAAATCCTAGCAGCAATGACGGTTCGGCTTACTCGCTCTTGATTGAGCGCCTAGGGTTTGAGATCAAGGGCATTGAGAAGCTCGATTCGCAGTGGTTCGCCACGCAGAAACCGACCGCTGGATCCAAACAGAGGCGAGGTAGAATCAAAAGTAGATAAAGTGAACGAATTTTATGATTTGATCTTTTTTTTCGTTATTCACTTGTGATTTTGTGTTACATGAAACGTTTAGGTGAATACGTGTTCATGGAGTGCTCAACTCCTGAGCTGGTTACGAATCAGATTGTTTCGCCCGGGGGTACAAAATCATGTGAGTAATTAGTTGTGAATTGTGATGTTGTTTTGGTGTATTTTGTGTTGTAGATGTTAGGACTTAGGATTTAAATGGAGAAATATCAAACGAACAATCGTATTTGTTAGAATGGGTAGTGTCTTTGTTGTTCTTTTGACTGATAAATGCATTTCATCGAAGTTGGTTCTAATTGCTAAGATTGGTCTTAAGAATGAATAAGGTACTGAGCTAGGGAAGGTAGCATTTCCTCTGTAGTACTAAACGAACAAGTCGCGTAAATTAACTAAAGACTAGTATTATGAAGGAGTAGTTGATTCTGCCAAAGTAGCACATTTATTTCGACAACGAACACCTTCCTTGGCTAAGAATTCAACCATGATGTTCAGAAACCATCCCTATCTTAATCAACTGAGAAACCTGCTCAAAGAATAAACCAGATGTTCACATTAGGAAGGTGGAAAAGAAAGAGGAGAGTAAGAGAATGGGATTGGGGGGAGTGGTTCTTGAGGTACTTAAGTGACATTATACAAGTGCTTCATTAAAAGCTTCTAAACTGAATTTAGGCTACTGCTTTGTTGTTGTCAAACGAATGGTAACATGAACCTGATCTGTTGATAATAAAATTTGAAAGGATGGTGAAATAGAGCTTTAGCTTATCTGAAGAAGAGAATTTATGTTGGAATTGTTTTGGCCTAAACTTCCTTTCTGTTAATATTCAATGTTTTCTGAAGATGTGGTGCGGTCATTGCTGGCCCCTGTTATACCACCATCGTACAAAGGTGCTACCCTTCGATATATGTATTATGTTAGAAGTACAATGTCTGGACAATGGCTGATATTGGAGAATCCCCACTCTCGTGGAGAATCAGTGAAAGATTTTCCTGAAATGGTTGGTTTTCTTTGACTTATCATGATGGCTGTTTACATAACTTTTCTCCTTTATGATTGATTATGCACTTGCTTTATTGAATTATAATTATTTCTGCCTCTGAATATCATAGTCTGCTCATATTGCACCCTGATAAATTAACATTGTTCTTTAACAAACTTTATACACGATTATGTTGATTGAGAAATGGGCTTGTCATTTATAAGAGTGGAATCTGGTTCAAAATATACCAAAGACTTATATGTAGTAATCAGTAAATGCAGGAATCAGAAACTTTTATTTTCATCCAGATTCTGTTTTAAACGTAATAAACACTGTGCATCCGTGGTGGTCATTCAAATATATGCTTAAGTAGAGTCATACATATGCATACATACATAGAGATTTGTGTCCATGTGTGAGTGTGAATCTGTGTTTAGGTAGATATTGGTAAAAATACCTCTGCCTGTAAATGCTAGTCTTTTTCATTTTTTATGTTAAGGTGATATGTCCACATTTTGATGTGTGAACCATATCAACTTTAAACATCCAGGAAGCTCGTGTTCCAATACAAGTATGGGTCACTCAGAAAACCAGTGGATTGGGAATGGAAGAAGGTCAAACAGATGGTGAGTTTTTCCTTTATTTTTGTTACTCTGGGATGTAAACCTGTATGCCACTGCTTCTCTCTTGGAAGCTCTCTTTAGGTTCAAGATACGGCATGAAATAAATAATTCAGCCTGAAATGTGTAATTTTGAAGTGAATTGGAGTGACCATTTGCCACTGTTTTAGTATTAGTAGTTATGATTATAACTAAATCATAGTACAATGCATCAGGCTGACAAAATTTATTGGAATTGAGCATTCTTATGCATCTAGCAGATCAGTTATGAGAGCCTTATTGGACCCTCTATGTTATTACAGGGCACTTTCTGTACTAAGTGAATTTATTAAATGGAACCATTACAAGAAATTGGAACTATCAACTTGGTGATGGGATAGAATCAATTTTAGAAAAATGTAAAATATTTCTTTTTAACTCCGCCTAGCCTCTCCATAAATGGGGGTAAGGCTAGTCGACATTCACCTCTCCCAGACCCTGCGTAAAGCGGGAGCCTTGTGCACTGGGTACGACCTTTTCTATGTCTTACATGGCCGGTCCCAAGCCCGGATAAAGGAGGAGGGGGAGGGCGTCAGGTAGTCGACAGCCGGCACTCCATGATCACGTCGAATCCTTATGAAAATGAATCCAGAACAAAATCGCGCTAAAGCTAGGGCGTCACCCGTAAGTGGCGCGCTGTGTGGCCAGAGCACAGTGATAAGTGAGCAAGGGTCGCTGTATCTCCATCGGCACCCGGATGCAGTGTTAAATGAGCAAGGGGGCCATAGAAACTTCTTTTCGAACGACTCCACTCAAAGTTGTTTGGGAGCATATGCTCCTATCAACTTTACCCGGGACACACAAAAGAAGTACTTTGATCCTATTAGACGGGGGAGGGTGAAGAAGCTAGGACAGAAGGGTAGAGTTCAAGAGAGCAAAATGCGTTTAGGAACGTGGAATATAGGAACCTTAACGGGAAAATCTATGGAAGTAGTGGAAGTTATGGTGAGGAGAAGGATAAATATTATGTGCCTACAAGAAACTAAGTGGGTTGGTAGTAAGGCAAAGGATTTAGAAAACTCAGGGTTTAAACTTTGGTATTCGGGCACAAATAGAACGAGAAACGGTGTTGGCATCATCGTGGACAAGACCTTGGTACAAGATGTTGTAGATGTCAAGAGGGTAGGAGATAGAATCATGGCAATCAAGATTGTAATAGGACAAGAACTTATCAATGTGATTAGTGCGTACGCACCTCAAGTAGGGTTGGATACGAGTTCGAAGGAGAAATTTTGGGAAGATCTTGGAGACTTGGTGCAAGGAATTGCTCAGACGGAGAAGTTATTTATAGGAGGAGATTTAAATGGACACGTGGGCAGGGAGACAGGCAACTATGGAGGTTTTCATGGTGGCCATGGTTTTGGGGAGAGAAACGAGGATGGGGAAGCTATCTTGGATTTTGCAATGACATATGATCTCTTCTTAGCCAACACCTTCTTTAAGAAGAGAGAAGAACATGTGATCACCTACAAGAGTGGGTCGTCAAAAACACAAATAGATTTTCTTCTAATGAGGAAAGGGGATCGTATAACTTGTAAGGATTGCAAAGTTATACCAGGAGAGAGCGTGGCTAATCAACATCGCTTGTTGGTGATGGATGTACATATCAAAAGAGTAAGACAAAAGAACAAGACTTGGAAGTGCCCAAGGACTAGATGGTGGAATCTAAAAGAAGAAAAACAAGCCATTTTCAAAGAGAAGGTAATCACCCAATGTGTGTGGGATAGAGAGGGGGAAGCTAGCCAAATGTGGGATTCCATGGCTAGTTGTATCCGAAAAGTAGCAAAAGAGGTATTAGGAGAGTCCAAGGGCTTTGCCCCACACCAAAAGGAATCTTGGTGGTGGAATGAGGAGGTACAAACAAAGGTGAAGGCTAAGAAGGAATGTTGTAAAGCCTTATACAAGGAGAGGACCGATGAAAATGGTGAAAGGTATAGAAAAGCGAAGCAAGAGGCGAAGAAAGCTGTCAGAGAAGCTAAGTTAGCGGCTTACGACGATATGTATAAACGACTAGATACCAAAGAAGGAGAGTTGGATATCTATAAACTATCTAGAGCAAGGGAAAAGAAGACAAGGGACCTAAACCAAGTGAGGTGCATCAAGGATGAGGATGGAAAGGTTCTTGCTACAGAGAACGCGGTTAAAGACAGATGGAGAGGTTATTTTCATAATCTTTTCAATGAAGGACATGAAATGAGTGCTTCTTTAGGGGAGTTGAGTAACTCAGAAGAGTGTAGAAACTACTCTTTTTATCGTCGAATCCGGAAGGAAGAAGTGGTTGTAGCTTTGAAGAAGATGAAGCATAAAAAAGCAATAGGCCCAGACGATATACCAATCGAAGTGTGGAAACTTTTGGGAGAGACAGGTATAACATGGCTCACTGACCTTTTCAATAGGATTTTGAAAACGAAGAAGATGCCAAATGAGTGGCGAACGAGCACTTTGGTGCCTATCTACAAGAATAAGGGCGACGTACAAAATTGCATGAACTATAGGGGTATTAAGCTAATGAGTCATACAATGAAGCTCTGGGAGAGAGTCATTGAGCATAGATTGAGGCAAGAGACACGGGTTTCAGACAACCAATTCGGGTTCATGCCAGGACGCTCAACCATGGAGGCAATCTATCTCTTACGAAGATTGATGGAAAGATATAGAGATGGGAAAAAGGATTTACACATGGTCTTTATAGATTTGGAAAAAGCGTATGATAGGGTCCCAAGAGACATTCTTTGGAGGATTTTAGAGAAGAAAGGAGTACGAGTAGCATATATCCAAGCTATAAAGGATATGTATGAAGAAGCAAAGACTGCCGTAAGAACTCATGAAGGACAAACCGAAAGCTTTCCCATAACTGTAGGATTACATCAAGGCTCATCCTTAAGTCCTTACCTTTTTGCGTTGGTAATGGATGAGTTAACAAGACATATTCAAGATGATATTCCTTGGTGTATGCTTTTCGCAGACGATATAGTGTTGATAGATGAAACTCAGGAAGGGGTAAATGCAAAGCTTAACCTTTGGAGAGAAGTGTTGGAATCTAAAGGTCTTCGCCTAAGCCGATCAAAGACAGAATATATGGAGTGCAAGTTCAGTGCAAATGGAGGCCAAAACGAGTTAGGGGTGAGGATCGGAGATCAAGAAATACCAAAGAGCGACCGTTTTCGTTACCTAGGATCTATCTTGCAAAAGAACGGAGAATTAGATGGAGATCTCAACCATAGAATACAAGCTGGATGGATGAAGTGGAAGAGTGCATCCGGCGTGTTATGTGACCGCCGTATGCCACTAAAGCTCAAGGGAAAATTTTATAGGACGGCAATAAGGCCGGCGATGCTGTATGGCACAGAATGTTGGGCGGTGAAACATCAACACGTACACAAAATGGGTGTAGCGGAGATGAGGATGCTTCGTTGGATGTGTGGGCACACGAGAAAGGATAAGATTAGGAATGAGGATATCCGGGGTAAAGTAGGAGTAGCCGAAATTGAAGGAAAGATGAGAGAAAATCGGTTACGGTGGTTTGGACATGTGCAAAGAAGGCCTACTGACGCTCCGATTAGAAGATGCGACTATGGGACAGAGGTTCAGGGCCGAAGGGGTAGAGGAAGACCTAGGAAAACTTTGGAAGAGACTCTAAGAAAAGACTTAGAGTACTTGGATCTAACGAAGGACATGACACAGGATCGAGCACAATGGCGTTCTAAGATTCATATAGCCGATCCCACTCAGTGACTTGGATTTTCCAAGTCTCCAACCGAGAAGTTTTCCTCACTCGGAAAATTAAGGGAACACTACCCCAACCTACATGCTCCACTCAGAAAGCTTCAACATACAAGCTTCAACAAAAGAAAATTCAAAGAACTTAACGAAGAAGGCTTTGGTGTATTTAACACAATACGTTGAAATGAAGGAAAGCTTATTTATTGATATCCCCGATAAGCTACAAATATGTACATATACATGAGTCAAAATAAACACACAAGAGGGAGCCTTCACAAAGGTTGCTTAGGAGAAGTCTCAGCAGTCGGTAGAGCCCCAGAAAGAGAAGGCACCGGAGGGGGATCATTTGGAGCCTCAGTACTGGACAGAACCCTAGAAGGAGGAGGCATCAGAGGTTGATCATTTGGAGCTTCATTACGCGGTATAGCCCCAGAAGACGAAGGCAATAAATGCCTTTGGAACAAACCCACAAATCTCTGATGATCAAGTAAAACCTGACCATCAGTTTCCTTCATCTGGTCAAGCTTCCTTTTCATGTTTGTAGCATAGTCATGTGCGAGCCGGTGCAACTGTTTATTCTCATGCTTGAGCCCTCTAATCTCCTGTTTGAGACTCATCACTTCAGCCGCCAATGATTCAACTTGGCGGGTTCGAGCAAATAGGCGTTGGGCCATATTAGACACAAAACCTGCACACTGAACACTGAGAGCCAGCGAATCCTTAACAGCTAACTCATCAGACCGTTTGGAAAGTAGTCTGTTATCTTTGGGAGTGAGAAGGTTCCTGGCCACCACCGCAGCGGTCATATCATTCTTCATCACGGAATCCCCAACGGTAAGAGGACCAGTAGGGGAGACGAAGGATGGGCGCCATATGTTGTCTGGAGAAGGCGGGGCTGCCTCTTCAACAAGGTTCAAGTCAAAACGACGGTCGGAGGGGCCAGACATTTTCAAAGGTGTTGAAGAGAGAAGAGGTCGGACAAATCAAGATCTTAGAAGTGCAAGAATGAAGCTTCTACTGGTGGAGATTCAAGTGTGCTTTGGAACTTAATGCCAGCCCTTATAAAAATCTGCACTCGACGGAGCTTCAGAAATCGAAGAGGCGCCTGCTCAGAAATCGAAGAGGCGTTTGCTTTCTCAAAAGCTGGGCTGCTTAGAGATCACGAGGGTTGATCTCAGAAATCGAAGAGGCGTTTGCTTTCTCAAAAGTTGGGCTGCTCAAAGACCACGAAGGCTGATCTCAGAAATCGAAGAGGCGCTCGCTTTCTCAAAAGCTGGGCTCCCCAGAGACCACGAGGGCCGATCGCAGAAATCGAAGAGGCACCTACTTTTCCAGCCTTGTCAGCACCTGTCACACGCACACTCAGCTTTGCGGAAATTATGGGCATTCTGTCAAAGACTTCTGGGGAAGTAGAAAACACATGAATCTTACTGTTCAATCACCCACTTCCCACACGCAACAATAGCTCATGGGTACCACAGAAAACTTTGCCAAAGTTCTTTGCCAAAGTTGAGCACGTGAAGCTTGCAGCTCCCACTACATCGCTCTGACCAAGAAGGGTAAAAGAATAGCAAAGAAACAACACTAACAAAGTTTAGACCCATAAATTTTGAAGGTCTAGCTACCATATTATTACCCACAAGGGTAAAGGAACAGTACCACTGCTGGATAATTGGAAAGTCCCTGTGTGTCAACCTCTGTGCTTCGTGGCAAGGTAGACTAGCAAACATGCCCAACCTTTACTCATATTCGAGAAAACACTCCCAATAAGATTGCTTGCTCCAAAATCGAAGAGGCACCGTCCTCTGAATCTCGAGAGCCAGACTCCCAACATGACTACTTTCTTAAAAATCGAAGAGAGGGTAAAGGAACAGTACCATTGCTGGATAATTGGAAAGTCCCTGTGTGTCAACCTCTGTGCTTCGTGGCAAGGTAGACTAGCAAACATGCCCAACCTTTACTCACATTCGAGAAAACACTCCCAACAAGATTGCTTGCTCCAAAATCGAAGAGGCACCGCCCTCCGAATCTCGAGAGCCAGACTCCCAACATGATTACTTTCTCAAAAATCGAAGAGACACTGCTCCCCGAATCTTCGAGAGCCAGACCCCCAGCATGATTGCTTTCTCAAAAATCGATGAGGCATCGTTCTCCGAATCAATCGAAGAGGCGCTCGCTTTCTCAAAAGCTAGGCTGCTCAGAGACCACGAGGGCCGATCTCAGAAATCGAAGAGGCACCTACTTTTCTAGCCTTGTCAGCACCTGTCACACGAACACTCAGCTTTGCAGAAATTATGGGCATTCTGTCGAAGAATTCTGGTGAAGTAGAAAGCACATGAATCTTACTGTTCAATCACCCACTTCCCACACGCAACAATAGCTCATGGGTACCACAGATAACTTTGCCAAAGTTCTTTGCCAAAGTTGAGCACGTGAAGCTTGCAGCTCCCACTACATCGCTCTGACCAAGAAAGGTGAAAGAATAGCAAAGAAACAGCACTAACAAAGTTTAGACACATAAATTTTGAAGGTCTAGCTACCATATTATTACCCACAAGGGTAAAGGAACAGTACCACTGCTGGATAATTGGAAAGTCCCTGTGTGTCAACCTCTGTGCTTCGTGGCAAGGTAGACTAGCAAACATGCCCAACCTTTACTCACATTCGAGAAAACACTCCCAACAAGATTGCTTGCTCCAAAATCGAAGAGGCACCGTCCTCCGAATCTCGAGAGCCAGACTCCCAACATGACTACTTTCTCAAAATCGAAGAGAGGGTAAAGGAACAGTACCATTGCTGGATAATTGGAAAGTCCCTGTGTGTCAACCTTTGTGCTTCGTGGCAAGGTAGACTAGCAAACATGCCCAACCTTTACTCACATTCGAGACAACACTCCCAACAAGATTGCTTGCTCCAAAATCGAAGAGGCACTGCCCTCCGAATCTCGAGAGCCAGACTCCCAACATGATTACTTCCTCAAAAATCGAAGAGACACTACTCTCCGAATCTCGAGAGCCAGACCCCCAGCATGATTGCTTTCTCAAAAATCGAAGAGGCATCGTTCTCCGAATCTCGAGAGCCAGATACCACAGACCACTTTTTCAAAGTGCTCTGACAGAGTTAAAACATGTGAAACTGGCAGCTCCCACTACCGTGCTATGACCAAGCAGGGTAAAGGAATAACATTACTACTTGTTAGGGAGACTCCTATATATGTCGACCCCCATCCCCAACGGACAGGCAGACCTGCAAAAATGCTCAACCCTTCATCATATCTGAGAGGGCACTCCCAACGAAGCCTTTCGAAATATTCAGCTTTCTTTCCCCCCGATAATACCTCTGCAAACAAGCTATACTAGAGCAAGAATATCTCATATCATCAGGGTTAAAAGCAAGAGTATCCCATATCATGCTTTTTCCCTGTCTTTTCCTTTGGCCTTGTTTTTACCTGCAAGACAAGGAGAAAGAGAGCAATCAGTCAGCACTTGGAATCAAGCTTCCAGCCAGGATCTGACTGCCTGGAACCCCTTACCTGATTACTTACCTGGCATTGCTCTCGAGTACTCATCTTCAACATCTTATGTTTCCAGGGAAGATTCCGCATTTGCTTGAGGAACAGATAGGGCAAGTGCGAAGGATACAAGGAAGCATGTGGAGACAAGCGTAACAGCACACGTGCCGATACATCCATTACTCTGTCAAAAGCAAAAGTATCCCATATCAGCAGGGTGGAACGTACTCTAGATTTGATGGACTTGTTTTGACCCTCAAATTCTTCAGTCGGCCTTATACTCTGGAGGAAACCAGAAAACCCTCCAGCTCAGTTCAAGAATAAGCCTGTGGAAAGTTACTTCTTCAAAAGCAAAAGTATCTCATATCATCTCTTCTCATTTTTCTTCTCTTTATCCTTCATGCTGCTGCAAGATGGGGAGAAGGTGAACAATCAGTCGGAGCTCTGATTGCTTACCTTGTCTGTCACCTCTTTCAGCAGACCCCCTAGCTCGGCGACTTGGGGGACTCCTACTACATGGTTTGTATCGCGCTTGACCAAGCCTGAAACTACAAGTAAGCTTCAAGTGAAATTGATACATTACCTTGTGCATCTCCACCAGTTAAAGATACCACCCCTGGATGGAGGAAGAGTACTTCCAGAGAAGATGCCACATCTACCTATGAGACAGATAAGGCAAGTCAAGACGACTCCACACTCCGATACTTAGAAGTTTCGTGATTACGAGATCATTCTCCCACAATATTTCCTAATGTCATTTGTACTAAATCATTCACTTGTACTCACTAAAGGAGAGCTTGAACCTATGTACTTGTGTAAACCCTTCACAATTAATGAGAACTCTTCTATTCCGTGGACGTAGCCAATATGGGTGAACCACGCACATCTTGTGTTTGCTTTCCTATCTCTATCCATTTATATATTTATCCACACTAATGACCGGAGCAATCTAGCGAAAATCACAAAAAGCGACCGTTTTAGCTACCTAGGATCTATCTTGCAAGAGAACGGAGAATTAGATGGAGATCTCAACCATAGAATACGAGCTGGATGGATGAAGTGTAAGAATGCATCCGGCGTGTTGTGTGACCGTCGTAGGCCACTGAAGCTCAAGGGAAAATTTTATAGGACGGCAATAAGGCCAGCGATGTTGTATGGCACAGAATGTTGGGCGGTGAAGCATCAACACGTACACAAAATGGGTGTAGCGGAGATGAGGATGCTTCGTGGGATGTGTGGGCACACGAGAAAGGATAAGATTGGGAATGAGGATATCCGAGGTAAAGTAGGAGTAGCCGAAATTGTAGGAAAGATGAGAGAAAATCGGCTCCGGTGATTTGGACATGTGCAAAGAAGGCCGAATGACGCTCCGGTTCGAAGATGTGACTACAGGACAGAGGTTCAGGGCCGAAGGGGTAGAGGAAGACCTAGGAAAACTTTGGAAGAGACTCTAAGAAAAGACTTAGAGTACTTGGATCTAACGGAGGACATGACACAAAACCGAGCACAATGGCGTTCTAGGATTCATATAGCCGACCCCACTTAGTGGGAAAAGGCTTTGTTGTTGTTGTTGTTGTTGTTGTAAAATATTTCTTTTCCAATATTTTAAATGTAGGTAAGATCTCTGTCAATTGTGCAAGGGCTGGTTTGGTATTGTTGTGCTTTGAAAAAAATTGCTTCTGCTGTGCTATGAGAATAAGCAGCAGAGTGTTTGGTAATTTTTTTTTGTAAAAATTCTTTTGGAAAAAAAAGCAGTATTCTAGTGTTTGGTAAAATTTTATGTAAAACAGCTGTGATTGTGTGAAATGACAAAAAAGGGTATAATACTAGATGTGCCATTAATTTAATTTTCTTAACAAATAAAGGTGAATTACTAAATATACTTTATTTTTAAAAGAAAAATATTTATAAACTTTATCATAAACATATAATCCAACGTTTAACAAGAAATCATAATCCAACATTCAACATATAATCCAACATTTATGCTGCTTCATGTTTTCAGCTTTTTTTTCTAAACTCATTTTTGCTGCTTTACGTTTTTAGCTTTTTTTTCACCCAAAACTGAAAATAAGCTGTTTTTAAGTGTTTACCAAACACCTTTTTGAGCTCAACTTTTTTTGATGCCCACTTTTTATAAAAGCACCTCAGTACCAAACCAGTACTAAGAGTAGTAATGAATTTGTGGTTTACAGTATATAAATGCTGCAATTCAAGTTCTTTTGGGCAACAGACAAGCCCTTGAATACTGCTCATATTCATTTGTGGTTTACAGTATATACATTTTTGTATTTTTTTCAAGTAATTATCCTTGTACTAGTACAGTGTAAAAGATACTACTGTACTAAACTACGTCTTATTTTTGAGTTTCTGCATCTTAATCATTTAAAGATATTTTTCTATCTTTAGATACATCCATATATCTGTTTGGTTTGATATACATGTTTGTTTGTCTGTCTATAAGTTAAGAAATAATAGTCTATGCATGTTGGATTATGTTTTGAGATATTTCTGTCAATTATGTGTTTACAGGGATCGTGCCTTCTGCAACCATCCAAATGGATATGTATTGGAAAGAGATGGATGGCGACTCTGATTGGGTAGGCTCATACTACCACAATGTCTTTCTGCATTTATATGTTTCTAGGAATTGCATTTCTTTCTTTTCAGGCATGCAAAGTCAGTATAGAGTTCCCTAGTTCAGCAATATTTGTCTCTAGTAGTTTCGAAATAACAGATGTACTCATCCATTTTATCTTTAATAAGGCGAACTAATTCATCTTACAGGTGAGAGCAAATGACATATATGATGGGGTTGAAGAAGGTTATGAAAGCTCAAGGGATGAGATCTCATCCGTTTCTTCATACAATCCTATGAAAGAACATGTAAACAGAACATTTGGAAGTTCACTATCCTTGCAGTCACAAAGGTCTTCAAATAAGGATAGCCCATATCTTGAAGGAGAGCGTACAAGTTTATCTCCAAATCTAGCAATCCCACGACTCTCTGTGGCTGAAGTCTTACACGATACTGCTGCTGGTGAGTTCTATGACCACCTAGAAAAAGCTTCAAGTCTTATGTATTGAGCTTGTCATTGCTGTGCTTATTTCCAAAATAGTTTCTGTGGTATTTCATCCATTTTGTTGAGTTATAGTTCCTTTTATATTGTTTAGTTAAGATTGCAATTTCTTCAGAATTTCCTTACAAGTCAGAATAGCCTTCTAAGTGACAAATTACTTTGTCAAACAGATCTTTCATCGCCCCTGAATTCATCTGCTATTGGCTCTCCAAGCCAGCAGCAGAAGCTTACAAAGCGTCTTTCTTTGGATGATGAAGCAAGGGCATCTTCTTCACCAGCACCTGGAGCTGTTGAAACCGTAGCATGTAAGTTAGTGCACTTCTTATTCTTCTTATACATCTTCTATGCATTGGTTTCTGTTTTTGTAATAAGTCCTTGAAAACTAATTTTCTGCAGCAGAAGGCTTCATTCGAGGCAGGTCATACAATATCAGGCTGGATGACCAAGTTCTGCTTAGATTGTCCCCAAAAAATTCTGATTCCAATTATTACTTCGGTGATATGGTAATTTCATTTCTTTGTGGTTTCTCTTCTACCCGTTTTCCATCATTTTTTTTCTCTGGTTTTTTTAGTTGTGAATTCTCTCTCTGTCTCTGTCTCTCTCTGTCTCTCTCTCTCTTGCTCTCCATGAAGATAGATTGGTGGAACTCTTACTTTCTTTCATGAAGAAGGATCTAGAAGATGCCTTGAGGTAGTTGCAATTTACAAGTAATATTGAAATCAATTACAGTGATTGGTAAAGGTTTAGAGTTATCACTGACGGGCTCTGTTTTTCAGGTTTCTATAACGCTGCTGACTTCAGAAACTATTAGTCGGCGATTTGTCCATCCTTCTCGTAGGAATTCTCCCACAATTACAAAGGTATGACTTTTTATTTCTAGCTGTCAGTTGACTGATAAGTGCATCAGAATCATACCTAAAAATTAGCCAATTTATGGAAGTTTTAAGGACTGGATGTTAAAAGTTAACATCAATAGCTTCTAGTATCTGGGATTAGTTTTGTTCTCTTTCCATATAAGGTTACACATGCAGTTGACACACACCCTAAGATACTGTAAAGGGAAATTAATAATGGACAAAAAAAGTGATGTAAAGCTGTTGCTTTTGGGATGTGAAGTGGATGAATCTTTTCAAAAATTCCAAAACCACAAACCAGCCTTACATGAGAATTGGTTAATGAAACCTGGAAAGAATGGGCTCTCATTCGAACTCAATTCACAACCACAAGAATTTTGAGATGGTTGGTGTTTATATGTTCTCATAATCAAGCTTTTTCTAGGATCATTGAGAAGTTTCTATATGAGTGTTTTCTTCAGTTTGAAGGTAGTCTTTTTTATTTGCTTAGGAAATATGTTTGAAATACTAGGCCAACTGGGAAAGGAGACTTCAAGAGACTAGCACGTTTCATTGTACTTGAATCATACCTTGGTAAAAACAAGTATGAAATCTTTGGTCTGTCAAAGGCATGGTTGTGCTGTGTGGTTCTCTTTGATGATGTTGATTTGATTCATGTAAACTCTGCTCTATGCTGTATTAAGGGATATAGTTTGCTATAAAAATACTTTTAAGAATAATAAGGGTTAAGCAGAGTAGGTATGATGGGTAATGGTTTAAACATGAATCAAAGTTGCTGTGGGATTGTATATTTCTGTTTGGTCATCAACTAGGTTTTGAGTTTTTGGGTGTCATTTGAATGCTGGATTGTAACGAAGGGGTGCTGTTCTTTATTGTTTACATTAGCATAAGAAAGGAGTTGCAGAAGTTCGTGTCATATGAATGCTGGATTGTAACTAGGTATCCCAAATGAGGAAAGCAGGAAATATCTATGGAATAAAGCAGTTGCAGAACCTTGTGTAATGGATAGAAATTATCGTAAACCAAAACAAATTTACCATGTTTACTTCCTCTCTCATTTACCAAGGGGTGCATGTAATTATGTACTGTGGTTGGTCTTGTTGTGTCTATAATGGTATGACAGTAAAACTCAGCCTGTCATATTAGTGAGGTCGTATGTCATTTTTATCAAAATCATGTTGCCAACTCTGCATATTGGTCTATAAAACTACATTGTTCCAAGTTATAAATCCTAGTTAATTTAATTGATTATAGAGTAATGACAAATCCCATTTTTATATAGGCGACCCCACTTGGTGGGATAAGGCTTTGTTGTTGTTGTATAGAGTAATGACAAAAAGCTGATTAGATGTTGTGTCAGGACAAAGGTCTGACATATTATGTCAGACGGAAATAATCAGGCCTTGTTGCGAGCTGAGATGAAAGTAATATGTGAAGGCAAATGGAATTTTACTGGTTGCATAGTTTGACGATTTTGTTGTCGTGTTTACGGATCTTCTTTTTTATCAGATTCAGAGTGATCATTATGAAGTCGTTGCAGATTTGGTGCAGACAAGTTTTCTTTTCTCCATTCCCATGGATGGGCCTATGTCTTTTTCCACTCCCCATGTTTCTGTACAATGGGAACTTCGATTTGAATTTTTTACCACTCCGAAGAATGTGGACTGGACTAGGTATGGCTGACCATGTGGAATCATCTATAAGCTTCTTATTTCTTTACCTGTTGATTAAAATGCAGCAAGAGGTTATCATGTTAAGTTAAGGATTATGAGTTTTATTTTCATAATTAGTCATGCAGTTCTGACATGTTTTTTCTGATTACACGGTAGTAAATTTGCTTATTAAGAAGAAAATAAGGTTACAGCAAGTGTCAATCGAACGTTTAATAAACTCTTGTATGTGCAGTGCATTCATCAAATGTAAATGTACCAAAACATGTGCTAATTCAGATGTTTGCAAAATCCTTGATTCTTTTTACTCCAGGTACGAGCATCCTCTTTTGATAGAGGGAAGAGACAAAAGTGAGTGGGTTCTGCCAATCACCGTGCATGCACCTCCGGCTGTGGGACCAACTGGTCACGCCCGAAATGAGAAGTCTCTCATTGGAAACCTTGCGGGTGCATAACTGAAGGTAAAAAAAAAAAAACTATCATTTGAATTCGAAGTAGCTTCAAGAAACCCTTGTATATCACATAAGGAACTGTCAAAATATTTTGATGTACTGCTTTCATGCGTTCTTCTGTTCATTGATACTTTTAAAGATGGTAACGGTTGCCCGTCAGCTGAAAACATGAAGGTGTTGACTAGACCTGTAAACGGGTCGGGTTTATTGGGTTTGAGTCGGATTGAACCCGACCCGTTAAGTTAACGGGTCATCTGAACCCGACCCATTAAGCTAACGGGTCACCCGTTAACACCCGTTAACAATTATTATTATTATTTTTTTTTGCATAAAGTTTATTTTTTGTTATTAAGACTTTACTAAAATTATTAAAATATCCTCAACTAACGGATGCTAATGGGTGTTAACGGGTCTAACTAGTTAACCCAAAGTGACCTGTTATTTAACGGGTTGTTAACGGGTTCACCCATTAGCGACCCGACCCGTTAAGCATCCATCCAAATACAAACATTAACGGGTCGGGTCGGGTTAACGGGTTGGGTCCAAAATGCCAAGTCTAGTGTTGACCCTTTTTATCTCGTAAAATTAACTGGTATCACAAAATATATTTCTCATAAAACAAACTTGTATCAAACATATGATCACCACTTAGAATGATGTTTACTTATTGCAAGGTTTTTGTGTCGCACAGGTTGTGATGCGTTGAGCCGTCTGAAATTCAAAGCATCGTTTAAATTGTGGATCAGGATCTATAAGTCAGATTGGGCCCCTGGTGGCTCAGCCGCCGGCTTGTTCCTCTGAAGAAAATCTCCCGGGAATGCTGATTGGAGAGTTCGGAAGTAGAAAACAAAGATGATGAAAATGGACTCTCGTAGATGCCGCACTCCGAGTCGGAACGTAGCATAGACTTGTACTTTGTAGCATTGGAGGTATACATTTTTATGAATATTATTTTGTATGTTGTGAAGTTTGATCGCGTTGAAAGGGGCTGTATATTTGTCAAAAATATGATTTAATTCATTGAAATGAAAGGAAGAGAGAAAATTCATACATCTAGAGACAACACAGGGATAAATAATTGCATTCACAACGTTGGTGTCCTCCTTTGATGAAAGCCAGCTTTTCAACTCTATCGTAGATCTAAGACCACGTAACTGTCCGGATTCAGAGCAGATAAGACAGCCGTTGGGAGGCAACTCCATATGGGAATCGGAGCCATTGCTTGGTTGAAAGGGTTGAGAAGAGTTTTAGTGTGTTGAATTTCAACTTGCAGGTCTACCGTTGCCAACCAGCTATAGTCCCCACCAGAACCACAACACCTCTTTCTGTTATGCGACACTGGCAGTGGTAGCTCAATGTTGTCGTAGATTTTTCCTTCCAAAATGCTGTACAGCCTTCTCTTTCCTTCCGTTTCTGAAGGGATCATGAGCATGGGAAGTGCCTTGCGCCACCGCTGCGCAAAATCTTTTGCGACAGCAAGCCACTTCTTGCAAACCGCAGCAAAATGGACATGGTCAATGGGTTCTAACACCTTGTCCAGAATCGAAAAGAGAGCGGGTCCAATAAGACTTGCCCATTCTGCAGATTGGCGACTTCTGATTCTTCTTCTGTAGGTGACAGCCATGTTCTTGAGAAGGGATGGGCAATACAAAAGTAGAGGACAACACAAGGATTTGGGACAAGAAGGAAATTGGAAGAAACGACTTGCTGTGTGCATATATATGCATATCAAAATGAGGGGGGGGGGGGGGGGGAGAGAGACAGTGACGAGTGGATTATATGAAACAAGAGGAAGATACATATAACAATTAAGAAGTTTTTAGTTCTCAAATACTCAACATAATTACCTGTGCCACGACTTTATCAATTTAAACGTGAAGAAAAAAAGAACATAGTCGCCTACAATTAAGGATTCCCAACAATTACGGTGCAAGTCTATTTGAGGATACCACTTCTGCAGTAGGAGTGTGGAGTCACCCAAAAAAGTACAAACAAGATCCTGGCTTTCTCCCCTCATTCCTTCTTAGCACCTTTGTTCAAACTTTCAGACAACAAGAGGACGGGCATAGAGCTGCTATCATACTTGCTACATCCACTCATTTTTTAGAGAGGTGAACAGTTTTAGAAGTTTGCTTCAGCCTCTTCTTTTAACGATGATACAAGTTCTAGAAAACCAAAAGGAATTGCTTGCAATGAGAGCACTCGGAAGTGCTTTGTTTTTGGTCATATCTAACTATAACATTGCAAGCAAAGAAAATGATTGGACAAGGGGACAATTGTCGATAGCAGAATCAATTGCAAGTATTCTTAAAGTAGGCGAGACTACGACCCCATAAATTGTTGGTTGAGTAGGAAATAGTTGACTGCAGCATCATTTCCATCAAACAGTTTTCTAGACAAAGTTCTAGCAAAGGTAAAGAAAGAGACCCTGATTGGAAATCACATTCTTCGCCGAAGAAAAAACACGAGTGAAGGAGCTTGCATTTTGAGTACTCTATTGAGGAAGCTTCACCCACCGAGGCTACTGGAGTGAACACTTAGGCAGATCTGTGTGAACAACATCTTTATCCAGTACCCTATCCAATACCTAGAGGCAGAGCCACACTTGAGCACCGCAGAATTGGCTCAAACTCTGTTGTTTTCCAAACACCTTGTGAAATGGTTTCCATTAAATGTCAAAGAAGCTACCTCCTGTGCAAATGTGTTCCCAGTTGGGATACAAGGACTAATAGCGATCTGCAGGCTTCATATGCGTCATCTCTTTGACAAGTCTAGCATGTCTTGACTATTTAAAGACGAAGGTGTTGGATGTAGTAAAGGATACATATTTGATTTCCAATGATGAATTTCTTGTGGTGAGAGGGGTTAAGGGCTTTGAGGGGGCATATCAATTAACTTCATCTTTTTAAGCAATCCCTTGAATTACTGTATGGACTGCTGTCTGAATTAAAGGATGAAACCTTCACTTGAAAGAAAAAGGCATGCACATTGGATTACTGTCTAGATCTGAGCTCCAACTGCATGCTCTATGAAAATCATTTTCGCAGCTAATATATCTGACCAACCCCTCACCATCGTCCTCGGTAGCCCCACATATGTAGTCGACTTGGCCAGTATACCTTTCATAATGAAATTTAATACCCGTTTCATAAGCCAAGTCCTCCCAAACCATCTGATCTAATACTATCTCGACATCTCCCAATGATCGAACTTCATTCGGTATGTTTTCTATGTCTTTGAGCTCCTCAAAGCCCTTAACCCCTTGCACCACAAGAAATTCATCATTGGACATCAAATATGTATCCTTTACTGCATCCAAAACCTTCATCTTTAAATTGCCAAGACATGAACTTGTAGATGTAGGCGTATGAAGCTTACAAATCACTATTAGTCATTGTATCCTAACTAGGAACATTTTTTGCACAGAAAATAGCCTTATTCGACATTTAACGACAACCATTTCACAAGGTGTTTGGCAGACCAAGCCAACTCTGTGTAGGGTACTTGATAAAGATGTTGTCATACAGACAAATAAGATCTGCATAAGTGTTCTGTCCAGGAGCCTCGATAGGTGAAGGTTCTAGAAAATTGTTTGATGGAATTGATGCTGTAGTAAACTTTTTTCCGACTCATCCAACAGTTTATGGGGTCGTTGTCTTGCCTATCTTTGAGAATGCTAGCAATTGATTCTACTGTCGACAATTATCCCATTTTCCAACCATTTCTTTGCTTACTATGTTATAGTTAAGCATGACTGAAAATGAAGCATTTGTGGGTGCTCTTATTGCAATCAAGTCCATTAGATTTTCGAGAACTTGTTTCATCGTTAAAAGAAGAAACTGAAGCAAACTTCTAAGATTGTTCACCTTTCTAAAACCTGAGCGGATGTAGCGAGTAAGCATGATAGCAGCTCTATGCTCATCCTCTCATTGTCTGAAAATTTGAACAAGGGTGCTAAGATGGAATGAGGAGAGAAAGCCAAAATCTTCTTTGTACTTTTTTGCATGACTCCAAAATTCCTCTTACGAAAGTTGTATCCCCAATTAGAGAACCATGTCCTTTGTAAAGCAATACAAGAATAAGTCGAAGCAGCATAGAAAGCTTCATTGCTTCATTTACAACAAATGTTTGCCTGAAAATGAATAATACAAATCTATGTCAGATTGTTCATAAATTTTGGAATCAATGAATCCATTATAGAAGCGAAAAAAATTTAACCTGTTGAGTATTACCATACCTCAAGAGTTGTACAAAGTTGATCCCAGAAATCCATAATCTCTTAACCGCGGAGATACTTTTAGCCACCATGGTGTCCGGTGAGACAAAGCAAATGGGAAGAACCGTTGCCATATATAAGACCGCGCAGGAGGTATGACTGATGATTTAAGATACTGTCGGCCATCCTCCAGTGGGGTTAGAATATGGTAAGACTTTTTGGACACAAAGTGATTACCCCAACCTGAACACAAAATCACAATTGGCATGTTAAGAGAGTGAAACAACAAGAGAAACACAGTTTCTCAGATGAATTCTGTTGATCGTGAATAATGTTGCTGGGAAACTATACAGGCAGAAATTAATAGATTCTTCTATAATTATGTAATGCTGTACATTAAAATTATATATCATTCCTATCTGTAGCATGTATTAAGCAAATGAAACACGGTAAACATTGATTATCTCAATTATGTTTGTATGGTTTTTTTGGGCGCGTGTGACATCTTGATTACGTTCGACATGCATGTCTTATGGGCGTTCTTGATGATTTCTTAATAAATTCTTATTGCCATAAAGGAGGATTTATACAAAATCCGATGTGCATTAGTAAAGCCCAAGTTTCTTTATTCCCCTTCGGCTAAGAGAAATATGGGGAATATATATATATAATTAAATTCAATAAAAATGCAATCTGATTTTGGGTTCAAGCCAAACCTGTGTGACGGCAGTGGCCGCAAAAGGGTCGTGGGGAGGTCTAGGGGTGGGTTCAAAAAACCGAAAACCGAAAAAAATCGAAAACCGAACCGGACCGAGATAGAAAAAAATCGAACCGAAAAAAAAACTGAACCGAAACTGTCAAACCGAACCGAACCGAATCTGGCCAGTTCGGTTTCGGTTTTTGTGGTTTGGAAACCGAACCGAACCGAACCGATATATATATTTAATTGTTTTTTGCTTATAAATATTTTAGTCATACATTACAACAAAATCGAACATGTTGCCAAGTTGGTTTCAGTGAAACTTTTCAAGCTAAAGCATATGGGTTCGAACCCTCGACTACAGGATGTTGGAATTTTTTTTTAATTTTCATGAGAAATCAACAAAACCCTTTAAAGTTTTAACCCTAGCCGCCGTCACTCCCATTTCAGTTTTCACCTCACTTCTTCTTGTCGTTTCGAGTCTCGACAGCAAAGGTTAGTCTCACACTCTCACTTCTCTGTGATTATTTTGATTGTCCTTTTATTTTTTTATTATCCTTGCATTTGGATTTGTTTTAGTTTCTGGGTGGATTTGTTTCAGTTTTTGGGATGGAGGAGGAGCCCTGCGGTACTAATTTGTATCGACGGGATCCTCAGCGAGGCGGAGAAGAAATCGACTATGATGGATTTCACAGCTGAGATGAGGATCCAAGCTTTTCTTCGACTCTTTCATGGTTTTGGTTCGATTTCAAAACTACCCAAATGATAAAAAAATTAAAAGACTATGATGGATTTCTGGGTTTTTTTCTTTCTTTCTAGATTTGGGTTTTTTGTTGAATATAAAGGCTTCAACTTCATGACTACAAAACGATTTGAGCTTTTTAGAGAGAGAGAGAGAGAGAGAGAGAGAGAGAGAGAGAGAGAGAGAGAGAGAGAGAGAGAGAGAGAGAGAGAGAGAGAGAGAGAGAGGCTTTTGATGATTTCAGCGAGTAAATGCTGTAAGGAAGAAATACAGAGATCCAAAACAAGATAATGTCGGGGAGGACCTCATAGGTCTGTTCTTTCTTGTTCTTGCTGCATTTTTGTATCATTGGCTTCGAAAAATGATCACATAAGATTAAATCATAATTTTTTAACTTTTAAACCAATGAGGATGATTGGCCTTCCAGATTTTGTATCGTTGGCCTTCCAGATTTGATATCATTGGCCTTCTAGAATGGCTGCAAGCTTTGTGTTCTTAGAAATTTTGTTTGCTATTAAAAAAAAAAAAAAAACCGAACCGGGCCGAAACCGAACCGGAAAAAACCGAACCAAATACAAACCGAATCGAATGCAAACCAATAAAAAACCGAATCGAACCGAACCGAACAATAATTTCGGTTCAGTTTCCGGTTTTGACAAAAAATCGAACCGAACGGAACCAAACCCACCCCTAGGGAGGTCTTTGCATCCTCTTCAATCGTGTAGAGATGGACGACCAAGTTTCTGCTCTCGTCTTGAACTTGAAGTTATTAAACTAACATGATAAATACCAATATTAAGCTAAACATGGTAAATACAAAAAATATATATAACAATATTTGGGAATTTCTTATATATACATTAATATCCAAAGTGGAGTATATATAGGAGTTATAATTCGTATTACATATGTACTTCACCAATGTGGGACAATAAACTATTATTTACACTTTAACTAATATATAACTCACAACACTCCCTTTCAAGTTGGTGCAAAGATGTCACACATGCCCAACTTGTCAAGCGAGTTGAAAAACGCACTATTAGACACAGCCTTAGTAAGAGCATCAGCAAATTGATCTTCAGATCTCACAAACGGAAACATAATAATTCCAGCATCCATTTTTTTCTTAATGAAATGTCGATCAATCTCCACATGTTTTGTTCGATCATGTTGCACTGGATTATGAGCAATCTCAATAGTAGCCTTGTTATCACAATGAAGTTTCATAGCACCTTTGGGTTTAAACCCAAGATCTCTCAACAATTTTTTTAACTACAACAACTCACATACACCATGAGACATACCACGAAACTCAGTTTCTGCACTTGACCTAGCTACCACTTTTTGTTTCTTGCTTCTCTAAGTAACTAAATTACCACCCATAAACGTAAAGTATCCAGATGTAGATCGCTGATCAGTGATAGAACCTACCCAATCTCCATCTGTATACCCTTCGACATTCAAATGACCATTCTTGGAGAAAACCAAACCTCTGCCAGGAGCCATCTTCAAGTACCTCAAAATACGGGTTACTGCATCCATATGAGCTTCACTAGGTGAGTGCATAAACTGACTTACCACACTAACTGCATAAGCAATGTCAGGGCAAGTGTGAGACAAATAAATTAATCTCCCCACAAGCCTCTGATACCATTCCTTATAAGTAGGAACTTGATTTGGAAATAAGCCCAGACGATGATTCTGCTCAATCGGAGTATTAACATGTTTGCAATCTAACATACCTGTTTCAGCTAACAAATCAAGAACATATTTTCGTTGAGACAGAAAAATACCATGCTTGGATCGTGCAACCTCGATTTCAAGAAAATACTTCAATTCACCCAATTCTTTCATCTCAAACTTAGTAGCTAGGTACTTTTGAAGGCGTTGTATCTCTTTCTGATCATCACCAGTCACTATCATGTCATTAACATAAACAATCAATGCAGTTAGCTTACCATTTTGTCGTTTTAGAAACAAAGTATGATCTGAATGACTTTGGATATACCCAAACTTCTTCATTGAACTTGTAAATGTCCCAAACCACGCTTTAGGAGATTGTTTCAAACCATACAAGGCCTTTCGTAACCTGCATACAACACCTTTTCCAGGAGATGTTCGAATACCAGGTGGGAGATCCATATACACTTCCTCCTTAAGATCACCATGAAGGAAAACATTCTTAACATCAAACTGCAACAGAGGCAAATCCTGGTTTGCTGCTAAGGATATAAGAACACGCACATTATTAAGTTTGGCAACAGGAGTAAAGGTTTCCTAATAGTCCACCCCATAGGTTTGAGTATAACCCTTAGCAACTAATCTGGCTTTATACCGGTCAATATAACCATCTGCTTTGTGCTTAATAGTAATCACCCATCTACATCCAACAACTTTCTTCCTGTTTGGTAAAGGAACCAAATCCCAAGTAGAATTCTTTTCCAAAACTTCCATCTCAACTTTCATGGCATTAACCCACTTAGGGTCAGACAAAGCATCTTGCAATTTTGTTGGAATTGATACACTAGATAGTTGACATATGTAAGATGCATATGGTTTGGACAAACGATGAGTAGACACATAATTGTTGATAGGATATTTGGCTTTGGCATGCATATCAGGCTCAAATTGTACTTTAACATATTGTCCTTTAAGTTTTCCACGATTAGCTCGTGGAGGCAACTGATAAGTAGAATAATCGTCAGAATTTACCTCATGTATACCACCATCTTGTACCAAACTGTTAGAAGAATCATCATTGGACGAACCATCATCAGGCAACTCGTTAGACATATCAGCAGCAGGCAACCGATCATCAGAAGGTAATTCGTCAGACATACTAACAGACAACTCGCTGGGCACATATGATATGTCTTCAGTAGAAATAGTTCCGGGAATAACAGTTGACCGATCACTATCTGTAGCCGACTGATCAGTATCACGCAACATAATAGGTTATGTTCCCAACTCTGCCTGTAACACATCATCCATACCATATCTTCGAATCTGCATTTCACTCCTCATCTCCCCCTGAAATGGAGAGTCGGAAGAGGGTTTCACAAAATACGAAACTTCCTCATGGAAGGTGACATCCATGGTAATATAAGTTTTTTGAGTTGGAGGATGATAACACTTATAGCCTTTTTGATTCTTAGCATACCCAATAAAGACACACCGGAGAACACATGCATCAAGTTTACTCTACTAATGAGCGTAGACATGCACATACGCAATACACCCAAACACTTTTGGAGGAAGCTTTGATACAGAAAAAAGAGAAACATGTTTTTGTAGCACATCGAACGGTGTCTGAAAATCAAGAACCCTACTTGGAACACGATTGATTAAATATACAACAACCAAAACAGCATGACCCCACAAATGATTAGGAACACATTTATCCAACATCAAGGAGCGAGCAACCTCAATTATTTGACGATTCTTCCGTTCGGACACACCATTTTGTTGGGGTGTAAACAGAGTAGTCGTCTGGTGAATAATACTATGATCATTAAAAAAACATGTCAAAGTATGATTGACATATTCTCCTTCGTTATCAGACCTGAAGACCTTAACTTTGGTCTGAACCTGAGTAGACACCATTGTACAAAATTCTTGAAGAAGTAACGGAACATCACTTTTATTCTTCATCAAGAACACCCAAGTTAACCGAGTACAATCATCAATAAAAGTAACAAACCAACAGAATCCATTAGAAGTAACTTTTGCCGGACCCCACACTTCAAAATGTATCAAATCAAATGGCAAAGTAGCTTTAGAATCACTTACAGGAAAGGAAGCACGATGATTCTTAGCCATGACACATGTTTCACACTTGAACTCTGAATCACTACAAGTGCAAAACAAAGAAGGAAATAGATGTTTCATATAACTGAATGATGGATGTCCCAATTGTCGATGCCACAACCAAGTTTGATGTCTGTCATTCACTTTAGCACTTAAAACTTGATGATTATTTGAACCAGAAACAACAATATCCTCCATAGTCAAGATGTACAAACCCCCTATTCTTTTACCATGACCAATTATCTTCTGAGTTTAAATATCTTGAAAATAACAATACGTAGGGTAGAAATGAGTAGAACAATATAAGGTATCAAGAAGTTTTCCTACCGACAAAAGATTGCACTTAACATCAGGAACAAGTAAAGCATGGACTAGTGATAAGGTTAGAGTCAGAGAGATAGTGCCTTCACCCTTCACAGGGGAATGTGCTCCATTTGCACTAGTAATATACGGATCACGAACATAGTTACATAACTCATCAAACACTTTAGGGTCCCTAGTTACATGATCAGTGACCCCAATATCAATTATCCATTTATTTGTTCCACCAAGATGCATAACAACACTATGATTATATTGAGCCATTGAACAAAATCACGAATAATAAAAGCACAAAAGATACGCAGCGGAATGAAAACAATTTACCATAATACTGTAGCAGAGCATTGTTTACGGCACTGTAGCAGAGCACTATTCACAGCACTGTAGCAATCACAGTTTACGGCATTGTAGAAGACCACTATTCACAAAGCAGACCACTGTTCACGCACTGTACTGTAGTGCGACACTATTCACTTTTTTTTTTTCATGATGGAAATCACGAAAAATGTGGGCACAAAATTAAAGCACACAGGTCACCAAGAGCGAATTGCTCTGATGCCATATTAAACTAAACATGGTAAATACCAAAAATATATATGACAATATTCGGGAATTTCTTATATATACATTAATCTCCAAACTAGAGTATATATAGGAGTTACAATTCGTATTACATATGTACTTCACCAATGTGGGACAATAAACTACTATTTACACTTTAACTAATATATAACTCGCAACAGAAGGTCGGTTCACCAGATTGGATTATCGTTTACCTTCCATTCTTGAAGCATGACATATTTTTCCAGAAATAATGCAACATTTTCAACAAAGTTGTTTGAAGAACGCATAGGGTGCTACCAGAATCCAATTTGCAGAAAGAATGAAAACAAATAGTTTTCTCACTTGACGACATGGCTGCTCTAAGAATTTAGACTATGATGAATCAAGAAACTGAGCATAAATTATCTTAACACTCTAACCGAAACTAAACATAAATAAAAAATAGGGTTAATTTCAGTTTACTACTTTCAAATTTTTTAATTTTCAACATTTGGTATATGAAGTTTTTTTCGTCACAGTCTGGTACCTAAAGTTATAATTCTGGAACACTTGCATAAATCCGTTAAGTTTTCTGTTAACTGATGATGTGGCGCTCATGTAGATAATAAGTGTACATCACGTGTCAATATGGGCCCACTTGAATATTAAAAAATTAAAAATACAAAAATACAAAAAAAAAAACCCACCCGCCTTCTACCTCCCCCAACCCCCCTCTCTCCCTTCCTCCCTTCCTTCTTTTCTCTGCAACTTGAACCCTCCATTCTCTCCTTTGCAACCCCCCCTTTACACACCCACCCTCCCTCCCTCCCTTCTCTCCTCTGCAACCCGCACCACCCTCCATTTTGGTAAAATCGTGGTCCTTTCATAGCTATAAAAGAAAAGCAGAGAGCTCCCCAAACCAAACACAGTGAAAGCGAAGAGAATGTCAGGCATGGAAAGGCTTCAGAGGATGTTCGCTGGTGCTAGAGGAGCTTTGGGCCACCCGCCTCCTGATTCTCCCACCTTGGATTCCTTCGAGCAGGACTACATCTCCTCCCTCGCCCTCCTCCAGATGCTTAAGCACGGCAAAGCTCTTTCCCTTCCTCTTTCCATTTTCCCGTACTTTACGTCTTCTCAAATAAGCTTGAATTTCGATCTCGAAATTGGGGTTTAGGGTTTTGATGTTTTCTGAACATGGGATTTGATTTTTGGATTTCGAAACCTTAAGGGAGGGAGAGGTGGGTGGGTGGGGGTTGCAGAGGAGAGGAGGGATGGTCTGGGTTGCAGAGAAAAGAAGGAAGAAGAGGGGGTTGGGGGGATGTAGAAGACGGGTCGGTTTGTTTTTGTTTGTGTTTGTGTTTTTGTATTTTGTATTTTTTTTATTTTTTTTTATTTTTTAATATTCAAGTGGGTCCATATTGACACGTGGCACTCGGTTATTATTCAAGTAAGCGCCACATCATCAGTTAATAGAAGTTATAATGGAAAGATGTATGAAAGTGTCCAAGAATTATAACTTTAGGTACCATATTGGGATGAAAAAAATTTCATGTCCGAAATGTTGAAAACCAAGAAATTTTAGGGTATTAAACTGAGATTAATCTTAAAAAAATATGAGTATATCTCTAATATTAAAACTTAAAAAATAAAAAAAAAAAGGTTTTTATCACAAATGATCCTAAACCCTATAGTTCCTGAAATTGAAAATCAATCAAAGTAGTCCCTGAAAATGAATGTTGCAAATCAATGTGGTCATTTCATTACAATTTCGTTAAAATTTCTGTGCTTATGTATCACATAAGTTAGTCTCACAAGTCTAATTAAATATTAATGTCTATATTAAAAATATTTAAATAAAAAAAATATTTTTTTATGTCAAAATAATATAAAATTTCTCTCTCCTCCATTTTTTCTCTCTTTGTCTTTCTTCAGGCCAATCTCCCCCCAGGTGTCCACCTATCGGCAGCGCCGTGTGTTGCTGGTCCTTCTCACTTTTAAGCTTATTTACCCGGATTGGACCTAAAACCTGACCCGATAAATGTTTGTCCCATCGGCACCCGATCTTCCATGTGCTGTTGCTTCCATGAAAAATAGTAAAAGAAAATGTGATCAAACACATTTTTGCCTTACAAGAAACGTTATAATCGAAATGGGTGATTTTCTTAACTATCTTTTAATTTTGGAGATCGTTTACTGCATATATTTCTAGTGCCGAACAAATCAAACAGTTTTAGTTACATTCAACATCTTCGTATCCCTTCAATTGATATTACATATACATTATCTGACTCCAATCTCCGTATGATTATATAATGGTTATGATCAAATAACGTATTGTGAGGCCATGATTTTTCAGGGACCAGAGTAAGCGGATCGGAATACACATACTTCAGAAGTTTAGTAGTGGACTCGACAACCTCCGTTGCGATGCTAGATAAATGGAGGAGTGATGCCACCATCATCCTATTCCGGAATTAGTGGGCGAAGTCTGATGATTTGCTTGAGATTGACCATGTTTGTTCTGCAAAATATGAAAACTTAATCTAGCAAGGAATCAGCCAGTTTCCTATAACCTTGGAGTCCTTATAATCTAAGGATTGACGTGCGACGTGCAGTAATCACACTCCTAAAAAAATACAATATCTACTTCTTCGATATCATCTGAAATTCTTCCGGTTTAATAAGAATTCAAATATCCTAAAAGTCTAATCCTCAATTTGTATAAATACACCATTCTAGGTTATATCTGTTGACGCAATTATGGCACACTCTTATTAACTTCTAGGTTATCTGTGTTCAAGCAATTATGGCATACTTATTCCTTATTGACTTACTGTTGGAGAGCCCTTGACTGGCATATATACCCCCAGTCTTTGGCTTGCTTACAGTTTTTATTGGAAAGTTTGCTCAAAAGATTGTATTTTTCTTCTCATTGATAATTTCCAGAGTTTAGAAGGAAAGATCTGTAACTTCCTCCCTTAAAAAAAAGGAAAAAAAAAAAAAAGAAAAAAAAAACCCTAAAGTGGATCGAATACAGTTTAAGTTTCATGTTCTACTTGTCTATCAGCAAATTTGCAGTTCAATTTTTTTCCTTTTTTTTTTGTTCTCCGCACGTAATTTTTGGATTTATCAACTCAGTCAAATAATTGTAGATTAATAATCTGAGTATTAGAATCGAATAAATCACATATAACTTCATGTGTTTAACGACCTGAAATTTTTTGGGCAGTAGGAAAAATTTCGAACCCCTTGAAAGAGGTGTTAGCAAATTTTCTTCAATTTCTAGGAGCATAGCTTTCATTCATATCAAACATTAAGTATAGGTTTGACTCAAGTATTGAATTTAATCTTTATTTAAATATTAACTTTATTATTTAATGCAAGATAGTTAATAAGTGCCCACCCTACGGAGACAGATGAGGATTTGAAAATAGCTCAGTCGGACCAAGGGGACGGTAAGGCATCAGTTCATATATACTAATTCATATTAAGTTAGAGAATTATTATTGGCACTTCAAAAATCTTATTCTACATTTCAAACTTTCTATATTTGGAAAGAAAAATATATTTATGAGGAGTGTAGAATAAGATTTTTGGAGTGCCAATAACATTTCCCTTAAGTTATTAAAATGAATATAAGAAAAATTAAATTTGAAATATCGAATTTAATTTCTCGGTAAAAAAAAAAAGTGTTTGTTTCCATTTGTATAGTAGGAGCATGAGCACTTAATTTGAATTCAACAAGGCATAGAGATGACATTGTTATTTCATTTAGAGACCAAAATCTCCAAAATTCAAGACATTATCATCAAATACCCTTCTTAATAGCGTGTTCACAAAAGCTTTGGGGATCCCTAACAAATATGTAATTTGCATATAGATAAAGCTCGAGGGGTTATTGATATTTACTTTCCAATTTGAGAGGAGGGTTCAATGATATCTCAAATACCGTTGTTTTTTTTTTTGAACAAACAATATTATTTATATTAAGGAGGAGGTGTTGTGCTAGGACAGCACCAAAACTTTTTGGAACCAAATCAAGCTAACTCATAGGAAATATATCAAATGGAATGTAAGAACAAAATATAAAAGAACACCAAGATTTTAACGAGGTTCCTCAATAGTCAGTGTAACTGGAGTACGTCCTCGGAGCAGTAGGAGCTCGCCCAATAATCCACTATCAACCAAATGGGAGTTTACAAAGTGTTGACAATCTCACAACCCAAAACCCCAATATACCCAATAACTCACACACACCAAAGAAACAAATAGAGAGAAATATAATGAATAATTTCATCTCTATACAAAACTCAAAACTAATACAACAAATACAACTTTGATGTAGTGATAGCTAACCAATGAAAGAAGCAACAACTTCTCCTTCTCTGAAATGGGGCTGCGGCAGTGACTTTTTTCTTCTTTGTACTGCTCTCTGTTTCAGCTGCTATGCGGCTGCCTTTTCTTCTCTGATTTCCAAAGCAACAATTGCTGCCAAATAAAACCCTAAGTCACCTTGTGACTTCCACATGGGCCAATAAAAAAAGTTTTTCTCCAACATCATCATTTGTCATCATCACAAAGCAAGGAACAACATCATGATGTCTCCCTTTTTTTTTTTTTTTCTTTTTATTTGTTTAATAGCCAAAAAGTAATGGCCACTTGGCCACCATTCAACAGGAGGAAGTGAGTTTAGCCTCACAATGTGTTAACAATAATGTGGTTTAAATTTGTCTTTGGCGAGAATCAAACCTAATACCTCTTACTTATAAGTAAAGAGGAATACCACTAAACTGTAGTACTAAGGCGCAATACCGTGGATTAGAATAGAAAACAAATATCTACTATTTGGTATCCATCTTGAACCCAACTTTTTGTTTTTAAAAATGATGAACGTGCTAAATTCTTAATATTCATTCTAGTCTTTTAAAAAATACTTTTTTCAACATAAGTATTTGTCTAGACCAGAAAGATATCCTCTCCGGATCTCTCCCTCCAATGCCCATGGATAAAGTGATTTAGGCTTTTGAAATTTGATCAAACGGCTAAAAATTATTATAACTTTTAAAAGTTTTTACAAACTTCTTTGTTTTTAGTAGTTGGATCAAATTTTAAAGGCTCGGATCACTTGATCTCTAGGTTTTGGAGGGAGAGATCCAGAGAGGATCTCTTTTTGTCTAGACCCAATCATACATCATCGACCCGTGCAATTAAGGCTATTGAAGGAGTAGAGTTCTAGACCGTTGGATGAGAGAGTAGTTAAGGTATTTTTTTTACTTACTGTTAAGGGACAATATTGTATTTTTTATTATCTCTTAATAATGTATTAAATTGTCATTTATTGTTACGGTCTACTGATATTCCTCTTCACTTGTAAGTGAGAAATCTTAGGTTCGATTATCGCTAAAGGCGAATTTGAATCATATTATTGCTAGCCCGTTGTGAGGTTATGTTCACCTCCTCCACCTTAATGTAGATAATAGTGTTTGTTAAAAAAACATATTAAATTGTCTTGACATTTTTTTATGTGAGATAAATGGAGTGTAAAGTATATCCCCAAATTGGAAGCAAAGGGTACTGTTAAAGTTGATTTGGGATTCTTGGGACGTGGACATTTAGGTTATAGGACAAAGCTTCAAGGAGTTGAAAAGAACAATACTTGACTACTTAAAGATGAGTAGGAATTCTTACTCAAAACTCTTAGTGTTTTAATCGTAGAGCTTTGTGTTTATGATCAGAACTATTCATACTATGAATCACATTGTAAAGATCATCTCTGCAAAAAATAAATTAAAACTAAGGTCGTTTAGTCAATCTATTATAGCAAATACATTTGGTAATGCTTTTACCAATACCATTTATTTGTTTTTAAACAATTTGATGACTAAACGACCTTTGTTTTAATTGATTTTTTGCAGAGGCGATCTTTTATGGTGATTTATAATATGAACGGTTCTGATTATAAACTCAAAGTTCTATAAATTGATGAACAATTTTAAAATTTTTTAAGTAGGAGTTTTTACTCATCTTTGAGTAGCCAAGTATTCTTCAATTGAAAACTACTATAGAGTTTTCTCATTAAACTTTGGGACGCATGTTGGATGAGAAGAAAAGTTTGAATGGATGATGATGTTGACATTCTGGTTAACAAAGACGACCAGCACATGGTAAGTGATGGTATTTGTTGATCACCCTAAAAACAATAATATGATGATACTATACGAACATTTCAAATGTTAAACTAATCTAGTTTAATATAAAGGAAAAATATTATTGTTCTATGCCGTCTCATATAAATGTTATAAGCTTAAATGATAAGTCCAAGGAATATGTAATTGGGAGAATGTGATCTAAAAAAGTTAGATTCATAAGACTATTCTCTTTCGTATACATATCCTAAACATTTCTGATCATAGGATTGCCAATTGGGCATTGACAGTCCGTTAAGATCAGTACGTGCTATGTCTTCTTTTAGGGAGAGTGACTGGTCTCAAATCATTGGTGTAACTGACACCAAGACAAACATGTAGGTGCTCAATAGAGAATGAGTCCACTGAACACGATCAACAAGGAGTTCTCATGCTCATATCACATGAGAACTCATGGTTGGGATAATGCAAAGTAGTC
This sequence comes from Malus sylvestris, assembly GCF_916048215.2. Lineage (NCBI taxonomy): Eukaryota > Viridiplantae > Streptophyta > Magnoliopsida > Rosales > Rosaceae > Malus > Malus sylvestris. Next base: position 8,967,573 of record NC_062266.1, on the reverse strand, counting down.
ATTTGATTTGAGGCATCATAATTGTCTTGTGGTTAGGTCCTTGATCTTTGACTATGTCAAAGTCACTCCATCAGAGGGTGTCCATGACATAATTGGGGTTAAGCCACTTAGCCATAGACGCAAGTGAATGCGCAACAAGGGATCTCTAACCTTCAAACCATTTGAGGGAGAATACTCTATGATATGTTTGCTAGAGTATGAATGAGATTTAGGAAGTCGTTCCAAATCACATTCAAGGTAATCATATAAGTAAATGAATCACATTAGATAGAAGACATGAATAAGCAATCAAACTAAACAATGTGGTCAAGGGTATTGTATTAGAGAAAGACCGTATTACATTGTAATCCTAAACTGAATAGGTTCTCCACCTCTTCTGATTAGCTTGGGTAGCCATGATATACTGCTAGGTGTCACACATGGTTTGTGGAATCCCTAAAGGTGTGTAATCACTAAAGGGAGAATTGAAAATAATTTTTAATTCACAATCAATTTGAAGAGTTCTAATCATCCACTGCCTCGTTAAAAGGAACCTAATGGATCGTACACCGTGTAAGGTAGAGGTTGAAGAAATAACAGAGATGAGTAAGGATAATTAAATGGTTTAATTATTTATGGCTAGAATTAATTAATATATTAATTAATCAAACGAATAAGTTCGTTATAGACCTCGGGTTAGTTTTGGGCCGCAAGGCCTAATGAGATTTGAATGTCAAGCCCATTAACATAAGTTGTATGACAACTTATTGACTTAAGACCCAAAAGGGCCCAACAGCCCATAGCTCTAAGGAGGCCGGCCATATAGAGAAAGAAAGGAGGCTTTGGTTCTTTTAGTCACTTAATTGAATGGACTATATAAAGGACTTTATAACCATTTCATCATTAGGGTTTTCTTTGAGGAAATTAGAGAGAACACAAGCTCTCATTTTCTCTCTAAGAGGCCAGTCACCCTAGAGGAAATTAGCTAGCAATCTTACTTCCTCTAGGTCACTCATCTCTTCATCAATGCTTTCCTTGGTGTGGAGACTTAGAGGTTCTCTATTTTGGAAACTTGGAGAATCCATTGTACCATCCACATCCAAGAATTCCATGGAGCTAAGAAGTAAGGAATGAAGACTCTATCTCTTGGGTGATTAGCATTTGCTTATGCAAAGAGGAATCTACAAAGGTACAATATTTCTCAACTCAATTTGTTCTTGAGTTGAGTCTTGGTTCACCATAATTACTAGGCCTTGAATTTCATGGGTAAAGTTTTATTTTTGAGTGCATACAAGCATGATTCTGCCTTTTAATTGTTAATTGCATGCATAAATGTTGCTCAAATGAACTAGTTTTCACAAATATTTCCTTCAGTTCTCACTCATATGTTATTAAACCGTCTTATGTGTTACTTCCTGGACAAAAAACCACTAGACAGATACAAGTACTCTCTAGAAGGAAAGATGCGGTACCCCATTGCGAATAATGTATACCACTCATCGACTTTCATCAAAATATTGTGCACTCTTTCAATAAATGGAAACAATTAAAATACCTACCAAAGTGGAAAATGGGCCTTGAGAGATTCAAAATGGACAAAGGCAATGCAAATTGAGATGGAGGCGTTATAGAAGAACAAAGCATGGAGTGTGGTTACACTCCTCAAGGGAAATAAATTTGAGGGATGCAAATGGGTGTTTACCATCAAACATAAGGCGGATGGGATGATCGATAGATAAAAGGTAAGATTGGTAGCCAAAGGGTATATACAAACCTTTGGAGTTGACTATCAGGAAACATTTTCTTCGATTGCAAAAATGAATACAATCAGATTCTATTATCTCTTGCTGCTAACCTGGATTGGCCACTGAGACAGTTTGATGTGAAATGTGTTTTTGCATGGGGATTTAGAGGAAGAGGTGTATATGGATTTTCCACCAGGATATGGCACTGATAACTCCAGTGGAAAAGTGTGGAGACTTCAAAAGACATTATATGGGTTGAAACAGTCGCCGAGAGCTTGGTTTGAGCAATTCACTCAAGCTATGAAGAAGTATTGACACCGACAAGCAAACTCAAATCATATTGTGTAATACCAAGATTATTTATAAATATGTGATTTAATTATGAAATTCAAATGGGGGAAAATGTGAAATCCCGTTCCTGAATTTTATTATTAAATATATTGTAGTTGTAATCGGAATCACGACGTATTTATATTTACGCCATAGATTTGTACGATAAGTGAAAAGATGAAAATGCCCTTAGTTGGCTAAACAGAATTATACGAGGCGTATTTTATCCTTATATGCTTTATCGTATTTCTTGGCATATTTGGATAGAGGGTGATCCTGTGAGTATGTAGGATAAAATTGTTCATGAAACGGAGTTATAACGAAGGAGATATAAACGAACAAAGGTAAGGGCAAAATGGTCATTTGACCACTTATCTAGAAGGCTCCAGCTTTGCTAAAGCAACCATCTGTGATGCCAAGTGTGTGGTTGTGATGGAGAGAGGAGAGAAGAAAAGAGAGAAATGAGAGAGTGAGCTGGCCAATGGGGAGAAAAGGAAAGGAGGGGAAATGAGGGAAAGGAGAAGGAGGGAATCAGATCCCTCGACCCGTTTCCATCTGGGCCCCGACCTGACGAAAACCATGGAATTCAACGGTTTCTCAGGCCAAATTCCGGCTAATTGCACCGAGACACCACTAGGAAAGTTATCCCCGACCTCTCCTCTTCCATTTTCATAAAAAACCCGAGTCAATTCGGCCTGGGTTTCATGAAGAACTCTCTTGCGAGTTCATGGGGTGCACGGCGGCGATCCGCCATTTTTGAAGGTAGTACAGTCGACCACCACCACCAATAGACTTCCCTTAACCTTAGGAACAAGTCTCATGCATTGGTTGATGAGTTGGACTTCGTTTTGGCGTCGAATCGAGAACACCCCATTTCTAGGGTTTTCGCTAAAAGTATAGTTTGTTATTGAAACTTTGGTTTTAATAGACCGTTTAGGCAGAAACATTATTCATATGACTGCGCTTTGTTTATACAAATATTGCAGTACTACTTGCGATTCCAGAAAGGAGCTATCAATAGCTTGATTGAGGAAGCCATTGTTCAAGCTGGGAGAAAGGGTGTCAAAGTTATAAGTCTCGGCCTCTTGAATCAGGCCAGTTTCTACCTACCAATATCTGAGTAAATTATATATGGTCATAGTCTCCTTAATTTTGTATCTGAATTCACTTTCTAGTCTTTAAGTCTAATTCTTGTCCAGGAGGTCCACTCTTATATATTATGCAAAATAGATGCATGAAACCCACCCCACCAATCTATTACTTTCTAATTTTAATGACTAGTACTTTTTTATTTATTTGTTTATATTTATTAACTTCCGGTTCTAGGTTTTTTTTTGTTTGGAAACTTCTGGTTCTAGTAAAAAAGCCGAATCAATTTTTGAGATCAACTATTTGTTTTGTCAAAGAAAAAAGGTTCACAACCAATTTTTCTGTAATAATATAAATAATAATAAGTGCGGTGGCACGAATTCTATCTAACTAGTATCCATTGGTTTTACATACCGAACACCTCATGACTAATTACCCTTTCATCTTCCACTACTTTCTGATTGCAAACTTTTGCATGCGGGGTGAGGAGGTGAATATAGATATGGTGGTCTCTATGTTAACAGACATCCTCATCTCAAAATCAAGGTTGTGGATGGAAGTAGCTTAGCTGTTGCTGTAATCCTAAACAGCAGTCCAAAAGGGACAACCCAAGTTGTTCTTAGAGGCAACCTCACAAAGGTTGCTTATGCCATTGCCTATGCTTTTAGCCAGAAGGGTATCCAGGTAAATATATATATATATAGATATATATATATACTCACACACACACACACATATTACTTATATGTATCAAATTCATATGTCATGCCTCTAGCTCCCAAAAAAAAAAAAACTTTTGTACAAGTACATTCTTAGAAAGCCACAATCATTTTGTCGTGTTAGATTCAATATCACTTATTAGGAGATGTATCTTTTTTTTTTTTTGAGTAAAGCTACATACATTAAGTCTTATCAACTTATCATCATTCCTATATAAACTTTCTTACATGATGTGAGATCACTGATATATTATGAGATCATGTAAAATGACTCATACAATGTTACAAAGTTTGGTGTAAAAGTTGAGATTAGACTTAGTGTTTGTATCATTGCTATTTTACTCATCTTCTATCTGTACTGCATTTATTTCAGGTAGCTACATTACACCAAGCTGAGTATATGAAGCTCGCCAAATCGTTGAGTGCCACTGAAAGTAGTTTGGTTCTTGCAGCAAGTTACACACACATGGTTATGTGCTCGTCGTTAGAGGAAAATGAGTACAAAATGACTATTTTTTTTGTAAGATTGATAACAATTAATTTTTTTTATATATTATATTGGAATTTCTGCTAATGGAACTTTTCAGATTGAGTAATGCTATGGAGACTAAATTTGTAGAAAAAGTTTTTTAAAAAAGGACATGGAAGTTGATGATTGGTTTATTACTTACACATTGATAAACGCGCTTATTGTGAAACCCCACCCCCACCCCCACGCCCACCCCCATTCTTAAATTGTATTTTCACATTGTCCCTGAAAGTTTATAAAATGTGTAAGTTGGTCCTTTATCTTATACCCAATTTGGATCTAAACATTAGATCCTCTCCCTCTCTTTAGCTGCCACGTGGCAGCCCACTAACCCACTATCTCTCTTTTTCTTTCTTTCTTTCTTTCTTTCTTTCTCTCTCTCTCTCTCTCTCTCTCTCTCTCTCTCTCTCTCTCTCTCTCATCTCTCACTCTCTCAGCTCTCTATCTTTCTCACTCACTCTCATCGTTCCTCGATCTCTCTCTTGGACCCTCTCCTTTCCCCCTTTCCCGATTGACACCCACACACCCACCGTCACACTCGAGCCACCCCGACGATGGCACATTACCCTTATCATCCTCCTAGACTTCCATTTTCACCCTTCATCATCTTTGTGGAACTCGGTGAAGCCCAAAACCCTAGAAACCCAGGAGATCTCCAGCAAACTCCCCTGGGTTTTGAGCCAGATTCCGACCGTCTTAAGCTTTTCCAATGCAAACCAAAGGTACCAAAACTCTCCCCTCGTCTCTAATTTCATTTTGACACCTAGATCGGAGTCTAGGGTGATAAGTCACCGTCGACCAGAGCTGGGGAAGCTCCGGCATCCTTTCTATCTAAATTGGGCCTTCAAGTCGTTGCATCTGAGCCTAAGCCTTAAGGCAGCCCAAACCCAAACCCTTACCTCTTAGGCCTACGGGTTATTTAGAACTCGGGCTTAGGCCCTTTTAAACCCAAACCCTTTTATGTTTATTTATTTTATTTCATTTTATAATCCAAAATCAATCGGGCCAGGCTTTAATGCCCAGCCCAATTGGAAACCCTAAACCCTTTCGGTCTCAGGCCTTAGGGCAATATAGGCTTAGGTTTTCGGGCCTTTGCATCTAACCCGTTGAAACCCAACTCATTAGACCTTTGGGCCGGGCTTTCAAGCCTAAGCCGTTTGACCTAGAACCTTTAGACCCCAAGCCCTTGGGCAATCCACCCTGGGCCTTCAGGCCGGTAGCGCAAGCTCAACCTGGTTCAACCCAAAACCCTTTGACCCAGCCCAATTGATCGCATCAGTTTGATTGACCCGGTTTGACCTGAATCGATCTGACTTGACCTGGACCTGTTTACTTTGACCTGGTCAACGGTCATCGTTGACTTTGAGTTTGACCAGTCAACGATCAATGTTGACTTTTGTTGATTTTTTTTCGGGTTTTGTTCGGGACCCCTCCTAGGCTAATTTCGACGTTCTGCACCCGTTTTGATGTTCTTTTTCCCAAATTCAATTGTTTGAATAAAGTCTTATTAATAGGACCCCTGTATGTGCTTAGGTGCATTTATTATAGCGTTTCTGTCTTCGCTAGTTTGCGTAGCTCTTCGGCGGTGAAGTATCTGTGAGTGGACCCCTTCTAAAATGCATGTTTTAATAGTAGAAATGCATACATGAAAAGCATGATTTAATGATCACGTTTTAGATAACGTTTTATGAGTAAATTGGATTTACCTTATATGATTATCATGCTTACTTAGAATATTTTGGAATACCTTATTTTCTATCGAACCCATGTTCTTTGTAGGATATCTAATGGATGATGATATACTATTTAGAACATGTTTTTACACACTTCTTTATCGTATAGATGATGGATGACTTTATACTATGAAGATGTTTTTGAGATATATGTACCTATGTTTGGAAAGACTATATTCAATGGTTTTGTGCGTATCTAGTGGTCATTGTTCTGCTTTTGGGCGATGTTACTTATATTGCTTTCTGGAGGGCGTGTGTAGGGTACTGTTTTGTGCATATGGAAGATGATACTTATAATGCCTTTGGGCGGGCGTGTGTAGGGCACTATTATGTGCAGAAGAGAGGTATTGATACCACTAGTTAACATACTATATACGAGATATGTTTTATGACATGCTAGAGTTTTGGAAACCTATTACATATTATGCTATTAGTTTTCATAAAACTTTTGGGGTTAGTATGTTGAATAAATGCTTTATTATATATATATCAACTTGGTCCACTTATATTTGTTTTGCGCCCCCTCAGGATTTAGAATCGAGTCGTACAATCCCAGTGTCAAGGCATTTCATCATTGGCATCTTCGAGTCCTCTCGTTGTAGGACCCATCCTCTTATTCATTCAATTTTATATTTTTTTCTTTTTAGTGTTTTAGTTAGTTGTATGCTCTGAACATGTTTCTCATTCGTATATTAATTATATTTAAATTTATAAGACTTATTTATTATTGTTCTCATGCATTCTAAATGGCTTACATCATCTTCGGGTGTCGGCCAGCACGTGGCCATCTCGATGTTCTGAGGACATCGGGATCGGGGCGTGTCACTTATTCTTATTGGTGACACATCATTTAATTTGTAAATTTGGTCCTCAAATTTGGTCTCCCTAGCATTACTTTTCGAGTAATGATAGGGATACCAAATTTGTAGACAAAGTTTTGAAAACTAAAGGACGTGGAAGTTGATGATTCGTTTATTACTTATACGTTGATAAACGTGCTTATTCTTATTAGTGACACATCATTTAGTTTGTAAATTTAGTCTTCAAAATTTGGTCTTCCTAGCATTACCCTTTCGAGTAATGCTAAGGAGACTAAATTTGTAGACAAAGTTTTGAAAACTAAAGGACATGAATGTTGATGATTGATTTATTACTTATAGGTTGATAAACATACTTATTCTTATTGGTGACGCATCATTTAGTTTGCAAATTTAGTCTTCAAATTTGGTTTCCCTAGCATTACCTTTTCGAGTAATGCTAGGGAGACTAAATTTGTGGACTAAAGGACATGAAAGTTGATGATTGATTTATTATATACATGTTGATAAACGTGCTTATTCTTATTGGTGACACATCATTTAGCTTGCAAATTTAGTCTTCAAATTTAGTTTCCCTAGCATTACTCGAAAGGGTAATGCTAGGGAGACTAAGTTTGTAGACAAAGTTTTGAAAACTAAAGGATATGAAAGTTGATGATTGATTTATTACTTACACGTTGATAAACGTACTTATTCTTATTGGTTACACATCATTTAGTTTGCAAATTTAGTCTTCAAATTTGGTCTCCCTAGTGTTACCATTTCGAGTAATGCTAGTAAGACTAAAGTTGTAGTCAAAGTTTTGAAAACTAAATGACATGAAAATTAATGATTGGTTTATTACTGACACGTTTATAAACATGCTTATTGTTATTGGTTAGTTGGAGATGGATTGACTGAAAAAAGAACAGTTGAGTGCACCAAGAGGAACATTATTTGTTCCCTTCTCTCACTTACCACAAAAAAAAAAAAAAAAAAACTGCGCAAAGACTGCTTCGACCACCACACTCCAGCGATGAAGATTCCCACATCTCTTGAGAATGTTCACTCTTGTGAGGTAAGCAATTAATTAATAACTAAAATAATAATAATTTTTTAAATTTCTTGGCCCTATTTTTTCTGTTTAATTAGAAAATTAGATTGATATATATTTTCATATAAATTTTTTTTTAATCTCAGAATTGGTTGCCCAGAAGGGTGATGAGGGCATGGCGTATAGCAGGCATAGTGCATGCCTTGGAAGGTTGGAAGGAGCATGATTGTGATAACACCATGTCCAACACAGAGAAAATTTGGCAAGCAAGTCTTCGACATGGCTTTCACCCTCTTGTCGTCACCACTCAACCGATGTGATTATCTGTGACTTCATGAAAATGTTGTTAGCTTGCTATAGACAAGTTTTCATGCCGCATTAACTATTAGTTATCATAAATAAACTATCGGACCTCTTGTTTCATTGTATTATATGATCAGTTGTGTTATCTACACTATTATTAAGATAACATTCCTTGTCAACTTTTTACCTTTTTTTTCTTATTTTGCCTTTATTTTTTATATACAATATTTACATAAGGCGGACAAAACAATAATTTTGTACATTTTGAGAAAATGACAATCATATCCCTATTTTTCCTATTTTATCCTCAATTTTTTTTTTGAGAAAATGACAATTATATACCTATTTTTCATAATTTACCCTCACTTTTGATACACAATATTTACATAAGGAGGACAAAACAGTAATTATGTAATATTAAGAAAAAATATGCACTTATTAAAAGAAACCGTCTCATCATCATTATCCATATTTTTTTAAAATTTTAAAAACTAATTACACTCCTTAATAAAAAACAAAATATAAAATGAAATTGTTCACATACACATAGTGTGCGCTCATCTGCTAGTATATGTGTAAGAGAAGAGACTTTGTCAATCTTTTCTAAAATCCCTTGTATGTACTTATTTATTTCTCAAATTACCATTATGTAAGAACAGTCTGACATAATAGATAATCAAGTAAACTAGAAGTTATTTTAATTAAATAAACAAAGATCTCTTCCCAATTTATCTTTTTATTTGTCAATCCCCTATTTTATTACTCATCTTCGTTACCATGCAATAACATAATTTTCAATGGAGAGATGCAAATATGAGTTGTATTCTAACGAAGAGTCTCATTTATTTTTCTCTCTGACAACTAGAGGAAAACACCTCCTAAGATGTAAATACATATTTTTATTCACATCTGTGGGCGAAGATAATTCACATTCTGTCATTGGACATCTCCGATCAAGAACAATTAAAATAATTAACATGTCATAGGTATTTTGCATTTTCCATTGAGGAAGCGCTAACTACGACCATTTTTCTGTTATGCGCGCAATAACTATTTTACATACATGCATAGTAGCATGTGCTACGATTGCTAGTATGTATTAGATAAGCTTGGTCTCATGTTCTTTTTTCTTTTAAAGGGATAGTGAGAATAGAGAATTGAACTTAGAACCTTGAATGCAGAGATGAGTATCCTTAGTTACTTGACTTAAGTCTCTTGCAACTTGGTCTTATGTTCATGCTGATTATTTGGTTGCTCTAGAAATTAAGAATGCAAAGTTGGTCATGCAGTACGAATATAAAGTGCTTGTATTGTATCAATTTGCTAACTCAAACCATGCACGGATGAATACAAACTTTCACAGTATTTTGTTTTAAGTATAAAAAACTTTGTGTTTGCTTTTCTTTTTGTTTTTCGTTTTTAACTTATAGTTTTGTTTGCTTTTAATTTGTATTTCAGTTATTTAGGAATGAAGCAAATTTTTCCTTTTTTAGTACCAAAGGATGAAGTTAGCATTGCCAATCGTAGAAGATGGTACACGTACTTCCTATTCCTTTAATCAACCAATTTCTCCTTAATTTCTTTTTGTTTGGTGGAATAATTAACGTTTAGAAACTCAGCATTCTTGCATGTGCTCAAATATATATTAATTTGATATGAAGATCTACATAGATGAACACCCGCTCCCTCCAATATTAATTACTACAAACCCATAGAGAGAAAGAGATGGCATTGATCATTCAGAAGAGTCATCTGTGGCTGATCGAATTAATGGGTTTGATGGGCAAAATAGCAAGCTTCATAACCACCACAACAATCATCTTTGTCATCCATCTTTACGAAAAGTTTTTCAAGCAGATCACTATGTTCATTTATCATAGAAATCCTTGCAGCAAGGACAGTACTAGTATTGCCCCATACTGTGTTGTGTGCCTCCAAGAGGTGATACATGGCCAAAGGTACCGAAAGTTGCCGATATGCAACCATTGCTTCCATGTTTCTTGTATCGATACATGGTTCCTATCACATTCTACGTGCCCGCTATGCAGAACTGATCAGGTCTTGTTTGTTCATAAGCGATATCAGCAGCCTCTCTTCCACCTATTTTTCTCTTTCATCAAGTTTGCAATTTTTTCTAGGGAAAACACGTTGTCATCTCAACTTTGAGATTACCATTGCTATATGATCAATAAATCTAAAGAGGTTGGAAGTTTTTTTTTTTCATATCTATCAGCCTCTAATCCGAAAGATCTGATTATTGTATTAATTACTGTGATAATTAGCATAAAGTCGCTGTTTTAATAGTTTGAGTTCTATGAGCAGAAAAGCAGGCCCCAAAATGTTGGATATAGACACCATCATCTCCAGAAGGCAAAAACTATACTTGAAACTAATCCTCTAATTGGAGCTCATGGACTTTGAGACAATTTACCTATCATACGGACTGCAACTTGCCGACGTGAAGATTCAGTAACTCTTGCGGGACTGTCCTCCTTGACTACTGTGACACCATCATGATTACTCGCCAGACTTTTCTCTTTTGCTTCATTCAAACTAGCAGTCTTCTGCTTCACAAGGCTAAGTCGAGAGCTAATTGAAGATTCAAATTGGCGGGCTTTCTCATTGGGAATGCCAACGGATGCCAGACGTATAAAGTGCATTCTTTATGAATAACAGCTTCTATTTGATTGTTCGCTAGACTTTTCTCCTTGTATCACAACATACTAAAGATTTGTGGAACACGAAATTTGCTAATTTATCGCATCAAAAGTGCACAGTTGTATGGAACTTCGCGGCAGTGGTCCGAAAGAATACCTTGCACTTTTTGTAACCGATTTCATAAGCTGAGTAGCAAGTAACACAACACTTTAGGAATCAACATGAACATGAACATCACTAACTTGTCACAGCAGAAGTGTGCAGCTGTCTGGAGGTTCATGTGTAATAACCCAAAGGGTTGTTTTGCGTTTGGTAGTGTGTAAAACTCCTGGGTTGTGTAGCATGTCGGCAACGGATAAAGTTTTATATGTACACACAAACTGCTAACCTTTCATAAGAATGTGCACTTGTATGAGTTTTTACGGTTAACTACATGAAAGGCAAGCCGTAGGTAGTATTCTGGAATTCATAGGCTATCTGGTGTAATGACAACGACTTTAGAGTTCTAGGATACTACAAGATCGCTAGTTGGTCACATCCAGGATGCTCATTGCGAATGCTAGCTGGTCATATCAAGGATGGTTAACTGTGTTGAACCCTTGTGTGTAGCCGAAGCTAGGATTCCATATCTATATAGAGATCGCCTGTGTGTCACGCCAAAGATGCTCAGTTGCAGATGCTAGTTGGCCATATCAAGGATGCTTGACCGAGATGTTCCTCCATTAGTAGAGGGAACATTATTTCGTAACACGACGATCACTAGCTGGTCGCTTACAAAATGTTCGGTTGCAGATGTTCACCGGTCACATCAATGATGCTCAACTGCAGTCTATCTTCGTGGCTAGCCATCCAATGGACAAATTGTGCAATTTGCGTCCTCCTTAACTGAGGTTCGGGTCCCCACGGATTAAGCCAAATGTAAAAAATCCTTTAGTTAGCTAAGTCTTGAAAGAAACCATTGTGGCAAATTCCAGGGATGTCGATGCAGGTCATCATGCACCCAGTTACACTAGGGCAACTCAACCCATCCCATCCACATCTGGATATTTGGAGTGCTAGTAGTTTACCTTCCTCTATTGGGAGAGCATTGTATGTCCCCAAAGGGGCGCCATTTCTACCATATGTCCTCAAATGGGCGTACTTTTTGCAAGGTCAAGTGTGATCAGTTGTTATAGATATGCAGTCAAGCCAGGCTTATGAATGACTTCTCAATTCCTCATCGAGAAATGTATTGATCTCTGCTGGAAGGTAGAAACTGCATAACAATTGGATAATCCTCAGATTTTGGGGTAATGCTCGTTGAGCTGCTTGAGTCTTTAAGCTTTGATAGACTTGGATGAGATCTAAATGGTGATGACGGAGTGAAGGATTCATGTTTTTGGAGCATTCTCATGGGCGGTGGTGAAGGCTTTATTGAGGATCAAGTTTCGGGTTGGAACTGTTGGATTTTTGTCTTTTTGTTGTAGCTGGAGAGAAACTGTTGTTGATAGCCTGCGACGCGAGTGATAACCCTTGCGCGTTCTTCTTCTACTAGGTCTAAGTTGTTGAAGCAATATTAGAAAATATGAAAATAACACAAAAATTCTAATCACAATAGTATATAGGATTAATATAAACAACTAGGACAAAGTTAGAAATACTGACAAACATGGAGATTGAGACTTGCATAAATACAATGTCCTAAAGATATAATTTCTCCCATACTCTTGTGCTTGTAGCTCGGTAGGCATCCGTCTCCCAGGATTCAACAAACTATAATCCGAAGTCAAAGCACTTCAATTTTCGGACTCTGGCGAACTTTATATATTCTATACTCTCAAGACATGACTCGGAATTTGACTAAGAATGAGAGAAACAAAGTGGGGAACCCTATTTCTCAAGAGTAAAAATTAACTCTAATTTTCTATATTAATGATAATGGTTTTATGAGTTTATATAGAACCCAAGTACTTTTTGTTAAAGAGATGTAACTTTTCATCTATAAGTATACATCATTTGACAAGGGAATGCACCTAAATAACATAACCTTTCTAAGAAATATGGTTAACACTATTTTTCATTCAATTACTAAAATTATATATTACAATATTTTATATTATAATATATAATATTCAACATAAGTTGTGGCCATCTCTTTTTTATCCTGCTCGGGACTTGGTAGTAGAATGTTGATATTGGGCACGATGAGGTTGGAAGGAATGATTATCTCTAAACCGAACGCTAAGGAGAAAGGAGTTTCGCTGGTTGCTCATTGTTTGGTTGTATGATACACCCATATAACAACGAGAAGCTTGGTTGGCCACTTGTCTTTCTTGTTTGTGGGGGACTTCTTGAGGTAGTCTAAGATAGTCTTGTACGATGCCTCAAATTGTCTATTACCCTAGGATGTCTAGGCATGGGCATGTAATTGTGCTGCTTGATGCAGTATTTCTGAAAAAACCTCGCCAAGTCTTTGTCTACGAATTGCGGTCCATTGTCTGTGACGATGGAATGTTGGGTGTCGAATTGACATATGATGTTTTTCTAGGTGAATGTCTTTATGTCCGTCTGGGTTGTACTCGTCATAGGTTATGATTCGACCCATTTTATGAAGTAGTTGTTTGCTACAATTGTCATGCCTCTATTGCTAGTAACAGGAAAAATTGGTCCTGCCAGGTTGATTGTTCTCTACATGGTTGGTGAAGGGCTTATCTGCCGATAAAGTTCGCTAGCAGGTAGTACGGGCACTCGCTTGAAGCGTTGGCAGCTGTTGCACTTTTATGTAAGTTCCACAACATCTTGATTCATGGTCGGCAGTAGTCACTTGTGTTAAGTGTTTTCTAAGCCAATGAACAGCCTCTAGAGTGGTTTCCACAACCGCATTCATATGTCAGGCTCAGGATCTTTAGGTCATCGTGAGGTGTTAGGTAACAGAGATATGGCCTAGTGAAGGATCTTCAAATAAGCATGTCACCCCAGATGTAGTAGTGTGCTACCATCGTTTAGAGTTTTTTGGATTCTGACTTATCTTTGAGGAATGCTCTATTGACTAGGTAGTTAGTAATAGAACCTTACAAACTCGGGGTTATGTTGATTCGTGCCACTGCTGGTTCTGCTTATGTGCTCGACTTCTTTAAGTGCTTGACCAGAATAGAGCGTCTGAGCTGGTGGTCAAGGGCGGAATCTAGGTGTACTAGTACGTCCGCACAGATACTTTCTGCACGTGAAACTTGCATGAGGGTGTAAATTAGAAATGATGCGAACTGTTTCTAGACCTTTTTCAAGTATCTTATCATCCTTGGATATTTCACCATGTGCTCCCCTGAGTCTTGATTGGTGTTTGCTGAGAATTTGAATAAATTATGGGTTTTTTCACTGCTAAGTCTTTTTGCTAACCAGGCGGCTGCTGATAAAGCCTTGTACTCTACTCCATCGTTGGATACTTTGAAGTTAGGACATCACTGGCTTGATAGACACATCAGGAGGTAGTGCTCAACTGCCGGTATAGGGCTGCTCTAGGGCTCAGTTGTATGCAGCAGGAGACAATGCTCAACTATCGTTTTTGGGTTGTTCCTTTATAGAATCTCTTGAGGTGGCGAGGATAAGACTTATTTCCAATGCCTGGTGGTTAGAGGAACTTTTTTGCAAGTTAGGCTGGTGTGTCATTCTAGTGTTCATCTACCTCTGGTGCACCTTCTCGCATTCATCGTCCTATTCGTCTTGCTTCTCATTCTTAACTACTTTGAAAAATGGGATTGCAATGGTCAGTGGATCGCAAGGGCAAACAATTGAGTGTGGCTGCTCGTCTGGTTAGACCTTGGATCTTTTTTAGAAAGCAGATGACTAGATATCCTGGATCGCTTGGATCTGATTTAGATGTGCACTTGGCGGAGTTGAGCTTCATTTTGTACTCCCCAGAGGATGTTGAATGCCTCTACCAAATTGTTGATATGGTTTGACAACTACTTAGGGTCAAGAAAGATATGCTTGCATATTCTTTGTGTTCCCATCCTGACTTATCTATTAGAGGATTGTCCTGGACGCCATCTTCTTGCCCTACTTGCTATAATTTCTATTTAGTTGTTGGGTCGTCCTTCTGCACCTTAGTTATTGGGTCGTCCTTCTACTTGGTTAAATGACTTATTCTTTTACTTCTTCAGAACTTGCACAATACATCGTGGGGATGCAGCCTGTTCTGACTCGATTTCTCTAACTCCTCATCCAGAAAAGCGGAATCAAATTTTCTAGTACTCAATAGAGGTTACGGCGTCGAGTTTCACTAGCCAGGGCCATCCCAAAATCCCGTTATAGGGAGAAATACGTTGACTATTGTGAACGTCTGCTTAGAGACAACTAGTGATGTTCTCTTGTCGAGTGTTTGGTTGTCGATGGCAGTCGAGGTGTGAACATTTAATCTGGTGAGTACCTTGGCTCGGTGTCTGATCGTGTTCTCTAGACCCATCATCTGAATCACTGAAGGCTGATGAGGTTAACTGTGTTGCCATTGTCCACCATCATTTTGTCGACTATGACATAGGCTAGTTGGATAGTTATCACTAGGGCATCATCATTGAGGAATGATCCATGCGCTTGCCTATCAGCTTGTTCTCGTCGCTGGACTACTTATGGTCTGCTTTTTAAATGTTGGGTTGCTTATTGTATAGTCACGTTCGATAATGTTAGTTTTCTCTGCTTTGGACCTCTTGGCATAGTTATGGGGTGTCTCGTCGGTGGTCTCTATGAGCTACTTCCATTAGATCTTCCTTTGTTTAGGCAGTAGAGCCTTCGACTGCCCCGACAATGATCTATTGGTTTGTGATGTTCTTCTTATGTCTTGCTTGTTCGTGTCACGATTACAATACACGTCATTTGTTCTTAGCTAACGAGCTTGCTACTCGTGATTGTACTTAGCCGTATATTGATGTGAAAATTACTTGACACACAAATTAAATCCTATTGATGACAATTGTAGCAAAGATGTAAGTAGGGATCGTTCTAAACTGGGGATTAACTAGGGCTGCTAATCTACTCAAATTAAACTTTAAAACACTAAACTAGACTTAAAAACACAAGAATAGACTCTATAGACTCTAAACTGACCTAAGACACTCAAATATGCAAAACTTAGTGAAATTGACTCAATTCTAAACCTAACAAGTGATTTGGACGAAATTAAATCTTACTATGACTCAAAAGATTAAAAGAAAACAGATTGTAACTTAACTAACTCAGAAAACACTTAAAAGACTCAAAACAGCACAATACTAACAATTAGACTCAAAACAGATTCTAGAGATGAAATTGGACGAATTTAAGACTAAACTAAGACCCAAACAATGTTTATGGACTAAACCTAACCTATATTAACTCAAAACACTCTAAAGAACCTAATTAGGACAGATTCTGACCTAATAACATAAAACAGAAAAGAGGGTTTCATTTCTGACGAAATTGAATTAAAACTAAACAAATTGCAAATCAAAGTATACTAAAACGAAATTAAGATGAATTCAAGGATGAAAAGCTAGTTAGAGGATCCTTCTCCACACATGAACATATGCAACATAAATCGATTTCCAGTATTGTTTCTTTAAACCATGAACGACAATGCCCCAAATTAATCGTGAATGCACAAATTAACTCTCAGATTTCCCTAAATTCATTGAATTGGATGAATGCATGCAACAACCCAAATTATTCTTCTCAAGTTCCCTATATGAACAGCATGATAGAGATACATTCAAAGATCATTAAATTCCATGGAAATCATAAGCATTGACAAGGCAATTATAACTATGAACTGCATGATACTTTTGCCAAGAATCTACTTAACACGATTGTGACTAACAATCTCCACTACTTGTAATTATAAGTTTCTAACGATTAGGTGAAAGTCCCTTATAATTTAGCATCAGATTTAAGCATGCAAACTAAGTAGGCCTCCTTAATCAACACACAAGAATAAGTTATCAATCAAATAGATAAGTAAATCGCATTTATGTTTTACGAAACAATAATTGAAAGGAATCAATTCATATTAACATATGTCCATGGCTTCAAATTCACCACTAACTAATAAGAGTTTAGTTCCACATGTTCATAGCAATTGAAAAGCAAATTAAAATAAATATCGAAACTGAAACGAGGGAAGAAAGAACTCTTAAAACTCCCAAGGATGCAGATGGCTTGCGCACAAGGCCCTCCTTCATCAATGGAATGCACGACAAGGCTTTCCTTCTTCTCCAAAAGGTGCGGCAGAGATGTATATGGATGGAGGATGGTGTTTCGTGATGTAAAATGGTGATTAGGGTTGCGGCAAGGTGTTTCTGAATGGTGTGAAGGGTGGTGACGAATTTAGGCTTTAAAACATCTATTTATAGGCATGGCAAAGCTAGGGTTTTCACAAAATCTGATGGGAAAAGGTTAGGGTTTTGGAGATAAAAGGCTTGGCCCATCCAAGGGAGAAAAGAATTAGGGTTTTTTGCAGATTTTTAGGCTTCTAAAACACTAGGTGCGGCACAACCCTAGGGTGGATGGATTAGGGTTTAAACTTAGCAGAAAATAAAGGATTAGGGCCCTAGGGTGCGGCATGGGCTTAGAACAAAGCTGAAAAAGGATTAGGAAACTTCCAATTCAAGAGTAGAAACTTTCAAGAATGGAAACCTCCAAGAATAGCAACTTCCAACTTTAGAAACTTTGGTTTCCGATTCTGAACTCTTTGTTCTTCATGTTCATTTCTTCATTTCTTGCCTCCTTTGATCTTCAATTTCGTCCATCCATTTGACTCCAAGCATGTGATATCCATTTTATGCTCAAAACTGCTTCAAAAGGCTCCAAATTGCACCTTTTTGCATACTTTGTCATTTGGACCTACAAACACACGAAAATAGCTTAAAACACTATAATAACCACAAACTAACTATAAAAGTGCAAGAAAACAAGCTAACTAAGTTGCATAAATATGCTCCTATCAAATTCCCCCACACTTAGCTTTTGCTAGTCCTCGAGCAAAACAAAGGAAACAAAACAAACAAAACATAACCTAAACCTTCCAACATTTGCCTCAGGGATTTCCAATGAAACATGACACATTAAAAATCACTACTCACATAGATTTTAGTTATCCCTACCCTCAAGCGCATACTTAATCACAGTCACCACTTACTAGTTCGCATTTACTCACATAAAACAACGTTTTGAATGTAGTAACATGCCTTAGGGAATTCCCTCAATTCCTCACCGGATATACACTCTATTTTCACTCAGAATTTCTGACTACACTCTCTATACTAGGTATATGTGAGAAGATTGATGTAAATATGTAGACTAACACTCACATAAGTTATAAGCGAAGAAAGCACTTTCTGGAATTATTAATGCATGTATATATCTATGATCTCACGAACGGAATGCTACTACTTAGACACGAGAACCAGGGATACCATATGCTCATACCAATCCCAAACTCCACATATTGAAATACACAACAACCAAGATTAAAGTCTAAGGGTTGTAATGGGGCTAAGGGTATTGGCTAACAAAGAAAGGTAAGGAAAACAAACGTTCTTAAAGCAATAGTACGCAAAGTAATGAAATTGACACTTAGAATTCATTTTTGAATGTAGAAATCAACTTTTAAACACAAGGGAAGATTCATGCACACTTAGGGCCAAATTCAACTTTTTGGACCCTGTCTTTAACAACCAACACTTTAGAGCTCTTTTTCACATATTTTTCAGCTCTTCTTTATTCTTTTCACAACTTTTTTTTTTCATGTCTTTTCTTTTTCCACGAGTTTTTTCTTTTCTTTTTCTTTTTCCCCGTGCCTCATTTCTTCCCCCACACTTGTTTTCTAGAACAATGTTGATCAAAAGGAATTCCCTCTAAGTCTTGCTCCACTATACTTTAAGAACAAAGGTGTGGATGGTCCTATTCTAGGCTAGGTGAGGATAATGTGGCTAACAAAGAAAATAGGCTAATTAAGGCTCAAAGGGGTTAAACCTACAAAAACAAATGCATGGAATGGAGGCTTTTTGGCTTTGGTGGTAACTACTAACAACTTCATCTTGCTATATGTTATGCATTCAATTTTAAGTTTTGAATGAAACGGGTATGAGTTCTAGTATTTGGAACTAAAATGATAAAACGCATTCTAAGTAGTAACCAAGCAAAGAATAATGAGATCATGCAACGACTTTAGAAAACAACAAATCACAGATTAATAACTCTCCAAATAAAGTTTAGGCTCAAGTCTCTCAGGGTTGTAGCGTTAGTTTGAGTTCCTTCCTTCAAGGATGTTACAAAAACTTATTTTTTTCTTTGTGATTACATGTGAATTCGTAAACGTTAACTACAACCAAGCATAAACCAAAGAGTATATCAAACTTCCATCCATGTTTGTAACTTTCTTTAACAGTCATGTAATTAAAAACCAAATCCTCATCATTGTGTTGGAAGGTACCCTAAGACACAAACAAACACACAAAAACAACTCTTTTTGGGTTTTTCAAAACAATTTTTCAAATTTTTATGAGATTTTTGGATTTTTATGTCAAAACACACTAAAATGCACCAAAATAGCTTAAAAACACTTAAAAACAGCAAGGAACAACTTTGGAAGTTATGGGTGATAAAATCCCACGAATTTGCAATAAAAACACTTGGTTACCCCCCCACACTTAAACAAACATTGTCCTTAATGTTTCAAATATAGACTCACATATATGCACGCAAACAACACAACTAACAAACACAACAAACATGGCAAAGTAAAAACAAGAAAGGGTAGAGTTTAAGAACGCAAATCTGGTTATGGAGCAAGAATTCCTTCAATCCCTTGTTTGAACACATGGGTTGCCTCCCAAGAAGCGCTTGCTTTAACGTCTTCCAGCCGGACGATCCCTCCATTTAAGTTTGAATAGGGCCCATGGCATGGAAGGGTATGTTTCCCACGGCATGGAGGGGTATGTTTCCCACGGCATGCTCCTCAAAATACTCATACATTGGCTCTATGAATGGAAGGGGATAGTAATCCTTCCTGATTGGGGTGTTGAGCATCTTAAAGTCAATGTAATCATTCCCATCAGCTTGGATTCGATTGGGGACCTGCACCATACAAGGTACCAACCTATTAGTTGAAATGGGAATCGAATTTGGAATAGGTAGCTTACCAATGTGCTGCAAGGAAATGGCAGCACAATCCACAAATGCATGTGGGGTGTTCTCGGCCAAATTTGGGGTTTTGAGGATTGTGGCCGTGCACTCCTTGTCATCCACTCCAATTCCTTCTTCGTTGGTGGTTTGAAATGCATCCTTCTTGATAGGTGTTGAAGGTTCTTGCCCTATATTTTTAACTACATCAACGGCAAAACAAGAACGAACATGATTAGGCTTCTCCACATAGTCAGAAACATTAAAATTAATCATATCACCACCAAACGCCATAGTTACTGCTCCCTTAGCCACATCAATCTTGGTTTGATGGAGAGTGTGCCGAGTCTTCCATGTCAAGCATATAAAAATCTGCAGGAAAAATCAAATGGTCTACCTGCACCAAAACATCTTCTAACACTCCTTTCGGATATGCATTAGATCGATCAGCTAATTGAATAATAACACCATCATTTTTAAGCTCTCCGAGATTCATAGATGCATAAACAGAATATGGCATGACATTAATTGATGCACCTAAATCTAGCATGATCAAACCTCGTATTGCCAATAACACAAGGGATAGTGAAACTACCTGGATCTTTGCATTTAGGTGGTAGTTTTCTTTGCAACAATGCAGATACATTCTCACTTACATGTACCACCTATTTCTCCCTAATCCGTTTCCTTGTTGTACAAAGCTTCTTCAAGAACTTAGAGTACTTCGGGATTTGTTTTATAGCATCAAGGAGTGGAATATTGACGTGCACCTTCCTAAACGTCTCCAGAATGTCTTTTTCATCCTCTTCGTTCTTAGATTGCATGAATCTGCTAGGAAAATGAGCATTTAGTGGAATAGAATTTGAAAAATTCGAATTAGGACTTACCTTGGTCGAATTGGATGGTTTGGGAAGTGTAGGAGTGCACGACAAGGTTGTTTCCTTCCTTGCCGTGGGTATCTTTTGGACATCCTCCTCTTGTTGCAGCTTTTCGTCCTCTGTTTGGGCAAGTTTGGATAGTTGGGAGTCCGTTCCAACTTCTTTTCCACTTCTCAACGTGATGGCTTTAGCAGTTTCAAACCCTCCATTCGGATTCACAATGGTTGAACTAGGGAGTTTTCCTTCTTCTCGAAACTGCCCAATGAACTCCGAAATCTGCCCTATTTGCCTCTTTACTTCACTTATCTCCTTGGCGTGATTTTGTTGGCCCTGCGTTAATGAATTTAGTAATTGAAGAAGTGTATCATTATCTAGTGACGAACCTGAGTTAATTTGGGCAGATTGTGATGGGACTTGTGGTGTTGCATATGGCCTTTGAAACACCCATGTGGTGTTTGCCGAAATCCCCCTTGTTGGGCAGGTTGTTATGGCTCTCTCCACTTGAAATTGGGATGATCTCTCCACCCCGGATTGTAAGTGTTGGAGTATGGATCGTTTTGTGGCTGACTTTGGCTCCCAAAACCCACGGCATTGGCAGATTCCCACCCTCCATTCTAAATCAATTGAGGGCATTGGTCATTAAGATGTCCTTGCATAGAACACACGCCACAAACACTTGGTTCTTGTATCTTCATCCCTTCGGCCATCTGAGATATAATAGAAGTGAGGTTAGTTAATTGTGATTGAATGTCGGACATAGAACTTACCTCATTAACTTGCTGCCGTGGGGGGTCTCTTTGTCCAAGCCCTTCGTATTGTTGTGCATTTAGCGCTCGGTTGGCAATTAAGGTTTTTGCAGCCATTGATGTTTTGTCAACCAATGCACCTCCCGCGGAAGCATTTAACATTTGTCGCTCAATTGGGAGAAGTCATTCGTAAAAGTATTGAAGTAGAAGTTCTTTGTGGAGAGGCACAGAGGATCTTATTCCTACAGACCTCACAGTTTCTAGTTTCTCGGGCGCTATCACCAGGACTCTTGGGATATTGCCTTTGGAAGTAGATCTAGGGTCTAAACAGATTATGCTGGCGTTCTTTGTGGTGGATTGCACCTCCACCTATGGAGTCTTACTTGGAAGGGATTGGATCCACCAAAGTCTTGTTGTACCCTCCACCCTACATCAACAAGTGGCTGTATATCATGAGGCAAGCACAGAAGAGCCAGGCTTTTGGGAGATAGTAGAGGCCGAGTCACGACCATTTCTTCCCATAACCAATATAGCGGAAGCAAGTTTCTACAATCCCAACGTAGGAATCTTGAAGTGTTTGGGAGCATATGAGAACGGCCGCCCTACCAAGGTGACGGCCCAAAAGCTTCTAGAACAAGGGATGCTCTTCACTAGAGAGGAGTGGGATAAACCTTTTATCATCCCAACACCCCTACACCATCAATGATAGAACAAAAAGGAAAGATCAGGTAATGGCAGTCAGATCCCTAATTAAACGACTGTTGATGTATGGGAAAGAAAGAAGACAAGAAAATGAGCTCTTAGACAAAGAAGAGCAGGAATGGCAGGTAGGAGCTTCAACCAGCTAGAATCAAAGCAGCGAGGAATCTTGTCAAGAAGAATTGGAAATGGCCATTCAAATGGCCGAGTGTATATATGACCTAGATGAGCCAGACGACTTGCCCGAGAGCCCAAAGCTAGTCGAATTTTTGTGTGCAGAACCTGATAAGCCACCACCGGAGGTCCAAGATCCTTTGGAAGTTATTGAGCTAGGAACAAAGGAGGACCCAAGACCAATACAAATTAGTGGTTTATTGGAGCGAGAAGATCGGGCACAATTTATTTGTCTCTTGCAAGAATTCAGAGATTGTTTTGCTTGGCATTACACTGAGATGCCGGGTTTAGATGCAACTTTGGTGGAAAATAGAATGCCCATCAAGGAAGGATATAAGCCGGTTAAGCAAGCACCACGAAGGATGTCGAAGGAGATAGAAGAGAAGGTCAAAGAAGAGATTGAAAGGCTCGTAAAAGCCGGATTTATCAAGCCAGCCAAATATGTAGAATGGTTAGCCAACATTGTACCCGTTTTAAAAGCTGTAACAAGAGCAGTACGATGTTGTGTTGATTACAGAAATATTAATGGCGCTACACCTAAAGATGAATATCCTATGCCTATGGCAGATCTGTCTATAGATGCAGTAGCAAAACACAAAGTCTTATCTTTTATGGATGGAAATGCCGGGTATAATAAGATAAAGATGGCCCCAGAAGATATACATAAAACAGCTTTTAGGTGCCCTGGGCATGTGGGGGCATATGAATATCTGGTCATGCCTTTCGGGCTCAAGAATGTTGGTGCAACCTACCAAAGGGCGATGAATGCCATCTTTCATGATCTGATTGGCCAGAATATGGAGGTGTATATTGATGACATCATGGTGAAATCTAAGACGGAAGAACAACATCTGATAGACCTCAGGAAGGCACTAACAAGAATGAGGGTCCACAAATTGAAGATGAATCCAAAGAAGTGTGCGTTTGGAGTAAGAGCGGGCAATTTATTGGGATTCCTGGTTCATCAACAAGGGGTAGAAGTGGACAAGAATAAAGCTCGGGCAATAATGGAGTCGCCTTCACCCACCAACAAAGTGCAACTTTAGAGGCTGTTGGGAAAAATTAATTTCTTAAGAAGATTCATTGCCAACCTGGCGGGCAAGATCCAGCCGCTGACCCCTTTATTAAGACTGAAGGATAAAGAGAATTTCGAGTGGGGACCACCGCATCAAGAGGCTTTTGATGGTATCAAAGCTTATTTGACTTCTCCTCCAGTATTGGTACCACCTCAGAGGGGACCCTTAAAGCTATATATCTCCGCTTCAGATAAATCAATTGGGAGTTTGCTGGCTCAGAACAATGAAGGCGGGAGAGAATAGGCAGTGTACTACCTCATTAGAATTCTAACCGAGGTAGAAATAAGGTATTCCCCAGTAGAGAAATTATGCTTGGCTCTGTATTTTACTGCCAATAAGCTGAGGCATTACATGTTACCTTGTCATGTGCACATCATCGCCAAGACAGATGTGATAAAGTACATGCTGTCAAAGCCAATGTTAACAAGGAGGATTGGGAAATGGATTCTAGCACTATTAGAGTTCAGCTTCCAGTATGTTCCCCAAAGGGCAGTAAAAGGCCAAGCAATTGCTGACTTCTTGGCGGAGCATCAAGAATCTCGAGATGAGATAATCAATATACCAGGAACCCTGGAAGTTACTAATGTTTGGATCCCACCAGGTAAAGGGATATCGGGCAAAGAGGAATGGATCCAGCAGGAAATAAGAAGAATGGCTGGTTTGTGGATTACTCTTTGGAAGCTGTATTTTGATGGTTCTTATACTCAGAAGGCTTCAGGAGCTGGGGTTGTGATTATGAATCCTCAAGGGATTTATCATTATTACTCATTCCTCTTGGATTATCAAGGGAATACCAACAATCGGGCAGAGTACGAGCCCTTAATAATTGGTTTGGAAATCTTGGTGGATCTGGGGGCAATGGAAGTTGAGGTGTTTGGTGATTCAGAATTGGTAATAAACCAGCTAAATGGGGAGTTCAAATGCAGACATATCACCATGGCCGGGTATTATTTGGCGGCTACGCAATTGCTGAGTTATTGGGATTCTGAGATATCGGTGAGTCATGTTCCCCGGGGAGCCAACTTAGCAGCCAATGAGATGGCGCAATTAGCCTCAGGCATGCAAGTACAGGAGAGAAGATATGGGTTAGATGTCAAGATTCAAAGGAGAAATCTTCCTTCTATCCTGGAAAGGGGATTCAGCCTGGATATAATGGGTCAGGAGACTGAGAAAGAAGATTGGAGATCGCCCATCATTCTTCATTTGAAAGATCCCTCTTCACCTACCAGCAAGAAGAACCGACAGCAAGCAACTAAGTATGTCTTATGGGCGAAAGACTTACTAAGGAAGACTCCAGACAGGTTACTATTGAAATGCTTAGGCCAAGAAGAGTCTATGAGAGTAATGGCCGAAGTACATGAAGGAGTATGTGGAGTACATCAGGCGGGGACAAAGATGAGGTGGTTGCTTAGGCGATATGGTTATTTTTGGCCCAACATGGAAAAGGATTGCAAGTCTTATGCCCAAGGATGTGAGGAATGTCAAAGGCACGGTCCTCTCCAACATGTACCCTCCGTTCCTTTAAATCCAGTAGTTAAGCCCTGGCCCTTTCGAGGATGGGCGATGGACTTCATCGGGTAGATTTACCTGGCTTCTAGCAAGGGGCATACCTTCATCATTGTAGCAACGGATTACTTTACCAAATGGGTGGAGGCTTCGGCCGTAAAATCCATAACCTCAGCTGCGGTAAAAAAATTCATTGAAACCAAGATTTTGTATAGATTCGGGGTGCCCGAAACCATTGTGACGGATCGAGGGCCATCTTTTATTTCAAAGGAAGTTGAAGAATTTGCAAGCAAATACAAAATAAAGATGATCCAATCCAGTCCTTACTACCCACAATCAAATGGCCAGGCAGAATCCAGCAAAAAGATTTTGGTAAACATTATTAAAAGAATGGTGATTGAGAGTCCAGAAAAGTGGCATGAAAAGCTGGGAAACACTTTGTGGGCATACATAACTTCCAGGAGGGCAGGAACAGGCACAACTCCTTATGCTTTAACCTTCGGGCAAGATGCAGTGCTTCCCATGAAGATCAACGTAAGTTCTGTCATAATTCAAAATCAGTTTGGGTTACACAGCGAGGAATATATCGAAGCCATGTGTCAAGGAATTGAAGACTTAGATGTAGCCCGAATTGAAGCCCTGAACCAGATTCAGGAAGGGAAGAGAGCTGTTGCCCAAACCTATAACAAAAGGGTGAGAGCAAAATCTTTTAAAGAAGGAAATTTGGTGTGGAAAACAGTTCTTCCTCTAGGAGCCCAGCTTAGAGGTTTTGGAAAGTGGAGTGCGACATGGGAAGGTCCTTTCATAATTAGTCAAGTATTAAATAGAGGGGGATACTACTTGGCGGACCTTGAAGGGAATTGGCAGAAACATCCCATTAATGTTAAATTCTTGAAAAAGTATTGTCCTACATTATGGGATGTTAGAGATTGTTACATTGAGGATGATGCAAAGTAAAGCAGGTGTCGGGATGCTAAAGTACAGTGTCTGTTCACCAATCACTCAAGAAGACAGAAAGACAAAAGTTACAAATAATGTTTATTTCATTTCGACAAATTGGTGAAATTTACAAACAGAGTCAAATCTGATTTATTACATTCCATTCCTTCTTAATGCAATATTGTCTTCAGATGGTTTTCCGATGTCTTTCTGGATGGAACCCGATCAGGTGATCAGGTTGTGCGGCCAAGACACGCCTGGTAGGGGACCCTCAGACAAAGTCACCACCACATGTGATAGTGAAGCCTGATTTATCACGGCAACAAGCGGGAAGGCAAGCAATCGTGGGGAAACTGCCTGACCAAGGGTGTTGGAGATAGCGGGGTGATTGACCAAGGGTGTTGGAGATAGTAGTTATCTGATGAGAACTCTTTTTCTCACGAAAAGGGAGTTTTAAGAAACCCCATTTAAACTCTGAAGAACTCATCTCACAATTTTGGAAGAAAACTAAGGAAGCTGAAACACTTGGAGCAGATAAAAGATGAGATTGAGGATGATTTGTGGGGAGAACCAGAATTTATAGGAATGTCAGAAGGTAGTTCAAAGGTCGTGGGAAGATCGAAAGACTCCGGATGGCGTTAATCTCAATCAGAAAGTACGAGTTCCAAGAGTAAGGGCACAAACGCATGCAGCTATTCAATTAATATTGGCGCCTGAAATTCCAGGCTAAATATCAATTGAAGGGGGCACTGTTTGGATCAAAACTTAAAACTTTGGGCCCGGGGGAAGTTAGCCCAAAAAGCAGCCTAAAAAGGAGAGGAAATCGAAGGCCTAGTAAAAAACCCACCCGAAGTCCAGAAGACAGGAGAGGTTTTCTTCCCGACTAGGTGCAGGCCATACAGACCACTTGCTCACCTACCTAAAGGCCAAGTGGTATAGACCAGCCAGCTAATCAACCCAAAAAGTACTTTTAAATGGCAGTACAAGTAAATAGCTGATGAGTCACTACCCTTCAAACTGCATTCGGGCAAGGTTGCTGCTATAGGAGGCAAAGCTAAGATGTCTATAAAAGGAGAAAGAGAGGTCAGAATCAAGGACACTCAAACAAACAAATACAAGCACAAACTCTGCTCAAAGCCAGATTTACCTTCAAAACGAAGCTGTAGTCAGCCCAAGCCTTCATCCCTTTCGGAATAACCCTTTTTTGTAATAGCTCTGCTACCCTACTCAATTCTTGCTGTATCATCGATCTCTTTTCTGAAAACTCATTTCCCAGCCTGTTTTCTAAACTTTCAACCCTCTTGCAAGACGATCAGCCTTGCCCGACAAGGTTAAACCTTGCCCGACCCTCTTTGTTTTTGTCTTTTAATTCATTAGCCTAGCAATATGTTATATACTACGAATTGTACTCAAGTTATTTCTAGTAATATGGCTATTAAAAGGTTCTCTCAGTGCTTGAGTCCGATTTGAATATGTTTCCACTGTTCAAGTTAGATCTAAGTTCTAAGCCTTCGGGCATATAAGATTTGATCACCCTAAAAGTCCTTGGCCTCAAGGCATAAAAAAGAACCTGATGTGGACTTAACCCATCCACTACAAGTTTTGATAACAAGAAGTCCGAAGTTACTTGGGGCGCAAGTAATCTACCTATCACTTAGTTTTATTTCTGTTATATCATGATTACCATATAACGTTCGGGGACGGGATGAATTCTGATGAGAAGCCTCAAGGTCTATACCTAAGGCCCCACAAAGGCACCTATTTGGATTCATCCTGTTTCTCGGGCAAGAACATTGAGTATAGAAGGGGTTCTGATGGGAAGCCTCAAGGCCTATACCTAAGGCCCCACAAAGGCACCTATTTGGATTCATTCTGTTCTTTACGTTCAGGTAATCAGAAGTATGATGGTTATAAGACCCATATAACCAAGAAAATGAACCTTATGTGTTCAAGCACTAAGTTAGTTATTGATTGTGAAGCCTCAAGGTCTATACCTAAGGCCCCACAAAGGCACCTGTCAATAACTAAACATAGTCTCTCAAACATATAATTAAACTCAAACATCCGTTCTACATCTGTCATGCTGAAGATGGCAGTGGCACGCCTGAGCACTTAAAGGTTAATCTTGATTGTGAAGCCTCAAGGCCTACACCTAAGGCCTCGTAAAGGCATCTCTCAAAGTTAACTCTGTCCTTCTCTTTCAGACTTGCTCGACAAGCCTTGCCCGACAAGCCCGCCAGTAAAGTAGGAGCCCGACAGAAACCGTCAACCGGCGCCGACCTCTCGGGGAGCTGTGTGCTCGTCGGACAGGAAGCATCCCCCATGGAAATTCCAGCCACGAACACTACTTCATGCTGATTTAGTGGAGTACCTATACTACTGGTGTCACAGAGCACTTCACCATCATTACCTCTACTCTCGCTACCATTCTCATCACCATTCCTCAATCGTTACGGAGCCTATTACTTGTAAGACTGCTACCCCATATCATTTCATAACCTCATCATTATTTTTTAACGCATAACGGTACCAGTACCCAGTTTTTAATGGATAAATATTTTGTGTGTGTGTATGCGTGTTTTTTTTTTTAAACAAACAATATTATCTACATTAAATGGAGGGAGTGGGCTTAGGGCTGGTTTGGTATTCCTGTGCTTTGAAAAAAAACTGCTGTGAGAATAAGCAGTTGTGCTGTGAGAATAAGCGGCTGTGAAATAAATCAATAGAGTGTTTGGTAAACTTTTTTGTAAAAGTGCTTTTGAAAAAAAATCAGTCTGATAGTATGTCTTTTCATTAAAAGAGCACTGTAGCTCCGTGTGCTTTGAAAAAAAGCTAGTTTTCCAAAGTTGCAAATAGCAGCTTTAGCTTTTTCCTTTGATTTCAGCTTATTCTCACAGCAGCTTCCAAAATAAGCCCTTTTTTTTAGTTTACCAAACACCTAAAACCCTCACAGTTTTTTTTCATGGGTGTTTTCTTTTAAACACCTCACTCCCAAACCACCCCTTAAACTCACAATGGGCTAGTAATAATGGATATATATATTGTGTTGTGTTTATGTAATCTTCCTATTTTATTGCAGCTGTGATTCACCCATTTGCGGAGCACATAGTATATTCCTTGCTCTTCTCAATACCAATGCTGGCAACTGTCTTCATGGGAACAGTTTCTGTCATATCCTTTGCTGGCTATATTACTTATATTGACTTCATGAATAACATGGGACATTGCAATTTTGAGCTCATCCCAAATTGCCTCTTCTCGCTCTTTCCTCCTCTCAAGTATCTTATGTATACCCCTTCGTAAGAATCTCTCTCTCTCTCTCTCTTCACACGAGCGTGCACACACACAGATATGTATGTATAATGTAACGATATGTTCATGTTATATATGATTATTAAATACAAAAATATCCATATTCATATAAAGGTGGTATATAATATATACATATAGTGAAGTACACAAATTCAAAATAGGAAAAAAACCACTCACAATCTTGAACTGTTAGGGGAAGAAACCTAACTAATTAATGTTGTATGTTAAAAGCAAGTTTGTTGCTTTTTGTTAAGGATATGATAAAGTTGAGGTTGGATTCTCCAATGTAAAGGTAAGCTTCTTTGGTTCACTTTTTATGAAGGTTATATTATACATTTGGTGATTGTGACACCATATTGAAGTATCCAGACCAAAAGCATAAGTTGTTTAGTTGAAAGACCCAATAAGTACATGTAAATGTATGAAACACTTATATAGCTTAAAATTGCAACATTAGTGCCAATCAACAGTTAATTTGAAGATTATTATAATAGGGCATGTACCCACGCCCTATGATTTACTTTATTTCAACTCTTTTGATTTATGGAACAATTATTCAATTAAGCAACTTAATAGATCGATCTCGTCAACTGAAGACCCTTATATAAGATACGATTAACGTGTACAGGTTCCACTCTTTGCACCACACACAATTCCAAATCAATTACTCTCTCTTCATGCCATTCTACGACTACATATATGGCACCATGGACAAATCTACTGATTCACTCTATGAAACTTCACTCAAGAGAGAGGTGGAATCGCCAGATGTCCTTCATCTAACCCATCTAACAACACCCGAGTCCATCTATCATCTACCGCTAGGATTTGCTTCCTTGTCCTCTATGCCAGACACATCAAAATGGTACCTGTGGTTGATGTGGCCTGTGACATTCTGGTACATGGTGTTAATTCGGATCTGTGGTCGTACATTTGTGATTGAGAGGCAGCGCTTTAACAAGCTCAGATTACAAACTTGGGTTATACCCATATACACTTTGCAAGTGAGAACATTTTTTTTCTCTCATCTAAAAGTTCAACCATGCTCTAATGTATCTTATACATCAAAATATAAATTTTCCCTAAAAATATAGTTTGTTATTGAAACTTTGGTTTTAATAGACCGTTTAGGCAGAAACATTATTCATATGATTGCGCTTTGTTTATATAAATATTGCAGTACTACTTGCGATTCCAGAAAGGAGCTATCAATAGCTTGATTGAGGAAGCCATTGTTCAAGCTGAGAGAAAGGGTGTCAAATTTATAAGTCTCGGCCTCTTGAATCAGGCCAGTTTCTACCTACCAATATCTGAGTAAATTATATATGATCATTGTCTCCTTAATTTTTTATCTGAATTCACTTTCTAGTCTTTAAGTCGAATTATTGTCCAGGAGGTCCACTCTGTTATATATTCTGCAAAATAGATACATGAAACCCACCCCACCAATCTATTACTTTCTAATTTTAAGGGTTCATTAGATATTGGTCTTGAAAAATCATGATTTCTAAACATAAACCCACGTATAATTAAACATCCAACAAAAATCCAAAAGTCAAATAAACTGCCACATAAGAATATAAGTAACCTACTAATACAAATTATTTACAATTTTTGCCACAACCCACACTTGAAAATTAGCTTCAATCAAGGGCCTTAAAATGTAATTAATCATCCTGACGTTTTTTCTATTTATTTTGTAACATCTCACATCGTCCAGGGGAGTGATCCTTAAATGTATATTCTCATCCCTACCTAGCACGAGGCCTTTTGGGAGCTTACTGGCTTCAGGTTCCGTAGGAACTCCGAAGTTAAGTGAGAAGAAGGCCAGAGCACTCCCAAGATGGGTGACCACTGGGAAGTTGCTCGTGAGTTCCCAAAAACAAAATCGTGAGGGAATGGTAAGCCCAAAGCGGATAATATCGTGCTATGGTGATAGAGAGAGCCCGGGATGTGGTGGACCCTGGCCAGGATGGCCAGAATGGTATCAGAGTCAATCCCTGGCCGGAAGTATGCCGATGAGGACGTCGGGCCCTTAAGGAGGGTGGATTGTAACATCCTATATCGCCTAGGGGAGTGGATCCTCTAAGCCTTATATGTACATGCCCACCTCTTCCAGCACAAGGCCTTTTGGGAGCTCACTGGTTTCAGGTTCCATCAGAACTCCGAAGTTAAGCGAGTTCGCATGAGAGCAATCACATGATGGGTGACCCATTGGGAAGTTCTCGTATGAGTTCCCAGAAACAAAACCGTTAGGGCGTGGTCGGGGCCCAAAGCGGACAATATTGTGCTACGGTGGAGTTGAGCCCGAGATGTGATGAAGGCTCGGGCCGGGATGTGACACGATGATCCTCTAAGCCTTATATGTACATGACCACCTCTTCCTAGCACAAGGCTTTTTGGGAGCTCACTGGCTTCGGGTTCCATTGGAACTCCAAAGTTAAGCGAGTTCGCACGAGAGCAATCCCATGATGGGTGACCCATTGGGAAGTTCTCGAGTGAGTTCCAAGAAACAAAACCATGAAGATGTGGTCGGGGCCCAAAGCAGACAATATCTTGCTACAGTGGAGTTGAGCCCGGGATGTGATGGAGGCCCGGACCAGGATGTGACATATTTATTTTTAATTTATGCAAATATCCAGTGCATTACTTTAAATAATGACTACATTATTATTCGGTGTAATTATTCTCCTTATATATAACAGTTAAATGTCCATACTTTACCTATATAAATAATATCACCATATAGTTTGTAATTTACCTACAGTATATAAACAAAATATTCTCATATTTCTTTTGGCAATTTACCTATGATATATGCAAATAATATTCTCATGTTTTGTTGGCATTTTTCCTAAATTATGCAAGTAGGTAAATTTCAATAATGGTAGGTAAATTATGTACACGTGATTTACCTACATTTTTTTTATGTCAATCAAATATCTAGACTATATATGTAAATAATTTACCTATAGTTGGTTCTTTTTTTTTTTGTCCTAAAATTAATTTACCTGCAATTTTTATCTCCTTTAATTTATATATTTTTACTTTGACAACAATTTGTTTTTATATATTTTAAAGTATAATAATTTACCTATATATAATATGGACATGTTGTAATGGTAAATTGGAATTCCAAAGCGAAACTAACCAACAAATCCCTACATTTATATGCAAAATATTATTTTTGTAAAATCATTAATTCTCCCTTACAATTTGCATAGAATTAATTGTG
Source organism: Malus sylvestris (assembly GCF_916048215.2). Taxonomy (NCBI): domain Eukaryota; kingdom Viridiplantae; phylum Streptophyta; class Magnoliopsida; order Rosales; family Rosaceae; genus Malus; species Malus sylvestris. Next base: position 8,934,943 of record NC_062266.1, on the reverse strand, counting down.
TACATTAAACATTCAATAAGGGTGTTTTAGGCATCCGAAAATTTTTAAATGGGTAAAGTCAAACATAATTAATGAATTTGCTTATGTGGAGTCTAGTCAATGAGTTTTATTTGAGCAAAACATTTACGTCAGGTTTCGACTTACCCCGACCAGGAATGTCCACTTGGACTTCGAATCGAGTTGTGCTGGCCGACACTTGGAGGGTGACGAAGCCATAAAGTGTAGTGTAGTGGAAAAAAGGATGTGAATAAATTTAAACCTAAAAGTACCTAGTCAAAAGAGTGCGCGGGTGAGCAAGATTGAACTCATTTCACATGTGATGTCAGAGTATAAGACAGTATAGTAAATAGGATGAGGGTTATACCACTGAAGATAACCATCTCTTGAGATTTGCCATAATCCTCTTTTACACGTACGCACAACTACTAAACCTGGAAGGGCGAAAAACAAAGTTGAGTGGGTCAGAAAATAATGTTTTGTAAAAACCTTTTCAAAAACATTATAACCCCTCACCGTAAAACCAAGTATAGTTTCCAAAAATATATGTATTACGTATATTAAGAAAAATACTTACTGTAGCCTACAAAGTCTCAAGAAAATCAATAAAGTACAGCTATCAAGGTAAGCACAAGGTGACCGCAATCACATAATCTCGAAATAGTAAACACATCATAACAAATGCTCATCAACCTATGCTGACACACGAGTTCATACAGATAATTTCTAAAACGAACAGGACTAGGTGTAATCAATGTGCTTTAGTACTACGCTCACATGAAGGCTGGCGCCAAAGTGTAATCACATACGAGTTGGAATTGCCTAATGCAATATATACGACAGGACTGGCACCTACTTGGATCCAAAGCGAGCGAACAATGCGGATGTGAACATACACTTGAAGGACTAGCCATAGCCTTGGGGCGAGTACTAACACCGGGGTGCAGCAATGTTGAGCAGATAACATAAATATAATCAAGCCATAACAATTCAATAATTCTAGTTAACAAAGTAACTTACCTATGCATCTCGTAGGATTATTTTAGTTTTTCACAACAGCACAACAGTTCTTCTAACATTAATTAATCATAGCAGTAAAATATAATCATGGAATCTCATGCATATCTGTGAACCTATAGTGTTCAGAATAATTTCCTAAATTCCGTCATTTCGCTACTTCAAGTAATTTTAGTCTAAGCAAGGCATGCGTAGTAAATTCTTTTTAAAGTATAACTAGAAACTAGCAAGTACGCGTGTACTTATAAAAAGAAATGACCCAATCACAGTTACGCAGTTGAAACGAAGCCTCTGAGCCTTACTTGACCTCGTACATCCTCGGGATACGTTTTCCTTATATGTGAAATTACTAATTAACTTAGTTTAATAACACATAGACGGAAACTTAAATAAAACCTCCGAAGATTGCCCAAACATAGGGTTTGAATATACGAAATTGATCTACTCGACGTCACGGATCTACACAATTTGAAAGAAATCCAATCGGAGGCCGAACACGCCGCCATGTGCTAGCTAGGGCATGGCCATACGAACCAACACGCCTAGGCAAGGCCCTAACATAGTCAAGAATATTATGTCAATTTCCGTTAAATAACTAATAGAGTTTAACGGCGTTACCTGACGCCATTAGAATATTTTGTCGTCTTCTTCGGTGGTCCTCGCTAATCGTCGTTGTCCACTGCTGTGTGAACTCGTCAGAATCTGGAAATTTTCGCCGATTTCTGGGGAAAATTTCAAACCTTCATATCTTCTTCATTTCTCAACCATTTTTCATAAAATTTATATGGAAATGAAGCTTATGAAGAGAATAACACTATTGTACCTTTTGGAGGTCCAAAAAGTGGACGGAGGTGGCCTAAAAATGGCTTGAAAGGTATGGTTGAAACTCCGACTTCTCGAAACCTTGTGTTTCGAGGTTGTTTCTCCTTCAAACCTTCACTAGAAGCCTTAGGGAGTTGAGCAGAGGCCATTAGACTTCCTAAAAACTTGTAACTCGCTCGTAACTCGTCGGGAAAAACTAAGCCGAGTCGGACCTTCCGAGTTCGACGTCCAAAACTTGATCAAACCACATTCCAAGGGTATGGTTGTGTTCGTGGTGGTGAGACAAGTTCAAAAGTATGGTTTTAAGGTCACATTGATGAGGTTTAAGGGTGGTTCATCCTTGTTGCAGAGAGAACGAGAGTTCGGGGAGAGAGAGGAGAGAAAGAGAGAGAGAGTGAGACTTGCTTTCTGATTGGTGAGGTAAGAGAGGGAAAAGATGTGAGTGGTGGAGAGGGATTGGAGTGATTTAATTAGTGAAGGGAACCGGATACACCAATTAAGGAAGAGATTGGTGGATTTTGTACAATTTTAAATGTACAAAATATGTCCTCTTGACAGTATCCTAACATTGTAAATGTGTACGTACATGTACAAAATACCTGTGGTTAACGTACTTTAACGGAGCGTAGTGACGTGTAATAATTTAGTACAAAACCAGGAAAATGAAATTGAAAGCCGAAAACCACATCCATGTCAGATTCCACTTTTGTCCAAGAAGGGTAAAATCGTCAACTCACACCAACGGAAAAGAAATTATAGTGAAAAGTAGGGACGGGTTGTCATAGGTTTTATGTAAAGAAAATTGAGTTCCAGGGGTTAAAGTCATATTTTTAGTAATTTTAATGACTAGTACTTTTTTATTTATTTGTTTATATTTATTTAACTTCCGGTTCTAGGTTTTTTTTTTGTTTGGAAACTTCTGGTTCTAGTTAAAAAGCCGAATCAATTTTTTAGATCAACTATTTGTTTTGTCAAAGAAAAAAGGTTCACAACCAATTTTTCTGTAATAATATAAATGATAATAAGAAGAAGTGCGCTGGGTACGAATTCTATCTAACTATTATCCATTGGTTTTACATACTAAACACCTCATTATTAATTACCCTTTAATCTTTCACTACTTTCTGATTGCAAACTTTTGCATGCAGGGTGAGGAGCTGAATAGATATGGTGGTCTTTATGTTGACAGGCATCCTCATCTCAAAATCAAGGTTGTGGATGGAAGTAGCTTAGCTGTTGCTGTAATCCTAAACAGCATTCCAAAACGGACAACCCAAGTTGTTCTTAGAGGCAACCTCACAAAGGTTGCTTATGCCATTGCCTATGCTTTGAGCCAGAAGGGTATCCAGGTAAATATATATGTATATGTGTGTGTGTGTGTGTTATTTATATGTATCAAATTCATATGTCACGGCTCTAGCTCCCCTATAAGAATACAACAACAACAACAACAAAGCCTTTTCCCACTAAGTGGGGTCGGCTATATGAATCCTAGAACGCCATTGCGCTCGGTTTTGTGTCATGTCCTCCGTTAGATCCAAGTACTCTAAGCCTTTTCTTAGAGTCTCTTCCAAAGTTTTCCTAGGTCTTCCTCTACCCCTTCGGCCCTGAACCTCTGTCCCGTAGTCACATCTTCGAACCGGAGCGTCAGTCGGCCTTCTTTGCACATGTCCAAATCACCGGAACCGATTTTCTCTCATCTTTCCTTCAATTTCGGCTACTCCTACTTTACCTCGGATATCCTCATTCTCAATCTTATCCTTTCTCGTGTGCCCACACATCCCACGAAGCATCCTCATCTCCGCTACACCCATTTTGTGTACGTGTTGATGTTTCACCGCCCAACATTCTGTGCCATACAACATCGCTGGCCTTATTGCCGTCCTATAAAATTTTCCCTTGAGCTTCAGTGGCCTACGACAGTCACACAACACGCCGGATGCACTCTTACACTTCATCCATCCAGCTCGTATTCTATAGTTGAGATCTCCATCTAATTCTCCGTTCTCTTGCAAGATAGATCCTAGGTAGCGAAAACGGTCGCTTTTTGTGATCTTCGCTAGATTGCTCCGGTCATTAGTGTGGATAAGTATATAAATGGATAGAGATAGGAAAGCAAACACAAGATGTACGTGGTTCACCCAGATTGGCTAAGTCCACGGAATAGAAGAGTTCTCATTAATTGTGAAGGGTTTACACAAGTACATAGGTTTAAGCTCTCCTTTAGTGAGTACAAGTGAATGATTTAGTACAAATGACATTAGAGTACAAATGACATTAGGAAATATTGTGGGAGAATGGTCTCGTAATCACGAAACTTCTAAGTATCGGAGTGTGGTATCATCTTGACTTGCCTTATCTGTCTCATAGGTAGATGTGGCAGCTTCTCTGGAAGTACTCTTCCTCCATCCAGGGGTAGTATCTTTAACTGGTGGAGATGCACAAGGTAATGTATCAATTTCACTTGAAGCTTACTTGTAGTTTCAGGCTTGGTCAAGCGCGATACAAACCATGTAGTAGGAGTCCCCCAAGTCGCCGAGCTAGGGGATCTGCTGAAAGAGGTGACAGACAAGGTAAGCAATCAGAGCTCCGGCTGATTGTTCACCTTCTCCCCATCTTGCAGCAGCATGAAGGATAAAGAGAAGAAAAATGAGAAGAGATGATATGGGATACTTTTGCTTTTGAAGAAGTAACTTTCCACAGGCTTATTCTTGAACTGAGCTGGAGGGTTTTCTGGTTTCCTCCAGAGTATAAGGCCGACTGAAGAATTTGAGGGTCAAAACAAGTCCATCAAATCTAGAGTACGTTCGACCCTGCTGATATGGGATACTTTTGCTTTTGACAGAGTAATGGATGTATAGGCACGTGTGCTGTTACGCTTGTCTCCACATGCTTCCTTGTATCCTTCGCACTTGCCCTATCTGTTCCTCAAGCAGACGTGGTATCTTCCCTGGAAACATAAGATGTTGAAGATGAGTACTCGAGAGCAATGCCAGGTAAGTAATCAGGTAAGGGGTTCCAGGTAGTCAATTCCTGGTTGGGAGCTTGATTTCAAGTGCTGACTGATTGCTCTCTTTCTCCTTGTCTTGCAGGTAAAAACAAGGCCAAAGGAAAAGACAGGGAAAAAGCATGATATGGGATACTCTTGCTTTTAACCCTGATGATATGAGATATTCTTGCTCTAGTATAGCTTGTTTGCAGAGGTATTATCGGGGGGAAAGAAAGCTGAATATTTCGAAAGGCTTCGTTGGGAGTGCCCTCTCAGATATGAGGAAGGGTTAAGCATTTTTGCAGGTCTGCCTGTCCGTTGGGGATGGAGGTCGACATATATAGGAGTCTCCCTAACAACAAGTAGTAATGCTATTTCTTTACCCTGCTTGGTCATAGCACGGTAGTGGGAGCTGCCAGCTTCACATGTTTTAACTCTGTCAGAGCACTTTGAAAAAGTGGTATGTGGTATCTGGCTCTCGAGATTCGGAGAACGATGCTTCTTCGATTTTTGAGAAAGCAATCATGCTGGGGGTCTGGCTCTCGAGATTCGGGGAGCAATGTCTCTTTGATTTTTGAGAAAGTAATCATGTTGGGAGTCTGGCTCTCGAGATTCGGAGGGCGGTGCCTCTTCGATTTTTTAGTAAGCAATCTTGTTGGGAGTGTTTTCTCGGATGTGAGTAAAGGTTGGGCATGTTTGCTAGTCTACCTTGCCACGAGGCACAGAGGTTGACACACAGGGACTTTCCAATTATCCAGCAGTGATACTGTTCATTTACCCTTGTGGGTAATAATATGGTAGCTAGACCTTCAAAATTTATGTGTCTAAACTTTGTTAGTGCTGTTTCTTTGCTATTCTTTTACCTTTCTTGGTCAGAGCGATGTAGTGGGAGCTGCAAGCTTCACGTGCTCAACTTTGGCAGAGACTTTGGCAAAGTTATCTGTGGTACCCATGAGCTATTGTTGCGTGTGGGAAGTGGGTGATTGAACAGTAAGATTCATGTGCTTTCGACTTCACCAGAAGTCTTCGACAGAATGCCCATAATTTCCGCAAAGCTGAGTGTGCGTGTGACAGGTGCTGACAAGGCTAGAAAAGTAGGTGCCTCTTCGATTTCTGAGATCGACCCTCGTGATCTCTGAGCAGCCCAGCTTTTGAGAAAGCGAGCGCCTCTTCGATTGATTCGGAGAACGATGCCTCTTCGATTTTTGAGAAAGCAATCATGCTGGGGGTCTGGCTCTCGAGATTCGGGGAGCAGTGTCTCTTCGATTTTTGAGAAAGTAATCATGTTGGGAGTCTGGCTCTCAAGATTCGGAGGACGGTGCCTCTTCGATTTTGGAGCAAGCAATCTTATTGGGAGTGTTTTCTCGAATGTGAGTAAAGGTTGGGCATGTTTGCTAGTCTACCTTGCCACGAGGCACAGAGGTTGACACACAGGGACTTTCCAATTATCCAGCAGTGGTACTGTTCCTTTACCCTTGTGGGTAATAATATGGTAGCTAGACCTTCAAAATTTATGGGTCTAAACTTTGTTAGTGCTGTTTCTTTGCTATTATTTTACCCTTCTTGGTCAGAGCGATGTAGTGGGAGCTGCAAGCTTCACGTGCTCAACTTTGGCAGAGAACTTTGGCAAAGTTATCTGTGGTACCCATGAGCTATTGTTGCGTGTGGGAAGTGGGTGATTGAACAGTAAGATTCATGTGTTTTCTACTTCCCCAGAAGTCTTCGACAGAATACCCATAATTTCCGCAAAGCTGAGTGTGCGTGTGACAGGTGCTGACAAGGCTGGAAAGTAGGTGCCTCTTCGATTTCTGAGATCGGCCCTCGTGGTCTCTAAGGAGCCCAGCTTTTGAGAAAGCGAGCGCCTCTTCGATTTCTGAGATCGGCTTTCATGGTCTTTGAGCAGCCCAACTTTTGAGAAAGCAAACACCTCTTCGTTTTATGAGATCACCCTCGTGGTCTCTAAGCAGCCCAGCTTTTGAGAAAGCAAACGCCTCTTCGATTTCTGAGCAGGCGCCTCTTCGATGTCTGAAGCTCCGTCGAGTGCAGCTTTTTATAGGGGCTGGCATTAAGTTCCAAAGCACACTTGAATCTCCACCAGTAGAAGCTCCATTCTTGCACTTCTAAGATCTTGATTTGTCCGACTTCTTCTCTCTTCAACACCTTTGAAAATGTCTGGCCCCTCCGACCGTCGTTTTGACTTGAACCTTGTTGAAGAGGCAGCCCCGCCTTCTCCAGACAACATATGGCGCCCATCCTTCGTCTCCCCTACTGGTCCTCTTACCGTTGGGGATTCCGTGATGAAGAATGATATGACCGCTGCGGTGGTGGCCAGGAACCTTCTCACTCCCAAAGATAACAGACTACTTTCCAAACGGTCTGATGAGTTAGCTGTTAAGGATTCGCTGGCTCTCAGTGTTCAGTGTGCAGGTTCTGTGTCTAATATGGCCCAACGCCTATTTGCTCGAACCCGCCAAGTTGAATCATTGGCGGCCGAAGTGATGAGTCTCAAACAGGAGATTAGAGGGCTCAAGCATGAGAATAAACAGTTGCACCGGCTCGCACATGACTATGCTACAAACATGAAGAGGAAGCTTGACCAGATGAAGGAAACTGATGGTCAGGTTTTACTTGATCATCAGAGATTTGTGGGTTTGTTCCAAAGGCATTTATTGCCTTCGTCTTCTGGGGCTGTACCGCGTAATGAAGCTCCAAATGATCAACCTCTGATGCCTCCTCCTTCTAGGGTTCTGTCCAGTACTGAGGCTCCGAATGATCCCCCTTCAATGCCTTCTCTTTCTGGGGCTCTACCGACTGCTGAGACTTCTCCTAAGCAACCTTTGTGAAGGCTCCATCTTGTTTGTTTATTTTGACTCATGTATATGTACATATTTGTAGCTTATCGGGGATATCAATAAATAAGTTTTCCTTCATTTCAACGTATTGTGTTAAATACACCAAAGCCTTCTTCGCTAAGTTTTTTGAATTTTCTTTTGTTGAAGCTTGTATGTTGAAGCTTTCTGAGTGGAGCATGTAGGTTGGGGTAGTGTTCCCTTAATTTTCCGAGTGAGGAAAACTTCTCGGTTGGAGACTTGGAAAATCCAAGTCACTGAGTAGGATCGGCTATATGAATCTTAGAACGCCATTGTGCTCGGTCCTGTGTCATGTCCTTCGTTAGATCCAAGTACTCTAAGTCTTTTCTTAGAGTCTCTTCCAAAGTTTTCCTAGGTCTTCCTCTACCCCTTCGGCCCTGAACCTCTGTCCCATAGTCGCATCTTCTAATCGGAGCGTCAGTAGGCCTTCTTTGCACATGTCCAAACCACCGTAACCGATTTTCTCTCATCTTTCCTTCAATTTCGGCTACTCCTACTTTACCCCGGATATCCTCATTCCTAATCTTATCCTTTCTCGTGTGCCCACACATCCAACGAAGCATCCTCATCTCCGCTACACCCATTTTGTGTACGTGTTGATGCTTCACCGCCCAACATTCTGTGCCATACAGCATCGCTGGCCTTATTGCCGTCCTATAAAATTTTCCCTTGAGCTTCAGTGGCATACGGCGGTCACACAACACACCAGATGCACTCTTCCACTTCATCCATCCAGCTTGTATTCTATGGTTGAGATCTCCATCTAATTCTCCGTTCTTTTGCAAGATAGATCCTAGGTAACGAAAACGGTCGCTCTTTGGTATTTCTTGATCTCCGATCCTCACCCCTAACTCGTTTTGGCCTCCATTTGCACTGAACTTGCACTCCATATATTCTGTCTTTTATCGGCTTAGGCGAAGACCTTTAGATTCCAACACTTCTCTCCAAAGGTTAAGCTTTGCATTTACCCCTTCCTGAGTTTCATCTATCAACACTATATCGTCTGCGAAAAGCATACACCAAGGAATATCATCTTGAATATGTCTTGTTAACTCATCCATTACCAACGCAAAAAGGTAAGGACTTAAGGATGAGCCTTGATGTAATCCTACAGTTATGGGAAAGCTTTCGGTTTGTCCTTCATGAGTTCTTACGGCAGTCTTTGCTCCTTCATACATATCCTTTATAGCTTGGATATATGCTACTCGTACTCATTTCTTCTCTAAAATCCTCCAAAGAATGTCTCTTGGGACCCTATCATACGCTTTTTCCAAATCTATAAAGACCATGTTTAAATCCTTTTTCCCATCTCTATATCTTTCCATCAATCTTCGTAAGAGATAGATTGCCTCCATGGTTGAGCGCCCTGGCATGAACCCGAATTGGTTGTCCGAAACCCGTGTCTCTTGCCTCAATCTATGCTCAATGACTCTCTCCCAGAGCTTCATTGTATGACTCATTAACTTAATACCCCTATAGTTCATGCAATTTTGTACGTCGCCCTTATTCTTGTAGATAGGCACCAAAGTGCTCGTTCGCCACTCATTTGGCATCTTCTTCGTTTTCAAAATCCTATTGAAAAGGTCAGTGAGCCATGTTATACCTGTCTCTCCCAAAACTTTCCACACTTCGATTGGTATATCGTCTGGGCCTATTGCTTTTCTATGCTTCATCTTCTTCAAAGCTACAACCACTTCTTCCTTCCGGATTCGACGATAAAAAGAGTAGTTTCTACACTCTTCTGAGTTACTCAACTCCTCTAAAGAAGCACTCCTTTCATGTCCTTCATTGAAAAGATTATGAAAATAACCTCTCCATCTGTCTTTAACCGCGTTCTCTGTAGCAAGAACCTTTCCATCCTCATCCTTGATGCACCTCACTTGGTTTAGGTCCCTTGTCTTCTTTTCCCTTGCTCTAGCTAGTTTATAGATATCCAACTCTCCTTCTTTGGTATCTAGTCGTTTATACATATCGTCGTAAGCCGCTAACTTAGCTTCTCTGACAGCTTTCTTCGCCTCTTGCTTCGCTTTAGAAAGAAAAAAAACTTTTGTACAAGTACATTCTTAGAATGCCACGATCATGTTGTCGTGTCAGATTCAATACCACTTATTAGAAGATGTATTTGTTTTTTGAGTAAGGCTACATATTAAGTCTTATCAACTTGTCGTCATTCTTATATAAATTGTCTTACATGATGTGGGATCACTGATATATTATGAGATCATGTAAAATGACTCATACAATGTGACAAAGTTAGTGAAAAAGTTGAGAGTAAACTTGGTGTTTGTAGTATTGCTATTTTGCTCATCTTCTATTTGCATTGCACTTATTTCAGGTGGCTACATTACACCAAGATGAGTATATAAAGCTCACTAAATCGTTGAGTGCCACTGAAAGTAGTTTGGTTGCAGAAAGTCATGCACACAAGGTATCAATTATCATTTACAAATTTTGCTTTCATCCATGATATCCCGTTCAATTGTTTCAATACTTCGTTTTGGGAGTTGTTTTAAAAAAATATATGATAATGTGCTTGTCGTTAAAGGAAAATGAGTACAAAATGACTCTTTTTGTGTAAGACTGATAACAATTAATTTTTTGTATTATATTGGAAATATATATGCTAATGGAAATTTTCAGATTTGGTTGGTTGGAGATGGATTGACTGAAAAAGAACAGTTGAGTGCACCAAGTGGAACATTATTTGTTCCCTTCTCTCAATTACCACCAAAAAAACTGCGCAAAGACTGCTTCTACCACTACACTCCAGCGATGAAGATTCCCACATCTCTTGAGAATGTTCACTCTTGTGAGGTAAGCAATTAATTATTAACTAAAATAATAATAATTTTTAAAATTTCTTTGCCCATTGTTTCTTTGTAATTAGAAAATTAGATTGACATATATTTTCATATAACTTTTTTATCTCAGAATTGGTTGCCCAGAAGAGTGATGAGTGCATGGCGTATAGCAGGAGTACAAGCCTTGGACGGTTGGAAGGAGCATGATTGTGATAACACCATGTCAGCACTGAGAAAATTTGGCAAGCAAGTCTTCGACATGGCTTTCACCCTCTTGTCGTCACCACTCAACCGATGTTATTATCTGTGACTTCATGAAATGTTGTTAGCTTGCTATAGACAAGTTTGCATGCCGCATTAGCTATTAGCTGTCATAAATAAACTATTGGACCTCTTGTTTCATTATATTATATGATCAGTTGTGTTAAGAGAAGAGACTTTGTCAATCTTTTCTAAAATCTCTTCCATGTACTTATTTATTTCTCAAATTACCATTATGAAAGAACAGTCTGACATAATGGATGATGAAGTAAATCAGAAGTTATTTTAATTAAATAAACAAAAATCTCTTCCCAAATTTATCTTTTATTTGTCAATCCCCTAATTTATTACTCTTCGTTACCATGCAATAAAAACATTTTCAATGGAGAGATGAAAATATGAGTTTTATTCTAAAGGGGAGAGTCTTATTTATTTTTTTCTCTGACAACTAGAGGAAACCACCTCCTAAGATGCAAATATACATTTTTATTTACATCTTCCGGAGAAGATAATTTACATTCCGTCACTGGAGATCTCCGATCAAGAACAATTAAAATAATTAACATGTCATAGGTATTTTGCATTTTCCACTGAGGAGGCTCTAACTACGACCATTTTTCTATTATGCGCGCAGTAAATATTTTACTTACATGCATAGCAGCATGTGCTACGATTGCTAGTATGTATCATTAGATAAACTTGGTCTCATGTTCTTTTTTCTTTTAAAGGGACAGTGAGAATGAAGAATGGAACCTAGAACTTTGAATGCAAAGATGAATATCTTTAGTTACTTGAGTAATAAGACCCATGCAACTTGGTCTTATGTTGTTGATGATTATTTGGTTGGTCTAGAAATTAAGATTGCAAAGTTGCTCATTCAATACGAATATATAAAGTTCTTGTATCGTATCAATTTGCTAACTCAAACCACGCACGGATGAATAAAAACTTTCATTGTATTTTTTAAAGTATAAAAAAAAAAAACACTGCGCTTTTTATTTTTTAACTTATATTTTTGTTTGTTTTTAATTTGTAATTTCAGTTATTTTGGTACAATAGATGTGGAGCCAAAAATAATCACAAGGCGACATGTGAATTGTTGGACAAAAAGGACAAAAATACCCTTGAGGCATACCGAGATTCCTACACGCGAGCAATAGACAATCATCCTCAACCAAGTCAAAAATGCTCCAAAAAAGGTAACCAATTCCAATTTATCTCATCCATCCTCATTATAGGTAATTACTTCATAACCTATAAATTATCCCCTAAAAATAAAGATTAATTGGCTAATTAATGAATAATTCATTAATCACCAAATTAATCACCCATTATACCCCAATAAATCACCCCAAAATCACACCAAGGGCCGGCCATTCCCATCCAAAAAGAGCCTATCATATTCTCTACCTTTTCCACCATTTTCCCTTTTTAATTACACTAATTAGCTAGCCAATTAAACCCATAACCATCAAAACATTCCTTTATGTTTAAATTAGCCAATTAATCATAATAAATTGGCTAATTAAACCCAAAAACCTAGCGATGGCCGGCCACTTCCTATCCCTATAAAAGTGATCCCATTCTCACCAAAAAGCCATTCCAACAATTTGGCAAAAATCCCAAAATTCTCTAAACACTCATTCTCTCTAAATTCTAACTTTGGCATCGAAGGTTCTTCGGCCAAAGCCCCCCCTCATTCATCGTGGGCGCGTGAGGCTCTTGGCCTTAACCTAAGGTGTTAATTGTTTTGTAGGTGCAAAATTGTCTAAGATCAAGGAGGAAGAAATTTGCATCCACAAATTGGTGCTTTCATTAAGAGTTGAGATCCATACTCGTAGAAGACTCTCGCATAAATAGGTTTTTCTCTATTTTCTAGTCCATTTGAATATTTTTCATACGTTCTTATTATTAGAATTTTTTATTTGCAAAGGTTCTTTGATAAAATGTATAAGAAAAATATAATGGCTAGAAATTTAGAAAATTCCACAAGTGAAAATTCTAATACTCAAGAAATGGGACCGCGACGATCCACGAGACTAAATGTGGTCATAGGCGGAGTGGTACCACCACTACGAGGTTCCACCATGGCCCAAGCAGTGCCATCCAAATTTGCACGGGCCCGAGCCCAAGCCTCGCATTCCCATGCATCACGTATTGAGCAACCTACTTTTGTTAAGTAGCCCACTCCCGTGGCCCAGCTTGCTCCGGCCGAGCAACCTGCTATCGTGGCCCAGCCTGCTCCTGCCGAGAAGCCTGCTCTCGTGACCCAGCCTGTTCCCGCCGAGCAGCCCACTTTCATGGCCCAACCTGCTCTCGTGACCCAACCTGTTCTCGCAGCCCAGCCTGCTCTCGCCGAACAACCTTCTCTCGTAGCCCAGCCTGCTCCCGACGAGCAGCCCACTCCCGTGGTCCAGCCTGCTCCCGCCGAGCAGCCTGCTCTCGTGGCTCAGCCTGTTCTCGACGAGCAGCCCACTCCCGTGGTCCAGCCTGCTCCTGTCGAGCAGCCCACTCTCATAGTCCAGCCTGCTCCCGCCGAGCAGCCCACTCTCATAGTCCAGCCTGCTTTCGTCGAGCAGCCCACTTTCATGGGCCAGCTTGCTCCCGCGACCCAATTTGCTCCCGTGGCTTTCCAAGCAGCCCAAGTCGGTCCAAGACTATCTCAACTATCTGGACCTACCATCGAGCCGGGGGTATTCTCACCATATTTTTTTACGGATTTGACATTTCCCAACTCAAATCTCGTGCCCGAAGTCTACCACTTTTCCACTGCCCAAGGTGGCACATTCCTTCCAAGCTCTTCCAATCCAAATGGCGAACAACACTTGTCTTGACAAGTCATAGAGTTAACGAGCGCCCTTGCACAACAGACAACCTTGGTGAATCCACTTTTGCAATTCACATGGATCTAACGTGCCCCGGACGAGATATCCCGAAGTAGGACAAGGGCAGACGAACCTTTCCAGTAGCGTCCCGACAAGCAGTCACTCAACCAGCCACGAGCCAAGCTTTCAGGCAAGGTACACTCCTGATTGGGCCCTCAAGATAGCGTGTACTCCCGTTTTAGCTCGCGGAGGAGCGTGCACTCTCGACTATGCCCACGGATGAGCATACATTCACGGTTGGGGTCATACTCCGATAGTTAACATGAGCAACCTTCCGGGCAAAGTATTCATTCGAGGTTAAGCCCGCAAGGAGCATCATTTATCTCACATCGGAGTAGGCAGCACGACGGACGGAGAGAAGTAGTCACTCAATCCAACTCAAGTTCAACCAGCAGTCTGCGAAGAACTCGCTCGCCTTCTAGGAATGCACCACATGCACCACATGCACTGCATCCGCAGCATAGACGAGCTAAACACATAGAAGAGCAGCCTAGACCAGCAAGTCATGGCTAGGGGTAGCTGAGAGCTCTGCTACCCCAACAAAGGTAAATTTAGGAAGAAGTAGAGAGACTTTTGACCAAGCGATTGCACGATTTCCAAATCAACGAGGTCATCGACAAGGCACTACGACCGAACATGACCAACATAAGCAGGTCACCCTTCACGGACGAGATCGAGCAGGCAAAGCCTCCACGCAAGTTCAGCATGCCACATTTCACATCTTTCAAAGGGGATGAAGACCTGGAGAGACATTTAAAGCACTACCGAAGTGCAATGATCCTCTATCGAAACAAAGATGATCTCATGTGCAAGATATTCGCCACCACTCTATAAGGCGAGGCGCAAGATTGGTTCTACACCCTGCTGCCATAATCCATTCGAAATTTCGATGAACTTTCTTTGGTTTTCACCAAAGAATATTCATCTTATCGCTTAATAAAAAGAAGTCCGACCATTTGTTCGACGTCAATAAGAGCCTAAAGGAGTCACTTCGCGACTATGTAAGGAGGTTCAAAGCAAGGAAGGCAATGATAGTCGAATGCAACGACTCGATAGTTAGAGCAGCCTTCAAAAAAGAACTTTCAGCAGACCACTCGCTATTCGAAAAATTGATCATGAAAGAAGATCTAACTCTAGCAGACTCTTTCGTTCTGGCAGAGAAGCATGCACTTTGGGATGAGCTCACCAATGCACATTTAAGGACTTGAAGAAGTACCCGACGTCACCTCCCTACTATCCAAATCGAAAGCAACAGAGGACTTATTTGCATGTTTGACGGTATCTAGAGTAGCGATAAGCTTTATCATCATGCGAGAAGAGCTGGGGGCCAAACTACCTACATTTTACATTGTATTCTACAATTCAAAAGCTCTCATTGATGCTATTAGAAATTCAAAAGTTAACTTTGGCAATAGTTGTTGTAACCTGAAAGCTCAAGTTTTACCTTCAAACGTACGCAGTCATCATCATGATGCACTATTTCGCCGAATCCAGACGCGCGATAATAAAGGCGTAGACCTTGACGAATGTAAAGTTTTCTAACGAACACAACAACTCGGCCCAATAGACACGCCAAGGGCAGACGAACACTGGAAGGAACACTCCGATGCAAGTTTTGTCCTCATCGCACTAGAAGATTCTACATAAGAGCAATATGTACCGGCAGTTGAGCACTACCTCCTGCTGCATGTCACACGGCCCTAGCCGACCCTTGCTCCATTATTCAGCTCTAGAGTGGCCCAATACCAGAAGTTGAGCATCTTCTGCTACATGTAACATGGCCCCAGCTCCACGGCTCCCTACCGCGCCTTCACGCCTAGCTTTGATAACGCCCATGCAGACATACTAGCCGGCCTAGGCTTCGCCCTCAATGACCAATTCAAAACGCTCTGTTCTGGTGGAATATCTTGACAAGCCAAGCATAGAGACGGAGCCAGCAGCCTAAGTGTCACAGCATTCTTATCCAAAGATCCCACACCGGACCACATATTCACTTCCTAATGCTTCATGATGACTTGAAAGTTCTAAGCTCAATCCACGAATGCGTTTGTGGAAACCACTTCAAAGGCCGATCCTTAGCATAAAAAGCTCTTACCACAGACTACTATTAACTTATCATGCACTAAGATGCTAAGGAATCAGTACAAAAGTGCAACCGCAACCAACGCTACAAGCCTATACCAGCATTTCCTACCAGCGAGCTACACCCGCAGACGAGTCTTTGGTTGTTTATCCAGTGGGCAATCAACTTGGTAGGACCTATGCTGCCTACTACTGGGGGCAAAGGCATGATAATCGTGGCAACCAACTATTTCACCAAATGGGTAGAAGCAGAACCTATGATGATCAAGATTTAAACGGACATAGAGCGCTTTATATGAAGGAACATCATTGGTCGATTTGGCATCCCTTAGTCCATCATCACCCACAACGGCTCGTAATTCATGAGCAGAGATTTGGAGAAGTTCTTCTAAGAATATGGCATCAAACAACACATGTCCATGCTGAGATATCCTCAAAGCAATGGGCAAGTCGAAACATCTAACAAAATGATCCTCGACTGCCTCAAGAAATCCTTCACCAACAAGAAGGAAAAATGGCCAGACGAACTCCCCGGATGTCTATGGGTATATTGCACCACCAAAAGACGAGCAACCGGTGAGACTCCTTTCTCTTTGGCATTTGGTTCGAAAGCAATCATTCATCCCAATGTCATCAAACCAAGTATCACCACTCTACTACCAAGCATTGAGTAGAACAGTAAGGAGATGGTCACAAGCTTAAATCTGGCAGAGGAGAAGTGCGAGCAAACCAGCACCAACATTACAGTCTACCAGCAGCAGCTCATCTCCAGCTAAAACAAAAAGGCTAAGATCTGGCAGTTCTAGCCTGGAGATCTAGTCTTAAGAAAAGCCTTCATCACTGCCCGAAAAGATGGATCCCATATGGGAAGGTCCGTACAAGATCAACAGAGTAGGCAGCAAGGGTAATTACACCATCGCCACCATGAAACGACAAAAATATCGAAAAGTAGTGGAACGCCTACAATCTGAGGAAGTACCATGTGTGACCTCCCGCTACATCAAAGCCCGAAGACTCAAGCAGCTCGACAGGCACCATCTCACAAGCCGATGACTATCCAGTTGTTATGCAGTTCCTACCTTACAGCTAAGTTCTCGTTCGTTTCACTCGTTTTTCAATGAGGAATTTAGAAGTAATCACTACTTGGCTCAACTGTATGCTTACAACAACTGATCACTCCTGCACTTCAAAAGAATATTGCACCTTTCTTAGGGACTCATCGTAGGAATTGTGTCCCCCAAGGGACCAACCATGCTCTCCAGTGCAAGAGGGCAAACTAATTCCCCGACACCTACATGGGTCAGCTCTCTAAGATGGAAGGATAAACTATACACTCCAAATATCCAAACGTGGATGAGCCTGGCTGCCCTAGTATAACTAGATGCACGATGGCTTGCGCCGGGATTCCTAAAAGTAGCCATAATAGTCTTTTTCAAGGCTTAGCTAATTGAAGGATTTTAGGTTTCTTGGCCTAATCCGTGGGGAACCGGGCCTTAGAGACGGAGGGAGTACATTACGCAGAACATCCGATGGACGGCTGCCCTGGAATCCCAGAGCTGCTACCGAGTGCACTAAGGTAGCCTACGGTTTCTGGAAGACTGGCTAAGGCTTGCCCTTCGAGTAGTAAAGTCGCGCTAGACTTATACAACCGCACATTCTTGTGAAAAGTTTAAACAAGCTAACGCGCATATATGAAACTTTATCCACTGCTGACATGATACGTAGTCGATAAGCTTCACCTCTGCCAAGCACGGAACAACCTACACCAAGTCCTAAAGTGTTGTGATACTTGCGACGCAACCTATGGAATTGGAGAAAGTCAAGGTTAACAGCCTAGTGGTTACGCAGACTTGTCTGCTTCTGTAAGTAAGGCATTCGTCTGCTAACCCTATAGCTAACAACTTTGTAAAGTTCTACACCAACATATACGGCTGTATAGGCTATGCGAGCTTGTCTACTTATAAAAAAGTAGCATGCCTGCCACTGGTCTATCAAGTCTAAAGGTTAGAGCATGAACAAAAGAAGCGAAGATGAAGAAAAGTGAAGAAAAACATGTTTATAAAAAATTAGCAAAGACCAAAGGAGTTCAAGCAAAGAAAGAGCTACAAGAAAAAAACAAATAAAATCCTAAAGACTACTTAGAAGACTACGACAGCTTGAACATCCCACGACTACTCGGTCGCTACACCTTCAGCAGCCGTAATGCTCTTAATAGCGGCATCATCCGACGCTTCACCCCTGGCTGCCCCAGCCTGGGCACCAACTTCTTCAACTACTTCGCTAATGGAAGCCTCAAAAGTAAAACCAAGCAAGTCTTCTGGAGAAATAGAAAAGGTCTCGAAACCTCAAGCCCATCATTCTCACCCTTCAGCTGCTCATTTTTCTCAAGTAGCCTAACACGGACACGCTGTAGCTCATCCACTCATTTTTTTCAAACTTTCGTTGATCTTCAGTACATCTTGAAGTTCCAACACTTGGGGTTCAAGTCTATCGATGATTTTCTTGAAGTGGATCACTTGATCTTGAATCTGAGGTATATAACATCCAATCTCATTTTCTGCACTTTCATACTTAACTTGGATCGCATCAAGCCTAGTCTTCAAGTCAATGATCTCGTGGCGAGCGGTCTCAAGCTGCAGAGAAGTGGGGGCAGAAATATTAGACCCCTTCAAAGCAACAAGCTTAGAATCCAACCTCTTGATCTCCTCGACTGAGGAATAAGCTTCAGCTGCCATAGTCTTTTCCACCTCCTTGGCAACCTTGCTGTATATACATCATAGCAAGCAAAGCAGTCATTCTATATTGGGTCGTATGCTTTGCAAAGGAACTTGGGCAAACAACCTTAATACCGCCATTAACAAACTTGGCACAAGCGTCTGTGTCTTAAAGCAGATCTAGCTTTAAAAGTACACAGATCTCAGCAGCCTCCCCAGAAGAAGGCTTAGTGAATTTCTCACAGCTGCCCACGCGAGCAGTCTCTTCCTTCCTGGCAGGATCAGTCCAGCAGCAAAGGAAGTGAGCATTGGCGCTACTTTAGTAGTAGAGTCCACCTTATCGCTATTCATAGTAGCAAGCCTCTCCAAAGGTGAACCAGACTTAGATTCCAATAGACATCTTGGTACAGACTTCGGCATTGGAGGAATGACCAAACCTTTACGCTGAGCAATCTTATCAGCAATCATACTAGCCATTCTCGACATGGCAGACGCCACAGGCTTAGATTTAACAGCCTTATTCTTTCTTCCAATTGGAAGAAGTTATGTCAATTGCAAGCATTTCGACAGCAGACAGGCCCTTATGAGCAGCAGAGGAAGTCTTTAGTCGTTATCAACCGGTATCTCTTGAGCAGGCGAGGAAGATCTCTTCTTTCCACCATCATTCATAGTAGGCTCCACGACAACGACCAAATGAGCTAATACATCCGCCTTGATCCTCTTTACCTTATATTTCGAGAGCAGTCCACCTTACTTCCAGCGAAGAGAACTAAGCAACTAATGCCATTCACGGTACTCAGCAGAGGAGATCAACCCAGCATTCTAGTAGGCAGAAGGCCTGCATGCCCAGCATTTCAGCAACCCATGAGGCCCGCGACCTTCTTATTTCTTTCAGTCGCCAACCTGGCTGGAGTAAGGTCCAAGAGCCCAAAGGACATGAGTCATATGGCTCACCTAGCACTGCGCCCCAATGCCACAATCCACGACCTCGGCCGCACAAGTTGCCTTTGGCACTAGCCAAGCCAAACAGCCCAAGCAGTGGCCCCTGCCACGATGCCTCTTCAGCCCATGCCGAGCTGACTCCTGGCCTTTGCCAGCCGACGTGCCGCACCACTCCGACGGCTGCCCCACAATAGCACTATCCAAGAAGAAGACAAGAAAAAATTAAATTTTTTTTACATCAGTGCGGCACGGAGAAGACGAAGAAATCAACGAAAGAAGGTCATTTGCACCGGCAAGATGTAGAAGATTGCTAGAGGAGGGGGAACAAATATCCTCTAAGCTCTCTCTCTCTCTTGTAGGGTAGAGTAAATCGCTCTCCAAAGTTGATTTAACAACCCACTTAAGGTGGACTTAAATAGGCTTTGAGAGAAATTTATTTCCCTTTCCTAGAAGGATCTAATTTCCTATTAAAGAGAGAATCTACATCAAAATACGAAGTAGTCCTAAGTTTCCTAAACCAAGAAGATCTCTACACCTGCTGCCTTTTTTTTCGAGCAGCCCAACAGGTGTGGGGGCATTTGTGGAGCCAAAAATAATCACAAGGCGACACGTGGATTGTTGGACAAAAAGAACAAAAATACCCTTGAGGCATACTGAGATTCCTACACGTGAGGGACGGACAATCATCCTCAACCAAGTAAAAAATGCTCCAAAAAAGGTAACCAATTCCAATTTATCTCATCCATCCTCATTATAGGTAATTACTTCATAACCTTTAAATTATCCCCTAAAAATAAAGATTAATTGGCTAATTAATGAATAATTCGTTAATCACCAAATTAATCACCCATTATACCCCAATAAATCACCCCAAAATCACACCAAGGGCCGGCCATTCCCATCCAAAAAGAGCCTATCATATTCTCTACCTTTTCCACCACTTTACCTTTTTAATTACACTAATTAGCTAGCCAATTAAACCTATAACCATCAAAACATTCCTTTATGTTTAAATTAGCCAATTAATCATAATAAATTGGCTAATTAAACCCAAAAACCCTAGCGATGGCCGGCCACTTCCTATCCCTATAAAAGTGATCCCATTCTCACCAAAAAGCCATTCCAACAATTTGGAAAAAATCCCAAAATTCTCTAAACACTCTTTCTCTCTAAATTCTAACTTTGGCATCGGAGGTTCTTCGGCCAAAGCCCCCCCCTCATTCATCGTGGGCGCGTGAGGCTCTTGGCCTTAACCTAAGGTGTTAATTGTTTTGTAGGTGCAAAATTGTCCAAGTTCAAGGAGGAAGAAATTTGCATCCACAATAGATACATTTTCCTTCAAACAAAGGATGAAGTTAGCATTGACAATTGTAGAAGATGGTACACGCACTTCCTATTCCTTTAATCAACCAATTCCTCATGAATTTCTTATTATTTGATGTATTAATTAACGTTTGGAAACTCAACAATTCTTGCATATGCTCAAATATATATTTGATATGATGATCTACATAGATGAACACCCGCTTCCTCCATTATTAATTACTGCAAACCCGTAGAGAGAAAGAGATGGTATCGATCATTCAGAAGAGACATATGTGGCTAATCGAATTAATGGGTTTGATGGGCAAAATAGCAAGCTCCATAACCACCACAACAATCATCTTTGTCACCCATATTTATGCAAAGATTTTCATGCACAACACTAACTTCATTTATCATACAAATCCTTGCAGCAAGGACAGTGCTACTATAAATAACTTTGATTGATTCTTCCTTTTTTCTCTCCAATGTCGAGGTAATATATGCACATCCACACCTTGCGGTACAAGTAATTTAATCTAGGAAACCAAATTACATTCCAATACTGATTGGTTTATGACTCACACGTCAACACTCCCCCTCAAGTTGGTGCATAGATATCTCCTAGGCCCAACTTGTCAAGTGAGTCACAAAATCTTCCAGTAAAGACTACATGTGTTAAGATATCCACCAACTGTTCCTCTGTCTTCACGTATGGAATATCAATAAACTTCACATCTAGCTTTTCTTTGATGAAATGTCTATCTACCTCAACATGCTTGGTTCTATCATGTTGCACTAGGTTGTTAGCTATTTCCCTCGTTACTTGATTATCACAATACAACATCATAGACCCTTCGAGCTTGAACCATATCTCAGTGAGAAGGATTCGCAGCCATAGAAGCTCACAAATTCCATGAGCCACTCTTCTGTACTCGGTCTTTACTAAAGATCTCACCACCACATTTTGCTTTTTACTTCTCTAAGTCACAAGACTTCCAGCTACAAACATAAAATAACTTGATGTAAACTGTTGGTCAGTGATATTTCCTACCCAATTTGCATCAATGTATCATTTCATTTCCATGTGTCCATGTTTTTTATACATCAATCATTTCCTTAGAGCTCCCTTTAAGTAACTCAAGATTCGCACTACTACAACCATATGGTCTTCACTCGGAACATGCATAAACTGATTGACTACGCTCACTGCATAAGCAATATCCAGGCAAGTAAGGGACAGATAAATTAATCTTCCCACTAACCTTTGATACCTCTCCTTAGTAGTCAGAATTTGATCTTGATAGATTGCCAGGTGATGATTTTACAGAATCGGAGTATTTGCCATTTTACAAGTCAACATACATGTCTCAGATAACAGATCCAATACGTACTTGCGCTGGGATAAGTAAATCCCTGCATGAGACCGAGCCACTTCAATTCTTAGGAAATACTTAAGTCCTTCTAAGTCCTTCATCTCAAATTCAGCAGACAAGTACCTTTGTACTCTTTCAATCTCCCTTGTATCATTACCTGTGACAATCATATCATCCACATATATGATGAGCAAGGTCACTTTACCATCCTTACGCTTAATGAATAAAATGTGATCTGAATTTCCTTGTCGGTATCCATACTTTTTCATCGCCTAAGTCAATCTGCCAAACCATGCTCTAAGTGACTGCTTAAGACCGTACAATGCCTTCTGAAGTCTGCACACCTTCCCACTAGAGTTTGCAATGTTGTACCCTGGTGGAAAGTCCATGTATACTTCTTCCTTTAAGTTTCCATGTAAGAAAGCATTTTTTACGTCAAACTGTCTCAAATACCAATCAAAGTTAGCAGCCAAAGACAACATAACTCTAATGGTATTCATCTTCGCGACCGGAGCAATGATTTCCTAGTAATCAACACCAAAAGTTTGCATGTATCCTTTTGCCACCAATCTTGCCTTGTATCTATCAATAGTTCCATCTACCTTGTGTTTAATGGTAAATACCCATTTACACCCTACCAGTTTTTTTCCTTTAGGGAGCGACACCAATGTCCATGTATTATTTTTCTGTAAAGCCTCCATTTCCGCTTGCATTGCCTTTGTCCATTTCGGATCCTTCAAGGCGTCTTCAACTATTGTGGGTATTTTTATATCTTCCATTTGTTGGATGAATGTGCAGTAACTTGGTGAGAGCCTATAAGTAGAAACATAGTGTACAATTGAATATCGCACATTTCCCTCCGAATAGTACCTATCAGGAAACATAGTGTACAATTGAATTCGCACATTTCCCTCTGAATAGTACTTATCAGGGGGCTTTCCTCGATTTTCTCTAGAAGGCAACACATAAACAGGTTTAATTCTTTCTGAGTTACTACTTACCTCAAGAATATTCATTTGATCTTGGACGGGTACTTAAGAAATAAGAGGAGAGGGGATGCGGCATATGGTGTTTTTCACGGATCCAGCAGCTAGCCCACACCCATTTGGGTTGTTCAAGGATGCATTAGTGGCTGGCCCACTTGCTATGTTTAATGTAGCAGTTGTTGCTAGCCCACTTAGGCTATCTGTGGTGTTCCCATTAATTTGCCCAATAACTAGCCCATTTGGGCTCTCGGCTATTAGTTTTTTTTCTTTTTCTTGTCTCTCGGCCACTTGGTTTTCTGGTATTTTTATTTGTTCATCAACTAGCCCACTTAGGCATTCTTCATGTGTTGATATGGCAAGCACATTAAACCAACCATAGTCCTCACTTGTCGCTATTTGCCCCTGAGGAGTATGGTGGGGAGGAAACAAACAATTCATCCTCGGAGAAAGTTAAATCCATAGTGACGCACATATGCCAAGTAGGTGGATTATAACATCGGTAGACTTTTTGTTATGGATTAAAGCCAAAAAAGACACATCGAACTACACACGGATCATGTTTTCTTCGTTGGTTCTTGTGGAGATGGACATAAGTGGCACACCAAAAAACTAGTGGTTCCAAGTGTAGAGTGGAGGAAAGCATAACATGGTCAAGGCTAAGAGAGTTTTAAAATAAAGAACTTAAGATGGCATGCAATTCATAATATAAACGACATAAGTTACTGCATTTGTCCAATATGTCTTGGGTACACACGCACCAATTAAGAGTGTTCGGGTAATCTCAAGGATATGACGATTCTTTCTTTCTGCAACTCCATTTTGTTGTGGAGTCTAAGGACAAGTAGTTTCATGAAAGATACCGTGTTCTTTGACGAATTGGGAAAGATCCTGATTAACATATTCAACATAATTGTCGGATCGCAAAACCTTCATAGGAAGTGAGTATTGGTGGCGAACTATGGAATAGAACATCTTGAAGATTTCACTCACATCACTTTTATTTTTCATAAGATATAACCATGTCAACGTATACTATGCTGAGTAGTAACTGGATATGGCCCCTGCACATCAAAATGAATCAACTTAAAAGGTATTATGCTTTTATTAAAACATGGAGAAAAAGAAGCACGATGGCTTTTGGCTAACGTGCACGTATTACACTTTAGGGAAGAGTCTGAAATATTATTAAATAACGACAGAAGTAATTTTCTCAAATATCCAAATGAAGCACCTAGTCGATGATGCCACAGCTAAACAGTCTTCATCCTTCCACTGATATAACTTTGAACTTGATGAAAACGTCTTGAAGCAACATCATCCACCTAGTACAACCCCCTCCTCTTAGTACCACGCCAATGATCGCCCGAGTCCGAATATCTTGAAGTAGACAGAATGTGGGAAACATCAGCACAACACAATTTAATTGCTCAGTGACTTGGCCCACATATAATAAATTAATGGAGAGTGAGGGTACAAGCAAACAATTTTGTAAAGAGAGATTAGAGGTGAGTGTATTAAAACCCACGCTATAACTAGCGCAATACCCTTGTTTGCCATGATAATGTTATTCTTTGGTTGTGGTACCATAAAGTTGAAGATGGTTCAATCGTAAGTCATATGATCGGTGGCTCTTGAATCAATAATCCAACCTGTATCATGATTAACAGAAGCAATTAAGGCAGTGCTCATATTACTTGGGTCGTCGGAGTCATTTGAGAAGATCATATTTAAAAGGGACATTTGCTGCCCAATACCATCCTAATCCCAAAATTGTGCTGGTTCCTTAAGTTGGTTTTGGGCCATGGTGATGTGGCCCACTGATACATCTTGAATTTCATGCCATGGGCTGTTACCACGACAGGTTGAACTTCAGACCCACAAGGGTTTCATTTGACTATTCCCAGCCTATCATAGTGGGCTACCATTGCAGCGAAGCCAAGATCAGCATTATCCTTCCTTGTTGGGGCTGGGCGTTTACCAGATTTTCCTTTGGTTTTTTTTCTCCATTCTAGGAACTATTCAGGGTATCCATGAATTTCAAAACAAGTATCTTTTGTATGATGAGTGTCATTGCAATGAGTGCATCGAAGCTTGTCTTTTTCAGCACTTTCCAAATCTACAGTGAGTGTGGTTTTTCGTTATCGCCTAGCATAGTGGTTTTTCGTTTTGCTTATCGCCAAATGGTGCTGAAGCATTCTTCTATTCCAGGGACATGTTTTAATCGAAGAAGCATGCTTCGTACCGCATCCAATAAGTTATCGAATCCCGCAAGAATGGCCTACACCCGGTCTTTTTTAAATCTTCCTTCCTGCTTTTCAAGTCGACTGCACACACCATTTTGTTGGGACATTTTTTATCCATCTCCTACCACACACTTTTCAGTTCTGCACAATAAATGTTCACTGGATGTCCATTCTGCTTTGTTCTTGTTGCTTTACACCATAGCTCATAATATTATGATTCATCTACCCCATCATAGAACATCTAACTGTCATTCTCCCAAATATCATGTGTTGTTGGTAGCTCAATGAATAGCCCTAACAGATGTGGTTTAATAGCTTTTAGCAGCCATCCCCCGACGATTGCATTTTCAGTATGCCACTTCATAAACCTAGGTTGTGTTTCATCCACTGTCAGAGTCTTCCCATTAAGATAGCCTATCTTATTTAATCATTTTGTGTGAACTTCCATCATCTTCGACCAAATTTTATAGTTCGAAGCATTGAGTTTGAATCCAAATGGTAAAGCACTCAGACTTAGAGATTTGTTTAAACTTGGAGCCAAAGTACTTGGAGCCAAAGCCCCCACGGGAATAATTGTTCCGTCTATAGCCATCACAACAGCAAAGTGTCTTTTTTGTATTTCTGAATTGGGGTGTAACGAAAGTGAGTCCTTTGTCTTGGGACACAACAGCATACACAGATAATATGTTTAGGATTGGAGAAATATATCATGCCGAAAACACCTGACTCTGATGCCAAAATAACTTTGATTGATTCTTCTTCTTTTCTCTCCAATATTGAGGTAATATATACACATCCACACCTTTCAGTACAAGGAATAATAATAAAAGAGTTCGTCCTAAACTAGGAAGGAATCCCTTTAATCTAGGAAACCAAATTACATTCCAATACTGATTGATTTATGACTCACACGTCAACAACTATTACCCCATACTGTGCAGTCTACTTCCAAGAGGTGATGGAAGGCAAAAGTATCGTAAGTTGCCAATATCCAAGAGGTTTGTATACTCGTCTACATTCACTACTTGCTCAAGAAGAGGCGTTCTGGTGCCAAAGGTCCAAGGAAAATTGGCTACGTCTTGAGGATCAAAATAGCAGATACTTTCATAAAAAAGCAACTAGACGACAACGATGAAATAGACTACATAGTTTGTTTGATGAAACAGGGCAGTGGCATAAAAGCAAGGCTGGTATAGAATCATATTGTGGATTATTTTATGAAATTATTTGATTCAACGAGTGTAACAAATGCCTCTGAAATGGTCTTTCCTAGAACAAATAATAAGAAGATTGGGTTTTGCCGAGGAATGGATTACTTGGATCATGATGTGTGTCACTATAGTCTCTTATTCTTTCAAGCTTAATGAGGAATCAGTGGGCTTCGTACAACCTAAACGGGGTATTCGGCAAGGGGACCTGTTGTCCCAATTCCTGTTTGTGATTTGTGCAGAAGGTTTTTCGACATTGTTAGATGTATGGGAGGCCTAAAGACGGATACAAGAGATCAAGGTTTGTAATGGTGCGCCTAGTATACATCATCTGTTTTTTGCCGATGATAGTTTTATTTTTACGAGAAGTACTTTGCAGGAATGTTATGAACTGAAGGATTTGTTGAGAACTTATGAATTGGCCTCGGGGCAAGAGGTTAATTTATCCAAAAGTTGTGTGGCGTTTAGTGCGAATGTGAATGAAGTGGATGCTTAAGTGCTTGTTGATTACCTGGGTATGACTCAGGTGGAGTACCATGATCGTTATCTTGGGTTGTGGATTCTCATTGTTAAATCCAAAAAGGCTACATTTGCATATATCAAAGATCGGCTTTGGAAAAAAAACTAAATGGTTAGCGTGTGAGTCTCCTCAATAGTGCTGGTAAGGAGATTTTAACTAAAATCGCGGCCCATGCTATCCCTTTATATACCATGCAAACGTTTTTGCTTCCAAAGACGTTCTGTGAGGAGTTAAATCAAATGGTTTCACAGTTTTGGTGGGGGAAGGAAACTGGTAAATGATGTATTCACTAGGTAAGCTGGCAGAAGACGTGGAAGCCTAAAAGTAAGGGTAGGTTGGGCTTCAAAGACTTGTACACCTTTAATCTAGCTCTACTTGGTAAGCAAGGTTGGTGTATTATCCAACAACCTCACTTTCTTGTGCCTAAGTTTTTAAGGCTCATCATTTCCCTAAAATGAATTTTCTACAAGCTACAGTAAAGCCAAATTCTTCCTGTTACTAGAAAAACATAGCAGCATCTACAATGTTGATTCATCATGGGGCTAGATGGGGAGTTGGCGATGGTTTGAACATTAAAATTTGGGGGGCCAACTAGATACCGCAAGATATTTATGCTAAAATGCTAAGTCCTTTACCAGTAGGAGTACATCCTAACCTTGCTATGAGATCTCTTATAGTGGAGACGGATCATGCGTGTTGGAATACGCATTTGGTTTCATAGATGTTCTTTCAAGAAGAGGTCACCCTTATTTTGAGCATTCCTTTGAGTTTATTTAGTCCACCTGATGAATTGATTTGGATCAAAGAGCCTAAAGGAAATTTTCCGACTAAAAGTGCATATTTCGTTGCTTGAACTTGTAGTGAAATTTGTGGTGATGTACCATTTAGTTCAACGGTGACGACAAAGATCAAGTTTCTTTGGAAGGCACTATGGCATGCTAAGGTACCAAGTAAAGTCAAAATTTGTATCTGAAGGGGTTGTTTGAATGCTTTGCTGACTATAGTTAACTTGAAGATGAGAGAGCTATGGATCATTGTTGTCTATTATATGGTATTGAACATGAAATAATTGAGCATGTTTTGTTGCATTGCCCTCAAGCCGCGGTCATATGGTTCTCTAGTCCATTGGGATTACAAACTATGCAGCACAGAGATGTTGGGCTACAAGATTGGTAGGCTTGTTTGGCTTCCTTTCTTTCAAGGGAAAGTTTCGATTTAGTGCTTGTTTTGCTTTGGAATATTTGGAAAGCTCGTAATGAGCTGTTATGGAAGGGCTCGTTGTTACCACCACAGGAAATCTAACTTCAAGCTCACACTTGGTTATTGGAATATAAGAAGTGAAATGAAGTGCAACCAAAGAATACGGGTGACCATGTGCAGAAATGGAGGAAACCGTAGAAAAGATGGATAAAATGAAACTTTGATGGTGCATGGGACGAACATGGAACGGTATGAGGTGTTGGAGTAGTTATCGGGAATGTGGCTGGGGATTTTGTTGCAGCCACGACATTGAAGTTGGAGGGGATTGCATCAGCTATGCTTGCTGAGATTATAGCGGCTCGTGAAGCTACCTTGTTTGTTCAGCAATGGCAGATGACACAGGTTATTTCGGAAAGTGATGCTTTATTAGTGATAACTGCAATCCAAAATAATTTGGCTGTTAATCATGGGTCTTTTGGGCATTTACTAAATGACACACGAAGGCTTCTACAACCTTTGCAACAGTGGAAAGATAATTTTGTGCGAATAGATGCCAATATAGTGGCTCATCGGTTAGCTAGACTTAGTTTAACTTTGGACCATCTAGTCTCTTGGTTTAACGAACCTCCCGATGTAATTTCTGATCTCAATTTGGAGGATAACTTTAGTTTTTAAGTTAACTGATGCGAGACACTCTTTTTCCCTTCATTCGGGTTGATCCCTGGGAAGGTTTTTATCGAGGCCGATTGTTAGCACTCATTCCTTTGTTTGTACA
Organism: Malus sylvestris; assembly: GCF_916048215.2. Lineage (NCBI taxonomy): Eukaryota > Viridiplantae > Streptophyta > Magnoliopsida > Rosales > Rosaceae > Malus > Malus sylvestris. The sequence continues at coordinate 8,905,953 of NC_062266.1, read as the reverse complement.
TTGTTTCCTTATGAGATGGAAATTATTTGAGACAGTGATCAAGTATAAATTCATTTTTTGTCGTGACCTTCCTCTTCTAAGGAAGTGAATCATATGAACCGAGTGATCTGTTGTGCTCCAGGTCGAGACAGATTGATTGGCTATTCGCAGGTGTACTGGACCGTTTAACAAGGATGGCTAAACCATCCAAGAGGGGTGGTACACCATTCAAGGATGTTGACTCGACGTTCGTTAAGTACGTCTATCATTGCAGGCATGTTTGCAGTTGGTATATGATCTCGTCACTTTAGCTAGATCAAAGGAATACGTCTGGAGCAACAATCTGAAATCTAGAATTCATCGCACTTGCTTATCACACTTGTGTGGTACGATGATCGAGATGAGACATAGTGGGTATCGTCCTCGTAAATTCGTGCCATTCTACAGGAACGTTGATGTTCTTATCTCCCACTAATAGCAGGATGATTGTTTCATTGAAGTGATAATCCACAAATAAGAAGTAAAGAGATCGCTTGCAAGGGCTCTAAGAAACCTAGGGGGAAGGAGAATCATAATCAATGAAGATTCACATCCTTCTTTGAGGACCCATGTTGGAATGCACACCCAAATGCGTAAATATGAAAAATGTTCGGTTCGTACCCAGTAACCAACTGTAACATTGAAATTGTTGGGTGGCAATGGGACTTAAGATGGACCAACATAGCTGCATACAAGATTGCATAGCCTTCAGCAGAAACCAAAAACTTGGTGCCAAGGTTCGAGCGATCATTTAAATTGCGCTTTATGATCACTATGCGAGGCTGTTATGGGGTGAACATGGGAATTCGATGTCTAATTATAAACCCAAAAGACATGCAATACTTTATCAAAAACTATCGATATAAACTCTCTGACATTATCCAGTCTCCCAGACTTTATAGGATAAGTAGATTGGTGAACCCTTAAAATCAGCCAAGAGGTTTAGCAACAGTGTGTGTCAATAAACATGTGACTAGTTTGTTGATTCATCAACCAAAACCATAAGTATTTATATGGTCCGCGTTTTGGTTAGATTACTCCACATATATTCCCTTGAATCCATTGTAAAAAGAAGGCTGTTTCGTATCTTTGCTAGGGATGATATAGAAAATCAATTTCCCGATGAGCAGGCTTAGCAAAGTGTGCTTGTAGACACAAGATCCTTACTTCGGGTAAGGAGATGAGTCATGGCATCATTGTAAGACCTAAGTATCCTTAATGGTCGTGCCAAAGAAAGTAAAATGCTTGAATCACCTAACTCCAGGCCGGCCACATGTGGCGCGTTCCCAGTTGGGAGATAGTTCATTGGCCCCAAAGCAAAGCTTTAGGCTCATCTTTTAAGGAGGTGCAAAATATTCAACTCTATTTTCCATCAGTGGTTTCATTTATGATCATTGTTCTCTCGAATATCCTTAAGACTCAACAACGTTCTTCCTAAACGGGGAGAATAAAATGTCTCTGACAAGGTAATGTAGTACCATTCATACAACGAAGAGCGTGCCAATGCTCTTAATCAGGTTGGATAGACCTGAAGTCGTTGCTATAGATGTGATTTAGGTGTAAAGTTAGTGTGTATAGTATCACATTCATCCAGACAACTAAATTTCCCACATTATCCATAACTAAAACAAACACCAAATGTGTAAATATGAAAGATTTTCCCATAAATTTTAAATTCTTTTTCGAAATTCTTTGGGTTTGAAAAACCCTAATTGCTTCTAATTTATTTCGATTCTTTGACTCACAAATTCCACATAGCGAAAATTGTGTAATGCATGAAACGTGTATATATATTGATAATTATATGAAACATATGCAATATAATTATTGAAAGGAAATATAAATATAGGGGGTTCATGCATCATGGGGAATGTTTTTATGCTTCATGATTGTTTCAGATATCTTCCTTTATTTTAAGCGTACCTGATTTGCAGAAAATAACAAAAGCCTTTGAATTTGTAAGGATCATTCTCGAAAATCCAGAATTGCATCTCCAATTCGTTGTATCATGTTCAACATAGGAAAATTAAATTGAATCAATAGAACACACCTCACAATTACACATATCTCTCTTCTTTCTCTATGCCGCACTTTCCCTCTCTCTCTCTAGCCTCCATAATTGTTTAGTAAATTATGCCTACAACACGTTATCAGCACGTTCTTAATGCTACGCTAAAGAGTTTATTTTTCAATCAGGGGAGTATTACATTTTAATCATTCTTTTTATGGTTCATTTATTATTTTATTGAATTGATATACATGCTATTGATTCAATTTAATTTTTCTATGTTGAACGTGGTACAACGCATTGGAGATGCAATTCCAGCTTTCCAAGAAGGATCTTCTACAAATTCAAAGGCTTTTATTGTTTTCTGCCAATCAGGTATGCTTAAAATAAAGGAAGATATTTGAAACGACCATGAAGCATGAAAACATTCCCTGTAATGCATGAACCCCCTACATTTATATTTACCTTCCGATATATATTGTATATGTTTAATAAATTTGTCAATATATATAAATATTTCATGCATTACGCAATTTTTGCTATGTGAAATTTGTGAGTCAAAGAATCGAATAAAATAGAAGCATGATTTTTTATTATTTTTTGGGTTCTAAAAACCCTAAATATTAAAATCTGAAAATTGAAGAGAACGGTTGCCACGGATCAATGATGGTCGAAGCCTTTGCTGGCAAGGAAACCCCAAAAAGTTCCTTATGTGTATGAAGGAAAAGGTGGCTTCAAAATTTGGCCAGCCTAGCCCACCAGCAACTTTGGCTGCTTCTTTTTCACAGACCAAGCCCAATTAGGCTTCCCTTTTGTTTTCGCCCGCACACCGAGCCCCTTCTTTCTCGGCATGCTGTCATCTGCAGCCATGATCCGAAGCCTAGCTCGCAGCCTAAAGTTGCAGAGCTTTGTATAAAGTAACATCCAGCAATTTCAGTGCTGGGCTGCCTTTGTTTCTCTGCCCAAAACTATTTTTTGCTTGTTTTTTTTTTTTCAGTCCGCACCCATAATTTTGGTGCCCAATTCCACGGTCTTCACAAAGCTTAATGAGTCATGCATATTTATATTTGATTTGAACATCACAGACGGGTTGCATGTTAGATATACGTTTTCGGTTAAACATCAGGAGGAAAATATGCATTAGAAAAACCTAACCTTCAAGGCATGTATGTGGAAATTCATAAGTAGTTGATACAAGTGCATAGGATTATTAACAGTGACGGCTAAACCCTAATCTTTCTCGTAATTATTTTAATTCTAAAAATGTTTTTCTTCTTTGCTACCATTATTTTCAAACTTTCAAATTTCTTTTATTGTTAATTTAATCTTTTAAAACTTCAAAAATCTCCAATTTGTTTTATGAAAGTTTGTTTTCATAATTAATTGAGAGTTAGTTTAATTACAAGTTAGTCAAATAATTTTTGGGGATAAATACCTTGCATGGGCGATTATACTACAATTACTTTTTATTCTTGCAAGTATTTTTCAGTGATTTTAACCCTATGTGCGCATGTACTAAAAATCCTATCATTATATCCCAAAAAACATGTATTTTGAAGTAGAATTGTTTGCCAAACTCTGAGCGAAAGTGTCGCGTAGCAGTAAACGTGGTAGAATGAGTGTCATGTCCTTAGAGCACGCTATAAAGATAAATTGCACCAAAAATATTTAATGCAAGAAATTTTAATAATATGAAAAGCTTTAAGACACAGTGTTGAAATATAAATCCCAAAAAGATTTTACACCAGTAATTATGCTATTGGAGAGTTCTTTTATTAGGTCATAAGCTATGTAATAGTACACTTGTCATTGGCTCATAGCCTATGTTTGTACTGATATTAAACTCATATGCTCAGCATGTATGAATGAGAATCTAAGCTGCAAGAGTCACATTCTCTTTGCAACAGATCCTTTTATGAAATCATTCCTTCTTCTTCCTTTCATTTTATACAAGACTTATAGCTTATAATTTGAATTATATTTCTGATAATCAGAGTTTAAATTCTAACAGGTTTCACTTTCAACATACACATGCAATTCCTTTACATTAAATTTCAATTTAATGGTTGACTTGACAATTTGACATATTGTCAAGATTTTCCTTCCACTTGATATGCCAAAATTTATTGCTTCATTTATGTTGTTTTTAAATTAAAATAATACTTAAAAATGCTTGCATTAAGGTAAGACAAGTGGAATGCCTTTGGAAATAGCAAAAATCAAATTTGAAGGCAGCTTTAAATTTAACATCTCTTTGTCCATGTCATCTTAGTTTTTTCATGTTATCTTTGATATCTCGGTTGGGGTAAATTGTATGCCATTTGTTACTATTATGTCTATGTGGCATTTTTTACATCTCCTTTGGAAATTGTCTAAGTTGTTGAGGAAAGTAAAGCCTGTTAGGGCTAATTTGATGTAATATGATATCAATCACCTAGATTGATTGCTTTCCCTCTATATGGATGTGTAGAATAAGGAACAACTTATGTAGGCATGATTGTAGGATCTTAATTGATCATTGTATTGTATAAATACCCTCGTATTGATCTATTGTAAAGTGAGTAAACTCATATATACAATTATCGAATTCTTTACATGGTACTAGAGCTTCTGGGCCTCTAATAACCAATTTCTTTGTTGTTTACAACACAGCAAGAAACCCTAACAACCATATTTCTTCTCGCCGACATCCATGGCGCTCAAAGATACCACCATAACCAAATCCTCAGCCAAGCTTGAGATGAGCAAGTATGATGATCCCAGTGATCTGCTTTATCTTCATCACTCTGATCAGCCTGGAGCTATCTTAGTTACCCAACAACTAAATGAAGAAAACTATCCAACCTGGAGTCGTTCCATGATCATGGTTCTCAGTGCTAAAAATAAGGAAGGTTTTATTGATGGGACCATTAAAAGGCCAAGAGGAACTTCTGCCTCAGAAATTCAACGGTGGACACGTTGCAATAATCTTGTCAAGTCATGGCTTCTCAACTCGGTCTCCCAAGATATTAGGGCAAGTGTGATTTACAATGACATTGCTCATGATATCTTGGATAATTTGAAGGAACGTTTTTCACATGTGAACAACGTACATCTCTTTCATATTGAACAAGAGATACATGGCTGCGTTTAAGGCAATATGAATATTGGTGCTTACTATACCAAATTGATAGGTCTCTGGGATGAGCGCGATGCATTGTGCTCTATTCCAAATTGTACATATGGCACTGTAAAGGAAGTGTTGCAATTTCAGCAAAATCAAAAGAGCATGAAGTTTTTTATGGGGCTTAATGATGCTTACGCAGCAGTTAGAGGACAAATCTTACTTATGGATCCTCTTTCTGCTGTTAACAAAGCCTACTCACTTATCATACAAGATGAGAAACAAAGAGCAACTTCAAATCACACATCTAGTAAAGCCTCCATCACCGATGCAGTAGCTTTTGCAATATGAGGTAATTTGAAGAATTCTAATAAGAACTTCTCACCAAAGAATCCCCATCTTCATTGTGATCGCTGCAACATTGTAAGGCACACCTCAGAGACATGTCGGGCACATCTCAAGTGTGACTATTATGGGTTGAAGGGCCACACTATTGACTACTGTCGCAAGCTGAAGAGGATAAATTCCTCCAATGATAAGGTTGATCACCAAGATCGAAGTGGATTTGTTTCGAAGATGAACCATGTTGATTCTTATCCGGCAAGTTCAGCTGCACCTTCTCATTCGTGTAGCCTCATTGCGGAACAATATCACCATCTCCTTGCTTTGCTCGACAAGAACAAGTCCAACCACCTGGCCAATCATGTCACTTCCGTGTCCAGCATGAATGATCTATCAGGTAAAAATTTATGTGCTTCCTTTTTTAGTGAAGACACAAGTTGGATCTTCAACACTGGAGCCACAGACCACATTGTTTGCTTGCCCTACTTGATGACCAGCAGCAAACCCATTCCTAGTCGACAAGTGCATCTTCCCAACCATGCTCTTGTCAATGTGACTCACGTTGGCACCATTCATTTCTCGAATGATCTTGTTTTAAATAATGTGATTTGTGTTCCATCATTCAGATTGAATTTGATATCTGTTAGCAAGCTTGCTAAAACCTCTTCGTGCTTTACCATATTCACTAATGTGATTTGCATGCTTCAGGACCAACGATCGGGGATGATGATTAGGACAGGAACTGAGCAAGAAAGACTTTATTACCTTGATACTGCGAAGATACTTGGCAGCCATTCCGTTTTAGCCGTCACCACAACTTCCCCTCAGCTTTGGCATCAACGTCTTGGCCATTTCTCCAATAAAAGCCTTTGTGCCCTATCTCATTCTGTTAGAACCATGCCATTTTCTGATATTGGTGATTGTGCAATCTGTCCATTAGCTAAACAAACCTGTGTTTCATTTCCATTGAGTTCAATTAATACACATGCCCATTTTGAATTAATTCATGTTGATATTTGGGGAGGTTATCATGTTCCTACCATTACTAGGGCACAATATTTTTTAACCATAATTTATAACTATTCACGATGCACTTGGGTCTACCTTATGCACCATAAGTCCGATGCTCGTCAATACCTCACTACCTTCATCAACCTTGTTGAAAACCAATTTTCTTCCAAGATTAAAACCATTCGCAGTGACAATGGACCAGAATTTATGATGACACAATTTTTCTCAAATAAAGGGATCTTCCATCAGACTAGTTGTGTTTCTACCCCACAGCAAAATGGTGTAGCCGAGCGAAAACATCATCATCTCCTTAATGTAGCCCGAGCCCTATTGTTTCAAGCCAATCTTCCTAAGAAGTTTTGGGGTGATGCCATTTTAACCGCCACATATTTTATTAATTGTACTCCCACCTCAGTCCTTAAAGGGAAAACGCCCTATGAATTGCTCTTTCACAAACCACCCACCTATGATCATCTTAGGGTCTTTGGGTGCTTATGTTTTACCTCTTCCCATCATCATCGTCCCACCAAATTTGATGCACAAGCTACGTGCTATATTTTCCTCGGTTATCCATACGGCACCAAAGGTTATCGGCTATATGATCTCACTACGGGGAAAATCTTCATCTCTCGTGATGTCTTATTTCATGAGACAGCATTCCCCTTCCCCTATTCCGCTGCAGATTCTTCCCTTGTGCTACCCCACGCTCAAGAGCCTGTTTTTTATGATCTCATGCCTACCTCCACCATTGACCCTTCTATATCTCCTTCCATGCATGAGACCCATGCACCAGATCCCATGCCTACGCCCTATGCCATGCGTATGACTCCTGGCCCTTCTTTTGCCCCGGTTCCTCCTCCACAGCTCACATGCACCACCCATCCACCTTGCTATCTTCAGCAGTATCACATCGATGCCACACTCCCTTCTCGGTCTCTCCCATCATCTACCTCGGCGTTGCTTGACACTGGAGGTACCTCTCATCCCTTATCTACTATTCTCTCATATGATCTCTTGTCGCACACGCATCATGCTTTCTCCACTTCTATTTCAGTTGGGACCGAGCCCTGCTCCTTTGCCCAAGCTTCTTCTGACCCCAAGTGGCGCCTTGCCATGGAACATGAATTGGCTGCCCTTGAAGCCAATGGTTGCTAAAGGCTACAGTGAGATTGAGGGCTTAGACTACCGAGAAACTTTCGCCACGGTCGCCAAACATGCTACTGTCCACCTCCTTCTTGCTGTTGCTTCTTTCTAACATTGGCATCTCCATCAACTTGACGTTAACAATGCCTTCCTTCATGGAGATCTTTATGAAGATGTTTACATGTCTTTACCTCCTGGTTTTTGTCGAAAGGGGGAGACACGAGTCTGTAAGCTCCATAAATCGTTGTACGGCCTCAAACAAGCTTCCCGTCAGTGGTTTCTTAAACTCTCGTTAGCTCTCAAGCAAGCTGGGTACAGTCAATCCAAGGCAGATTATTCATTGTTCATCCGAAACCAAGCTGGAAAATTTACTGCTCTTCTTGTTTATGTAGATGACATCATTTTGGCAGGGAATAATCTACAGGACATTGAAGATACAAAGTTCTTTCTTATGTAAAAATTCAAATTGAAAAATCTTGGTCAATTGAAGTACTTCCTTGGCATCGAGATTACTCGTTCCACCAAGGGCATCACACTTTCACAACAAAAGTATGCTCTTGAGATACTTAAGGATGCTTGTCATCTTGGAGTGAAACCAGCGTCTTCCCCCATGGAGCAGAATTTATCCTTAAGCAAAGATGATGCTGACTACATCAACAATCCTTCTTCTTATCGAAGGCTCGTTGGTAGGTTAATCTACTTGACCGTCACACGACCAGACTTGGTTTATGCTGTCCACATTTTAAGTCAGTTTATGGATAAACCACGAACTCCGCATTTAGAAGCAGTTTATCGAGTATTACGATATGTCAAACACTCACCGGGACAAGGCATTTTTCTCCCTGCATCTGGCTCCATTCAATTAAAGGCATTTTGTGATGCGGATTGGGCTCGATGTCGTGATACTCATCGCTCCACGACCGGATATTGTATCTTCCTTGGAGAGTCACTCGTATCTTGGAAAACCAAGAAGCAGACCACTGTGTCACAATCAAGCGCTGAAGCCGAATACCGATCTATGGCTACAACATGTTGCGAGATCACTTGGCTAAAATACATTTTGAGAGACTTGGGCATCTCGCATTCAAACCCTGTTAGGTTATTCTGTGACAACCAAGCGGCACTTCACATTGCTTCAAACCTAGTGTACCACGAGAGAACTAAACACATAGAGATTGACTGCCACTTGATTGAGAGAAGATTCAAGGTGGAATAATCAAGACAGCTCACATAAGGACCTCACAACAGCCAGCAGATATCTTCACTAAGCCATTGAGTCTTCCCCAGTTCACGGCTTTACTTGGCAAGTTGGGAATCATCAACATACATTCCAACTTGAGGGGGAGTGTTGAGGAAAGTAAAGCCTATTAGGGCTAATTTGATGTAATATGATATCAATCACCTAGGTTGATTGCTTTCCCTCTATATGGATGTGTAGAATAAGGAACAACTTATGTAGGCATGATTGAGGATCTTAATTGATCATTGTATTGTATAAATACCCTTGTATTGATCTATTGTAAAGTGAATAAATTCATATATACAATTATCGAATTCTTTACATAAGTTCTTGAGATATATACTTTGGTATATTAAAGCCACCAAGTATTAACAAAAGATCAATAACGATCAAATTTTCCCGGTGAATAGTTCCAAAGTGATATCCATTTATATAATATAGAAATACTCATAAACAACAATATGATACATTGATAACATCTAGCTAGCTGTTTATATAATATAGCCAGCATTACCACACTATAACGCAACTGAAACAAGGGATAATCATGAATAAATATTATAAGATAGTACTAAGTAACTATTTTTTCTTTTAAATATGAAGCTGCAGATCACTGATTTAAGTAACTATTTTTTCTTTTAAATATGAAGCTGCAGATCACTGACTTTTGGTGTGAATGGTACTGATCGTCAGAGGCTGAAACCCATGCACAAGACTTGCTTGCCAAAATTTGTCGATGTTGGACATGGTGTAACCACAGTCATGCTCCTTCCAACCTTCCAAGGCATGCACTATTCCTGCTACTCGCCATGCACTCATCACCCTTCTTGGCAACCAGTTCTGTCGTCACATAAAAAGGTAGGTTTAGCGTTTAGGGTTTAGAGTTTCGGGAAAAATGATGAATAAGTGAATAACGCTTTACCTCGCAAGCGTGAACATTCTCAAGAGATGCGGGAGTCTTCATTGCTGGAGTGTAGTGATAGAGGCAGTCCTTGCGCAATTTTTTGGGTGGGAATTGTGAGAAGGGAACAAATAATGTTCCTTTTGGTGCGCTCATCTGTTCTTTCTCGGTCAGTCCATCACCCACCAACCATATCTGCAAATTAATCAATTGGCATTAAATATTATCCAAAATATAAATAAATATATTTAAATAGATAAAGAGAATTGAGAATTAGGAAAATGCGACAGTCACCTTTTGGGCGTGGCTTTTTGCAACAACCAAATTACTTTCAGTGCCTAGTGATCTGGTGAGCTTCAAATACTCAGCCTGGTATAATGTAGTTATCTAAGATATTTACAATTTAGGTTAGGAGATATGAGGAAACATAATCTTATTTACAAGGGATTAGACATGACGTGCCAACATGATCACGTAAAATGTATACGTTTACCTGGACACCCTTCTGGCTCAAAGCATAGGCAATGGCATAAGCAACCTTTGTGAGTTTGCCTCTAAGAACAACTTGCGTTGTCCCTTTTGGAATGCTGTTTAGGATTACTGCCACAGCCAAGCTACTTCCATCCACCACCTTGATTTTGAGATTTGGATGCCTTTGAACGTAGAGACCGCCATATCTATTTAACTCCTCACCCTTACATAAATGGAAATTAAATAAATAAACAACTGTTTGAAATTTGAATGGATAAAATTGGAAATAAATACAGTGCGCAGTAATAAATGTGGTCCTAATTCAAGGAGAGAGATTTATACAAAATGGGTTCACTTTAATCATGTCATTTCAATTATAATATTGTTTGGTGTGTATTTTTATTTATATAATATGCATATTGAATCATAATGCCACATCGCACACGAATTTTTTTCCAATCGAGAGATTAATGGTGACGTGACAGAATCTTTAAATGCACCGTGGTATAAGACAGGTGATCACGGGACCATATGGGTTGGACCATCAGTGCATTAAAATTTAGAGTATCCTACTACATAGACAAATACTTCTCAATAGACCATGCATTAACCAATATTATTTTTATATATAGATATAAATACACAGAGATATATTATCATCCCAATTCTACTATTTATTTGGAAGTGAGGATTTTGGTAAAATTAATTAACTTCAGATTGAACAAGAGATTAGGGTTAGTTTGGTATTGTTGTGCTTCTTAAAAAAAAACTGTTTATGTTGTATTTGTGAGAAAAGACAACTGTAAAATAAAGTTTTTTAGTGTTTCGTAAACTTTTTTTTTGTAAAAGTTCTTTTAACAAAAAAATAATGTCGGAGTATTTGGTAAACTTTTGTATAAATTGTTGTGAAGACTAAAAAATATATAGTATTTAATATGATATAATAATTGTTAAAGAGAATAATGTAGACCCAATGATTATAATTTTATAGAATATGTGAGGGTATACTTACCATTTGAAAATATGAACTTTAACGAAAAGCTCTTGGTACTGTTCCCTTTAACGAAAAACCACATTTTTACATTAAAAAGTCAATTCTGGTACTATTTACTTTACCCTTTATTTTGTCCTTATCATTAAAACTCAAAGTTTTCAAACCCTTTTCATTAGTTTTCCTTTTGAAAATTTCATTAAATAGACACTAATTATTATGATTTGACAAAAAACCCTTTTTTAGAAGCATGGTCTTATTTTTTTTTTAAATATATTTTTTCTTTTTTACCAAACATATTTGATATTCCAGATTTTTTAATTACCTGATTCAAGAGACCTAGGCTTAAAACCTTGACACCCTTTTCCTCTGCGTCAAGTATGGCGTCCTCAATCAAACCATTGATAGCTTCATTTTGCCATTGCATAAGGTACTGAAATTTACAAATAACAAATTAAATCAGATCTCATTAAATATAATAATGATAATAATAATAGCAGGAAACACAAGTACAACCAAATTTCACAGAGTAATTAAGGATGGGGCCTCACTTGCAAAGTGTATTTGGGAATAGCCCAAGTCTGTAATCTGAGCTTGTCAAAGCGGTGCCTGTCAACAACAAATGTACGGCCGTGGATCCAAGTTATCATCATAGACCACAATGTCACAGGCCACATCAGCCTCAAGTACCACGTCCTTGTGTGGGGCCTAGAGGCTAAGGCAGCAAATCCTAGCGGTAGATGATATATGGACTCGGGTGTGGTTAGATGGGTTAGATGGAGGACATCTGGCGATTCCTCCTCCCTCTTGAGGGAAGTTTCATAGAGTGAATCGCTTGATTTGTCCAAGGTGCCATATACGTAGTCGTAGATTGGCATGAAGAGACAGTAATTGGTCCTGAATTGCGTGTGGTGCAAAGAATGGTACCTGCGATGCATGTCAAAATTTTTTATTAAATATAAAAAGAACTGTTATTAGCATTTAAAAAATATTTAAAAACAATGGCGAAATTTAATGGGTATTTAGTTTCGAAAAAGAAAAAGTGGGGGTATTTAGTAATTTGATTAGTAATTTGATTTACTATTATGTAAAGTATTTTAGTATTTTATGTATTAGAGTTTTTTTTTTCGTAGGATAAGAATTAGGGTTTCTTTTCTCATTTATATTCAAGTCTAAGATTGCTTTTGTGTTTGTTTTCAGATTAGTTGTTTGTGAATTGACAATTTTATATTGTTTTACTTTATTCTAAAACAATACAAAAATTGTCAATACGTCTACGTAACTAAAAGACTATATCTTGTTGGCACTTCTCATATAAACACATAAGGGAGAAATTATTCATATAAAGTAATAAATAACTAAAGGCTAACAATAATAGTGATATATAATAGGGGTATAATATGATAGTGATGCAAACCCAGAAAATGATACATATATAATGCTGGTGGTTGGACCAAGATTCGTGGTAACCATATGCACGTAAAGTAAATTTGGCAGCTCTAAGCTCAAACGTGGACAGTCAAACCAACACACGCAATAAGACCATAACAGCTCTCTTACCGTGACAGAAATTTATTTTCAGGTAAAGACATTTATGAAAACATTTATGGCCTGCCCGCCCCCCATTTATTCGGCGGTGTCCAAAGTTCTATGCACACAAATGTTAAGGCAACTCTTTTAAAATTAAAGATTAATTATAAATTTTCTGTATTTATAGTTTAACGTTAATTATTGTTGGGAGATTAATTATACATTACTTGGAAAATTCTTTTGAGATTCACAATATTGTTGGGAGATGAAGTAAACGAAAAGTTGAATATTATTTAGTATTAATCGAATGATTTCTCATCTACAAACAGCTTAAGAAAGTTGTGAGACTCATTAAATTGCTTGCGTAGACATTTTGTACGGCACTTGGATGAGATCAGTGATCAGGTGTATATATGTTCCATAATTATTTCTTGCGTTATAAAACGATTTCGGTTTTTTTTTCTTGTGAAATTTCTTACAAAAGCAATAAATAACATCGGGACCAGAATAATTTTCAATAAAAATGTGTAAATTTATTATTACTAATTATGTGTATGACATATGCATATTTCCAAGACTCGTATAGAGTAATTTTTCCCTATAACCGGTTGTATAAAAATAGTGAATGAGGGTAAAGCGAGACTTACGATGGGGTGTAAAGGAGATACTTGAGAGGAGGGAAAATGGTGAAGAGCCACTTTGGAATGAGCTCAAAATTGCAATGTCCCATGTTGTTCATAAAGTCGATATAAGTTACATAACCAGCAAAGCTTACGATAGAAGATGTCCCGGTGTACATAGTTGTCAACATTGGTATAGCAAAGAGTACGAAGTATGAGATGTGCTCCGCAAATGGGTGAATCACAGCTGCGCGATACATCAAACAAATATATACATTCAAGACAATTATTTTTCATTATATCATTAAGCACTGATTTTCCGTTTATATCATTTCACATACATCTAAATCTAAACTACTTATTAACATAATCTTCTTTGTCAACTAAAAGAGGATGAAAAGACTATTTAGTCTTCTATCTCAACAAAAACGTTATGGACAATAATGTTATTTCACAAAACCAATTTTTTTTTTATTTAAGTCTCACCTACGTATGATTTTAGCATGTATCTAATATTAAAAAATATAAAACAAAAACTTTTTCTGACTCCCACTTCCTCTCTCTCTCTCTCTCTCTCCCTTTCTTATTCTCATTTTAAAAACAAAAATAAAAAACACTCACACATAAAGTGTTTGTGTGCAGGCATATGCTAGTTAATTATTAATGAAATCCACTTTGTCTACCAAAAGAGGATGTAAAGACAATTTGGTCTTATATCACAAAATAAAACTATGGGTAGTAATGTAATTTTGCAAAAACCAAAATTTTTTTTTCTTGTCTCACCCACATATCTTCATAATATATTTCTAATTTAAAAAAATATAAATATAAATCTTTCCACTATCACGTTTTCTCTATTTCTCTCAATCCCTCTATTTTTACGTGACTCTCCGGCTACTCTCTCCCATGTATTTTCTTAAAAAGAGCAGAAAACTGCTTCACACAAAAAATGTGTGAGCTTAGACTCTTGTGTGTGTGTGTATATATATAACAAACGATATTATTAAACTAGTATATATATAGTAACTATAAGTTAATTAAAATAATTAATTTACAATTTCAAAAAAATATTATTAACAGTCTAAAGGTTCCATCTTGCACTCTTCTCTCCTTTATTTCTGATTGCTAATAAAATCGAAGTGCATGAGACTTATTTTGAAGTGTTAATAAAAAGAGAAATTTTTTCAAAGTGATTGGTATTCAAACGGGTATTTGGCATGTCATAAAATAAATGAAGGCACATAAAATGATATATTATTTCCTCCGCTTAAACTATAACATGCGGACTACCCTTTAAATACCCGACAATTAAAAAAATATCTCTCCAATAACAGCTTCCATAGAATAATATCTCTTATGCAACGAACACTTTCACGTACCAAGAGAAAGTGAAGTATACTACTAATTAACTGGAGGGGGTATCTGGATAATTTTCTTACAAGTGATTGGCTCAGTGACAATGGAGGAATGGTGATGTGAGTGGTAGCGAGAGTATAGGAAATGGTGGTGAAGTGCTCTGTGGAGCCAGTAGTAGAGAAACTCCACTGGACCGGCATGAAGTAGAATCGTTAGAATAACTCCATCTGTCCTCCAAAATGGCAGGTTCGTAGCCCCAGGTAAGTGTCTGCTCCCCAGATAGAATAGAATTCCATTGAACAATATTTGATCATCCCTGCCCAAAGAAATATTAAAAAGAAGAAGAAGATATAATTAAAGAAATTTAAATGGATTGGTTATAAGACATCTTTCTGAGATTGTAATCAGGCATCGCATCTTTTAGCTTTTAGCTAAGAATACGCTTTCGACTGATGTAGTTCTTTATAGGTACCAGTTTCTTTCTCTGTCGACTTGCTCGAATTCAAGACCCTTGTCAACAATCCGGCCATTGCCCTTGGCCGTCCGATATCGAGAAAGAGAGATCCATAACTGGTTGTGGAGAAACCTCCACAGCATAAATGGAAATATGAGGAAATAAGATAGGTCTTTATCTTTCTCATCGTTAACGAAATACGAGTATGCACCATGAATGATCCAAGGAGCCACGACCACATGCTGAAAACCCCAATATCACAAACTTTAAGTTATTAGTACGTCAAAGTATATCGATGATGTATATACAATAAAAATCTTAACGGGGGAGGAAACAAAGTTTTCTAGTATGGACTGGAGCATAGTATGCATCGAGATTCTTAATTGTTCAGAGCCATTGCATTATTGGCCTCGCAAACCAGTTGTTCAGTCACTTCGTTCATACTCTAGGTCGGTCCATTTTAAAATTTTCGGTATGTAGCATTGTAGGTACATGAGAGAGAGAGAGAGAGAGAGAGAGAGAGAGAGAGAGGGTGGGAGCTAGGGTTTGTAGAAGGGGAGACCTTAAAGCTTCCAAGAGGAGTCCATGGCCAGTCGGTGAGAATTCCGGGAGTAGTAGCCATATCTTTTTTCTTCTTTGTTAATAAAGCTGGCTGCTTTGCACGTAGACACAGTTTTAGCTTTGGGTATGTGTATATATAGTAGTTTGTCGATGCTACATGAGAGTTTTTGTTGCGAAGTTGGAACAATGATTACGTTCATTTGTTGTGTGCGTAGCGGTGCCTAAAATGCAAGGTTTTTAATTCCATTCAGATATTTTGTCGAGTAATGCTAGGAAGACTAAATTTATAGACTAAATCTACAAACTAAATTATGCGTCACCAATAGGAATGAGCACATTTATTAACACCTAAGTCATAATCTAATTATCAACTTCCATATCATTTAGTTTACAAAATTTTGTCTACAAATTTAATCTGTCTAGCATTGTCATTTTTTGAAAATGTTGAAAAAATCGGTGAAGATGTACGCAAAGTCCAATAGCAAGGTGGCCCTAAAAGTGGTTATGGTGTTGGAGATAGGTTGTGAAAATTTATTATATGCAACGATGGTTGTAATGAACATTAATGGCACGCACTTGCCTTATATAATGTCATACACTATTTTATATTTTCATTGTATTATGTAAGAAAATAAAATACAAAGTTAATAGGGTAAGATTTCTATCTGGTAAACAATTATGTTTACCGTGTTCGTATTGTTTTTGTATCAAATTTGTTATTTTAACAAGTTGTGTCGTGTCAAAACCTATTAGGTTAAAGGGTTTATAAATTTAAATCCAAACCCAACCGTTAAAATTAACAAGTAACTCGACTTGACCTGTTTGCACCAATTACGAACAATATAATATTACTCAATAAATAACCAAATGAAAAAACTTTGGGTTATACAAAATACTAAACATTCATATGAATTCACAAGTTCTTTTTTATTCAACAATACAAACGACAATCATTTCATTTTGCACTACATATCTATATGTCACATAAATATTACTTCAAAACAAGTCTTTCAAGTATAGTGTTCTAAAATTCGGTGGCGGAGCTAGAAATTTTTTTATGGGTGGGCTAGCTAAAAAAAAATACCCTAAAATCAAATGATATATTTTTTTTGCTACATATATATTGTATGCAAAAATTTAAGTTTAACTTCTGTATTTGTATACTTAAAATTTACTTGGTATGAAATCAACAAGCTTCGCATTTGCAAACCACATAAATTACAATGAATCTTCAAAACATATATTTAGATGCAAACACAATAAGAAGATTAAAAAACTTGACATCTCAATTACAATCACACAACTAGCACAAATCAAAACAATGAAAGTAGATGTAAGGGCAATCTTAAAAAAAATTGATTGAAACTAAAATAAAACCCGCTGAATCAAAGCAGAATAATCTTAAACAAAATGGCATCACAATTTCCATGATAAGTTTTATATTTCTAGCTGTGCTAAATACTCAATAATTCTTCTTGCAGTTGTTTTTGTCTATTATATTAGACTATGCACTAAAATATATATACATATGCTAAAAACTCTCTCCTGGCTACAGCCCACCATACCCTTTGGTGTGACCACCAGGATGAAGCCACAATCCAGAGGAAAACTGAAAAAGGGATTAGGTGGGCGCCAAAGTGATGTTGGGCAGCCAAGGTAGGTGACTAGGCATCCTAGTCGGTCTTGGTGTTTCAGTCGGATTATTTTATAATTTGAAATCAATTTTTTTTTTCTTCTAGTTTTTCAAACTTGAGAAAAGATGAATGGAGTGCTGCAATTGGTTCCAACAACAAAGAAGAGATCAAGGAAGAAGAAGAGTTCCCACCCCATGCGACCTCTCAACTTTCATCTTTTTTTTTTTTTTTGGCTATCAAGTTGTGCTGCCTAGCTTGCTAGCTAACATGGGTTGAATGTGAATTTGGATTTGGTGTGGCACCCTCTAGCTTAACTTATGTGTCCCACTTTGTCATCCACGTGTTTGACACTGTAATTTTTCTTAAAATTCACTATAAATTCATACGAGGTTCGAAAAATATTCTGTAAAGTTCTACATACTTGTACTCGCTTGAACTTTCATCTCATACCATTAAATTCACTAAAATACTAAAGTGAAAATTCTGATATTTTTGTAAGTTATATGTCAAATAATAAACTTATTAAGATAATAAACCCAAATTTCAATACAAGTATAGTTTTTTTAAGTGCAGATAGGCACTTATTTATATGATATATAATAAATTTACTTAAATCGGCCTAGTCCACCTAGGCGCTAAGCCCTAGCCGGCCATCGAACTAACGTCTAGCGTCTTTTAGAACCTTAACTTTAAGTATTACATACCCAAAAATAAGAGGTTAGTGAAAACATATAAGTATATTCCCGCACAATATTAAATGTTAATGATTTATGAAATGATTTTTATTTTCAAATTTGTGGAGTATTTCAAAATAACATTTCTCTTAATAGGTTGAAATGGGTACCAACGAGTAAACCTAAACCAATATGTTATTAACGGATTGACTCGATAAAAATCCGACTCGTTAAGCTTCAATCTGAACCCTTATTTTTGTATGTCATTTCGTGTTGGCTTAACTGATCGTGCATGTAATTGATAGGTCTACTCCTATTACAATCGGTCATGCTAAATAAAAAACAATAATATTTCCCCCGTTAGTAAAGAGGAAAGTTCTTGTTCCCCTCAAACTAGCATTATATTATCATACAAAAGGTACAGTCATATTTGTTTATTCACTTTATCATGAGAGTCGACATTGACAGTCCGATGATCTATGTAGGTGCACTACATGCACTATTGGTCCTCCTAAATAAAGTTACCCACTTGTGTTAAGCCATTATATTCACGTTAAAAAATTCAGGAGCCTTGTATGGGTGCACAACATGCACCTTCTCAGGACCATTTCTGTTTATCTATCATTTAAAACTATCTTTAATACAAATTATTCGATTTGAAAATATTGATTGGCTTATATACGTAGGGGTCATGGTTTATTTTTGGTTCTCTTAAAATTCTCACTCTTCTAAAAATTTAAAAATGATAACTAAATATATGACATTGAAGTTTGACCTCATGATCTCCAAATTTCAAGTTTTTTTGCACATGAAATTTCTAAATTTTTTAGAGTTGGTTGATATATTAATTTAAAGATTATTACTTTTATCCAAATTCCAAGTTTGTTTTGAACAATTAATCATAACATAAAGTTCGTCTTGACATATTACAAGATGTTTAGGCTGTTATCCTATCAACTTTGATTTGATAAATAGCGAGTTTGATATTAAATTATTATTATAATTTTGGGTAGCTTAACTAAATGAGAAGAGATCCTCTCTAGATCTCTTCCACTAAGGCCACTGGATCAAGTGATCCAGGTCTTTGAAATTTCATGTAACGGCCCACCTGTTTTGACCCCTTAAAAGCTATAATAATTTTTTACCATTGGATGAAATTTCAAAAGCCCGGATCACTTGATCCGGAGAGGATATCTTCTATAACTCAATGGAATAAAAAAATATTGTTGTATGAACGATATTTGGTTTTTTCACTGAAAATGCATAATGCGTATGTACTGTTTTCTAAAGCCTAGTATACATACATGTTGATGACAATGATCTTGGAGGACCATTTAAGCCCTCCCCTCTCTTTACTTCTTCCACCTGCTTTTCTGTTGGTCCACTATGATTTGGTCTATTTGAGTCTGCCGCGGAGATACATCTCACGTGGTCGATCCCATCCCCTTAAATAAATAAAATTAAAGGTAATTTAGTCAAAAATCAATAAAAAAAATTACTATTTAGTGATATATCAGTGATATATTTTTTTTCTCGACTTAATCAATGATATATTTTTATTAATTAGGTATAGGTCAATGATAAATGCCACAATGCATTATCAAGAGTAAGAATTTTACCCTCTTTCATTCTCTCTCATTTTTTTCAAAAGGCTTTTTAGCCAAAATGGTCCCTAAGATTTGGAATAAATAGAAGTGGTCCCTAAAATTATGATTACATGCTGCCTCATCCATTTAGTTAGCTCCGCAATGGAGGCTATTGAGTCCATGACCAAATTTCTAAGATAGATGTATTTCAATACGTCTTATTCCGGCTCTAGAAAATCATGGTCCCACACCAATCCAAGGCCCAAGACTTCGAGGTTTGGTCCAAGATCCAAATCCAATCTAGAGATATCAAGGTTCGTTGTCCACAAATGAAGAAAGTTATGGTGGTCGATAGAAATATCACATGTCGAAAATTCTAAGAATGACAAATGTCAAGGTTCGGTTATGTACAAGGGGAGTAATTGACAACCATAATTGAGAGGAAAATCGAAAAAGGGATAGTCGGACATCTAGGCGATGCAAGCGGCCTTAGCAGTCTAGGTGTTATAGTCTGATTATTTTATACTTTGCAATCAATTATTTTTCTAGTTTTTCCAACTTGAGAAAGGATGAATAGAGAGTTGCAATTTTGGTAGTATTTGGTTCCAACGAAGAAGACTAGAACGAGTAAGGCTGGGTTCGGTTGGCAAACCGTGCCAAATTCCTTGTGCCACCTGCCGGCCACATATACATAATTATCGAAAATCAGTTACCTCTAGCCAACAGTCTTCTTGCAGTTGCCAAAAATCGGTTCAGCCAAAATTATTGGCTGGTTTGGTTGGTAAATGGCACAACAGGTGGCTTCCACTTCTTCCTCGTTATCTTTCAGCTCCAAGGGTTCAATTTGATTTTCAGATTGGGGTGCTTGTTTGGTTGCATTGTGTGGTTCATTTTGGGTTAATCCATGTTGTGCACTAGCGGTTGATTAGCTAGACTCCATCATCCTAAACATAGGCAACACATATACATTCAAAATCATATATATGTACATGTATATATAGTATCAATAATCATCATGCTATCAATTTTGGTAACAATATTTTCTATATTTATTATGGCATGAATCATGTACATATACATATATTTTTTAAACCCTAAAACTGAGGAGTCAAGCATGTAAAAAATACCTAAAATATCTAAATAGAAAAAAAAAATATATATATATTGGTAGGTATGGCATACTGCCGTCATACAAAATCAATTACCAAAGCCATGCCATTAATTGTTGGTTTGGTAAAATGCCAACCGATTATGAAAAAATACCAAAACTATACCATACCATTATGAGCCGACCAGTATGGTTCGGTCGGTAAATTGGTTTATGGCAAAATTTCCCACCACTAAGATCGAGTAAGAAAAAGAGAGTCTCTCCCATTCCCACCCCACGGGACCTATCAACTTTCACCCATTTTTTTTCCTTTTTTTAACTATTGTCCAATCAAGTTGCGCGACCTAACTTGCTAGCTAACATGGGTTAAATATGTATTTGGATTTGGTGTTGCACCTCCCCGCTTAACTTCTATGTGTCCCACTTTGCCAATATTTTTTAGGCCACATGTTTGATACCGTTATTTTTCTTAAAATTCACTATAAATTCATAAAAGGTTTGAAAAATATTCCATAAAGTACTACGAACTTTTACTCACTTGAACTTTCATCACATACCATCAAATTCACTAAAATACTAAAGCGAAAAATTTGATATTTTTGTAAGTTATATGTTAAATACTAAGTTTGATTAAAACAATGAACCCAAATTTCCAATAAAATATATTTTTTACTAAGTGTAAATAAGCACTTATTTATATGATTATATAATAATTTTACTTAAATCAGCCTAGTTCGCCTAACCGCCCACCTAGGCACCAAGGTGCTAGGTTCCAGCCTACCGTCAAATTAGCGCCTACGTCTATTCAAACCTTGATTTCAAGTATTACATACCAAAAATTAAGAGGTTAGTGAAAACACATCAATGTATTCCCACAAAATATTAAATGTTTAAGGATATGTGAAATGAATTTTTTTTTTAATTTGTGCAGTATTTCAAAATTACCAAAATAACCTTTCTCTTAATAGGTTGAAATGGGTTACCTGTGAGCAGACTTGAACAAATCTCTTATGTTAACGGGTTGACTCGATAAGGACTCGACTCATTAAGCTTCAACCCCAACTGTTTTTTTCTGTGTCATTTCATGTCGAGACATGTAATTGATAGGTCTACTCCTATTATAATCAGTCCCACTAAATAAAAAAGAATAACATTTCACTCATTCCTAGTAATAAAGAGGAAAGTTTTTGTTCCTCACAAACGAGCATTATATTTCACACAAAAGGTATAGTTTGATCCGTTTATTCTGCTTATCATGAGAGTTGACACTGAGAATACAATGACCTTCTATAGCAAAATACCACTTGTGTTAAGCACATTATATTCATGTTAAAAAATTCAGGGGTCTGGTACGATTGCACTACATGTACCCTCCCAGAGCCATTCATATTTATTGTCATTCAAGATCATCTTTAAAAAAGTTATTTGATTTAAAAATATTGATTTGCCTATATACGTAGGTGTCATGGTTTATTTTGGTGCTCCTAAAATTCTCACTCTTCTAAGAATTTAAAAATGATAATTATTCATGTAAAGATATATTAATTTAAGGGGCATTTAGATCCAGGTCCAAAAAAATCAGCTACTTTTGGATTGAATCCAGTTAGATGTTCTTACCAGTTTAGGTCTAATTGATCCCATCTTATTCCCGTTTTGCCCTTTATAGTAAAAATAAATATATATTTAAATTTCCTAATTTATGCATTATTTACTCAAATTTGAATCTTTGAATTCCTCAATCTAGCCACAAATTTAAGGAAAAAATTTAAAAGTAAGTTCATGTGTATGACTATAAACCCACGACTTAAGTTGAAATGAATGATATACAGAAAACCTATGAACAAAAACCTATAATATAGGTAGACTATGAACAAAAACCTGTAATATAAGCCATGAACACAAACCTATGGTATAGGTAGATAAATATTTTTAATTTGAATTAGAATATCAAGAAATAATGTGTGTGTCCACTATTAATCCATGGTATAAGGTAGACAAAACAAGATAACCTATGATACAGGTAGATAAACACAATTAACTTGAGATAGATTATGAATAATGTGTGATAGGTAGATAATACAATTTATCCATGACACATGTAGTATTTATAAAACACACAGAGGTAGATTAGAAAAAAAATGTGATATATATATATATACCAAGAAGATCCATAGAAAATGATAAATAAAAAGATGATGCTGAGGGAGTAAAACACGAAGAGGAAAGAAAGAGTTTTAGAATAGAAAAAAAAAGAACAGAGAAACATGAAAAAAAAAAAAAAGAATTAAAGCATACAAGATTGGCTAAATTCTACAAATCAAACCAACAATAGAAATTTGAGGTTGGACATCTTTGATCATCTACGCTTGGGAGCAGGAAGGAGGGAAAAAAAGAAGATATCGTGAGGGATGAGAAGGAGACATCGTGAGGGAGAAAGAGAAGGAAGAATAGGAAACGTTTTGGAGGATGAAAGAATATTAAAGAGATTTAAATTCCTATACTTAATCCGATCATTAAGCATAAGATAATCCTATGAATAAGGATTAAAAATCATCATAAATAAAAAAAAATTAATAATATATTAATTACTTAATTAGTCAATTTAGGGATAAATTTGGCAGGAGAATGAAAATAAGCTGATGTGCACAATGAGCCATTGGACCTAAGTCAAGTCAATAATCAAGCAAAATTGGACTCATATCAAATTTTCCCTTAATTTAAAGAGTATTATTTTTATCCAAATTCAATGTTTGTTTTGAACAATTTATTGTGTGGCTTACAACATCCTGTCTTAGTAAATAAAAAAAATATTGTTGCAAGAAAGATATTTGGTTTTTCACTTAAAAAAATCTTTTTCATTGTAATTGCATGTCTATTGTTTTTAAAAACCTAGTATCATTTATTATCATAATTTCGGTGATCAACATTGTTACTGCTTAAAGAAACCTACCGACCACTACTAATCAACTTATAAACCAACAAGCCACATGAAAACGTAGTATACGTACATGTTAAGGTCCATCTTGGATGACCATTTAAGCCCTCCCCTCTCTTTACTTCTCCCACCTGTTTTTTTGTTGGTCCCTTTTGATTTGGTCTATTGGGGTCTGCCGTTGAGACACATCTCACGTGGTTGATCGCCTAAGTCCGAATATCGTAAAGTAGACAAAATGTGGGAAACATTAGCACAACACAGTTTAATTGCTCAATGACTTAGCCCACAGATAATAAATTACTGGAGATTGAGGGTACAAGCAAACAATTTTGTAAAGAGATATTAGAGGTGAGTGTATTAGAACCCACCCTATAATTGGCGTAAACCCCCGTTTACTGTGATAATGCTATTCTTTGGTGGTGGTACCATAGAGTTGAAGAGGGTTCGATCGTAAGTCATATGATCAATGGTGTGGATGCAAATTTCTTCCTCCTTGATCTTAGACAATTTTGCACCTACAAAACAATTAACACCTTAGGTTAAGGCCAAGAGCCTCACGCGCCCACAATGAATGGGGGGGTTTGGCCGAAAAACCTCCGATGCCAAAGTTAGAATTTAGAGAGAAAGAGTGTTTAGAGAATTTTGGGATTTTTGCCAAAGTGTTGGAATTGGCTTTTTTGGTGAGAATGAGAGTATATTTATAGGGATAGGAGGTGGCTAGGGTTTTTTTGGGTTTAATTTAGGTTTAATTAGGAGTTACAAAATTGATTATTTGTATAAATGGGGTAATAAAATGGAGAAGAGTGAAAAAGGTTAGGAAAAGGGAGGTGGATTAGGTTTTAGCCGGCCATGTGGTGTTTTGGATATAATGGATGGTTTATTTGACAATTAATGGGTTAATTAGGCAATAAACCCATTAATTAGCCAATTAACATAATTTAAAAGGAATGTGTTTGGGAATTACCTTGTAGAAAGGATTTGATGAGATGGACTTTGAATTGTTACCTATTTTGGGCACTTCTGTCTTGGTTGAAAGAGAGTTGCCTGCTGCTTGTGCGTAGGAACCTCGTTGTACTGCAAGGGTATTTTTGTCCTTTTTGTCAAAAAATCCACATGTCGCCTTGAGAATATTTTTTGCTCCACAAGTGGCTCTTGAATCAATAATCCAACCTATATCATGATCAACGGAAGCAATTAAGGCAGTGCTCATATTACTTAGGTCGTCGGAGTAGTTTGAGGAGATCATATTTAAAAATAACATTTGCTACCCAAAACCATCCTGATCCAAAAACTACGCCAATTCCTTGGGCTAGTTTTGGGCAATGGTGATGTGGCCCACTGGTGCATCTTGAATTTCATGCCCATAATGGGCTGCTGCCACAACAGGTTGAATTTCATACTCATTAGGGTTTGATTTGACTATTCCTGGCCCATCATAGCGGGCTACCATTGCAACTAAGCCAGGATCAGGGTTGGCCTTCCTTGTTTGGGCTAGGCGTTTGCCTGATTTTCCTTTAGTTTGTTTTCTTCATTCCAGGAACCATTCAAGGTATCCATTAATTTCAAAACAAGTATCTTTTGTATGATGAATGCCATTGCAATGAGTGCATTGAAGCTTGTCTTTTTCAACACTTTCCAAATCCTGCAATGAGTATGATGGACCTAGGAATGGTTTACTAACCATGGCCACAGATGGACCATTGTCAACATCCTTACCGCCTAGCATAGTGGTTTTTTGTTGTGCTTCTTGCCAAATAGTGTTGAAGCATTCTTCTATTCCAGATACAGGTTTTAATCAAAGAAGCATACTCCGTACTGCATCCAATGAGTCATCGAGTCCGGCAAGAAAGTCATACACCTTGTCTTTTTAAAGATCTTCCTTCTTGCTTTTCATGTCGACTGCACACACTATCTTGTTGGGATGTCATTTATCCATCTCCTGCCACACACTTTTCAATTTTGCAAAATAGATGTTCACTGGATGTCCATTCTACTTTGTTTTTGTTGACTTACATCGTAGCTCATAATATTAGGATTCGTCTGCCCCGTCACAGAACATATGACTGACATTCTCCCAAATATCATGTGTTGTTGGTAACTCAATGAATA
The DNA here is from genome assembly GCF_916048215.2 of Malus sylvestris. Taxonomy (NCBI): domain Eukaryota; kingdom Viridiplantae; phylum Streptophyta; class Magnoliopsida; order Rosales; family Rosaceae; genus Malus; species Malus sylvestris. Next base: position 8,880,158 of record NC_062266.1, on the reverse strand, counting down.
GCCCTAACAGATGTGGTTGCATAGTTTTTAGCAACCATCCTCGGACGATTTCATCCTTAGTATACCACTTCATAACCCAGGTTATGTTTCATCCACTGTCGAAGTCTTCCCATTGAGATAACCCATCTTATTTTATCCTTTTGCGTAAACTTCCATCATCTTCAACTAAATTTTATAGTTCGAATTGTTGAGTTTGATCTGAATGGTAAGGTACTCAGACTTGGATATTTATTTGTACTAGGAGCCGAAGCCCTCATGGGAATAATTGTTCCTTCTGCAGCCATCGCAGCAGCAAAGTGTTTTTTTGGTTTTTCTGATTTAGGGTGATCTGCAAGTGAGTCCTTTGTCTCAGGACACAGCAGCACACACATATAATAGGTTTAGAATTGGAAAAAGATACCAGGCCGAAAACACTTGGCTCTGATGCCAAAATAACTTCGATTGATTCTTCTTATTTTCTTTCCAATATGAAGGTAATATATACACATCCACACCTTGCAGTACAAGGAATAATAATAAAAGAGTTTATCCTAAACTAGGAAAGAATCCCTTTAATCAATAAAGCTTACAACCACATCGAATGGTCTTTCCTAGAACAAATAATTATAAGATTGGGTTTCGCCGAGGAATGGATTACTTGGATCATGATGTGTGTCACTACGGTCTCTTATTCTTTCAAGCTTAATGAGGAACCAGTGGGCTTCGTACAACCTAAACAGGGTATTCGGCAAGGGGACCCGTTGTCCCCATTCTTGTTTGTGATTTGTGCAGAAGGTCTTTCGGCATTGTTGGATGTTTGAGAGGCCCAATGACGGATACAAGGGATCAAGGTTTGTAATGGTGCGCCTAGTATACATCATCTGCTTTTTGCTGATGATAGTTTTATTTTGCTAGAAGTACTTTGCAGGAATGTTGTGAACTGAATGATTTGTTGAGAACTTATGATTTGGCCTCGGGGCAAGTGATTAATCTATCCAAAAGTTATATGGCATTTAGTGCGAATGTTAATGAAGTGGATGCTCAAGTGCTTGTCGATTACCTGGGTATGACTCGGGTGGAGTACCATGATCGTTATCTTGGGTTATGGATTCTCACTGGTAAATCAAAGAAGGCTACATTTGCATATATCAAAGATCGGCTTTGGGAAAAACTAAATGGTTAGCGTGAAAGTCTCCTCAGTAACGCTGGTAAAGATATTTTAACTAAAATCGCGGCCCAGGCTATCCCTTTAAATACCATGTTGAGTTTTTTGTTTCCGAAGACATTTTATGAGGAGTTAAATCAAATGGTTTCACGGTTTTGGTGGGGGAAAGAAACTGGTAAACGATGTATTCACTAGTGACCTGGCAGAAGATGTGCAAGCCTAAAAGTGAGGGCGGGTTAGGCTTCAAAGACTTGTATGCCTTTAATCTAGCTCTGTTTGCTAAACAAGGTTAGCATATTATCCAGCAGTCGCACTCTCTTATGGCCCAAGTTTTTAAGGCTCGTTATTTCCCTGAAATGAATTTTCTACAAGCTACAGTAAATCCAAATTCTTCCTATAACTGGGAAAACATAGCAACATCTACAATGTTAATTCAGAGTGGGGCTAGATGACGGGTTGGCGATGGTTTGAACATTAAAATTTAGAGGGACAATTGGATACCGCGAGATACTTATGCTAAAGTGCTAAGTCCTTTACCAGTAGGAGTACATCCAAGCCTCACTATGAGATATCTTATGGTGGAGACGGATCGTGTGCGTTGGAATACGCATTTGGTTTCGTGGATGTTCTTTCAAGAAAAGGCCAACCTTATTCTGAGAATTCCTTTGAGTTTATTTAGTGCACCTAGTGAGTTGATTTGGATCAAAGAACCTAAAGGAAATTTTACAACTGAAAGTGCATATTTCGTTGCTCGGACTTGTAGTGAAATTTGTGGTGATGTACCATTTAGTTTAACGGTGACGGTAGAGATCAAGTTTCTTTGGTAGGCATTATGGCATGCTAAGGTACTAAGTAAAGTCAAAATTTGTATCAGGAGGGGTTGTTTGAATGCTTTGCCGACTAAAGTTAACTTGAAGATGAGAAAGTTATGGATGATTGTTGTCTATTCTATGGTAATGAACATGAAACAATTAAGTATGTTCTATTGCATTGCCTTCGAGCCACGATGATATGGTTCTCTAGCTCATTGGGATTACAAACTATGCAGCACTGAGATGTTGGGCTACAAGATTGCTTGGCTTATTTAGCTTCATTTCTTTCAAGGGAGAGTTTTGATTCAGCACTTGTTTTACTTTGGAATATTTGGAAAGCTTGTGATGAGCTGCTATGGAAGGGCTCATTGTTACCACAGTAGGAAATCCAACTTTAAGTGGAATTTAAGAAGTGGAATGAAGTGCAACCGAAGAATAAGGGTGACCATGTGCAGAAATGGAGGAAGCCTGAGAAATGATGGATAAAATGAAACTTTGATGGTGATGGGATGAACATGGGACGGTGGGAGGTGTTAGAGTAGTTATCAAGAATGCGGCTAGGGATTTTGTTGCAGCCACGACATTGAAGTTGGAGGGGATTACATCAGTTATACTTGCTGAGATTGCAGCAGCTCGTGAAGCTGCCTTGTTTGTTCAGCAATGGAAGACGGCACATGTTATTTTGGAAGGTGATGCTTTATTGGTGATAGCTGTTATCCAAAATAATTTGGTTGCTAATCATAGGCCTTTTAGGCATTTACTAAATGACACACGAAGGCTTCTACAACATTTCCCATAGTGTTAAGCCAATTTTTTACGAATATATGCTAATACAGTGGCTCATCAGTTAGCTAGACTTCATTTAACTTTGGACCATTTAGTCTCTTGGTTTGAGGAACCTCCCAACGTAATTTCTGATCTCAATTTAGAGGATAACTTTAGTTTTTAAGTTAACTGGTGCGGGACATTCTTTTTCCCTTCATTCGGGTTGTTCCTCGGGAAGGTTTTTATCGAGGCCTATTGTTATCACCCATTCCTTTATTTGTACGTTGTTTCCTTATGAGATGGAAATGATTTAGGACAGCGATCAAGTATAGATTCATTTTATGTCGTGACCTTTCTCTTCTAGGGAAGTGAATCCTATGAACCGAGTGATCTGTCATGCTCCAGGTCAAGACAGATTGATTGGCTATCTGCTAGTGTACCGAACAGTCCAACAAGGATAGCTAAATAGTCTAAAAGGGTTGGCATACCCTTTGGGGATGTTGACTCGACGTTCATTAAATTGTCTTACAGGCATGTTTGTAGTTGTTATATGATCTCGTCACTTCAGCTAGATCAGAGGAATACGTCTATAGCAACAATCTGAAAGCTAGAATTCATCGCATTTGCTTATCACACTTGTGTGGTACGAAGATTGAGATAAGACATAGTGAGTAGCGTCCACGCAAAATCGCGCCCTTCTACAGAAACATTCACGTTTTTATCTCCCACTAACGGCGGGATAATTATCTCGTTAAAATGATAATCCACAAATGAGAGGTAAATAGATCGCTTGCAAAGGCTCTAAAAGAGCTAGGGTGAAAGATAATCATAATTGACGAAGATTCACATCCTTCTTTGAGGAGCCATGTTGGTACGTTGCGGCAGAGCAACTTGGTACATGGAATGCACACCCAAATGTGTAAATACGAAAAACGTCAGGTTTGTACCTAATAACCAACTATAACGTTGAAATTGTTGGGTGGCAATGGGCCTTAAGACGGACCAACATAGCTGTGTACAAGATTACATAGCCTTCGGCAGAAACCAAAAACTTAGTGCCAAGGTCCGAGCAATCATTTAAATTGCGCTTTATGTTCACTATGCGAAGCTGTTATGGGATGAACATGGGAACTCAATGTCCAATTATAAACCCAAAAGACATGCAATACTTTATCAAAAAATGTCGATATAAACTCTCCGACATTATCCAGTCTCCCAGACTTTATGGGATAAGTAGGGTGGTGAACCCTCAAAATCGGCCAGGAGATTTAGTAGCAGTGTGTATGGACAAACATGTGACTAGTTTGTCGATTCATCAACCAAAACCATAAGTATTTATATGGTTTGCATTTTGGTTAGATTAGTCCACATATATTCCCTTGAATCCACTGTAAAAAAAAAGGTTGTTTCGTATCTTTGCTAAGGATGGTTTAGAAAATCAATTTCCCAATGAGTAGGCTTGGCAAAGTGTGCTTGTAGCCACAAGATCCTTACTTCAGGTAAAGAGATGTGTCATGGCATCATTGTACGATCTAAGTGTCTTAAATGGTCATGCAAAACCAAGTAAAAAGCTCGAATCACCCGGCTCTAAGCCAACCACTTGTGGCGTGTTCCCAGTTGGGAAATAGTCCATTATCCCTAAAGCAAAGCTTTACGCTTATTTTTGAAGGTGGTGCAAAGATATTCAACTGTATTTTCCATCAGTGGTTTCATTTATGATCGTTGTTCTCTCGAATATCCTTAAGACTCAACAACGTTCTTCCTAAACGAGGACAATATAAGGTCTTTGACATGGTAATGTAGTACCATTCATACAACAAAGAGTGTGCCAATGCTCTTAATCAGGTTGGATAGACCTAAAGTCATTTCTAGAGATGTGATTTACGTGTAATGTTAGTGTGCGTGGCATTGCATTCATCTAGAAAACTAACTTTCCCACATTCATACCTAATCACGTGTTTAATTGAATTCGGTCACATGTATAGAAGAAATATGATTCAATTAACTCATTTTCATGGACAAGATCGATAAGATTATCCATAACTAAAACAAACACCAAATGTGAATCAGAAAATATAAAAAAAATAAATAAATGTTCACAAAGTAAATTGTTTACTAAGGGAATTCGGCAAACAAGGTCATCCATGTCAAAATTCTGCTCTTCCAATGATGATTGGTGGAGCAAAATTAGTCTCACATATTGACTACTAGAAGGTACTCCTCAACGACATTAGTAGAGGTACGAATAGGTGCATAACCAATGATCTATTCCATAAAGATGGAAGTAAATTCTGCAAGGTTCAGGCTTGGGAACAAAATCCCTTATTCTTGAAGTTTTAGGTCTTAGGTGCTAAAGATCACGCTTCGGGCATGATGCCACCCTTGGCAGGCCCTGATTCTACCATATGTTGTAAAAACAAACTCGAAATTGGATTGTGATAAAGACAAACCCAGACTTTTGTTAGGTAGGCTCCAGCCGAAGTTGAAGGGATCTGTTTGGTAGACCTCTGCCGAAGCAGAGCAATATCGTTCAGTGCATCTCTACCGAAGCAAAGCAGGCCCATCGGTGCATCCCTACAAACAGGGCACCACCATTTGGTAGGCTTTGACCGAACTAGGTTGAGCCATTCTGTAAACTCCAGTCGAACTAGGTCTATATTGTTCGGTAGACTCCAGCCAAAGCTGGGTCTATACCTTTCTCTCATGTTTATGGTAGTAATCAGATCCGAGAATTTGGTAAGCTATCGCTCTCTACACTGCTGCTTCAGGAGCGAGTTAGAAACTTGGAAGGACGAGAGAAGTATTCTCCAGTCAAAATTCGATCGAATTTATAAACTTCAGAATCATACTCATTCAGAGATGTACTCATGGTGTGCTTCAGGCAATATCTTTCATGATTAAACGGTCCGTAAAAGCGAGCCAAAAAGCCATGGAATCCTCGTTAGGGAGGTATTTCAGTTTGTAATGCTTCGGGCATAAGTCTTCGAATGAAGACCATGGTGGAGGCTTATTCAGCTCTTCCATGCCATTGTTGGCTTCAATGGTTTCTCAGCTTCTTGATAGTCAAGTGGAGATTCATGTCTTGTACCCCACATAAAGTGGTTTCTATTAGAAACGTCGAAATTAGGAAAATCGAACTTATTATGGTTCGACAATCCATTGAATGGAGAGAAGAAGATTGTGATTAAGGCTATGGGAATGAATCATCCATAAGCATCAAAGTTAGAACATTCGAGTTCTAAGACATGGTTTTCATGAAAAACTTCAAGTTTTCATGGATGTATTGTTTTATCAAAACTTCGGGTTTCAAAGGCACTAAATTTGAAACTACAGGTTCAATTTAGTTTATGAACGTTTAGTTCATAAAGGAGAGGTTCTTGTAAGAACACATAATGCAATATGTTGATTTAAGTGTAGTGGATTTGAGTTGCTTCAGGAACTCAAGTGTGAGTGCTTCGAGAATTCAAGTGTGAGTGCTTCGGGAACTCAAGTGTGAGTGTTTCGGGACTACGAAAGGATGTCAACGGTTCAAAGGCCAATAATTTTGGATATCTTGTCAGATTAATGGACTGCTAGTCACTTCTAATTAATTCAATAGATCGGGACCATGAGGGGTCGATCGTGGAAGCAAAATAATGACATTTGGGTCATATTACCTTGAATTTAGCTTCGGGCTAAGCGATAATAAAATTATAGTTTGATAAGCGTTAACCAATAATGTCCCAAAATTTATAGGGGTATGGTTGTGAAGCGACAATGTAAAAAACAGGACATTGGGTTCGAAAAAAAATCACAACCCAGCACGTGTAGGCTAGTTGTGTGAGGCACGGCCTACATAACACGGCTGCACAATAGCCCATAAAGGCACGCAAGCTGTGGGCTAGCAATAGAGAAAACAAGCCTAATAAGGTTGTGAGGGAAAGCACCTCAGCCTTAGTCAGGTGTGGGTCGAGGCGCTAAAAAACCTAACTTTCGCTGGCTGATTGGTTGACGCGATGCAAGCCCAGCAAGCAAAAGCATGCAGGCTAGTTGGGCCTAGTGCGCAAGACAAACCCAGCAGCGCTGGCTTGGTCTGGAACGGGCCGGAGTATGATGGGCCTAACGAAAAAAATTGCTGGTATGTGGGCCAAAAGCTGCAGGCCTTTAGTAAGGAACCAAGGCGCATGCGTAGTTCTCACACACATGCAACAAGCCCAAAAGGCTGCTACCTCACGGTTCTAGCACTCAAGCCTTAAGTTGCAGGCTTGGCTTAGCATCAGGTCGATGCGGCGACGCGATTCTAAATCGCGGCTCAACTGAAAATTTCCCATAAATTTTAAATTCTTTTTCGAAATTCTTAGGATTTGAAAAACTCTAATTGCTTCTAATTTATTTCGATTCTTTGACTCACAAATTCCACATAGCGAAAATTGCGTAACGCATGAAACGTGTATATATATTGATAATTATATGAAACATATGCAATATAATTATCGAAAGGAAATATAAATATAAGGGTTTCATGCATCATGGGGATTGTTTTTATGCTTCATGGTTGTTTCAAATATCTTCCTTTATTTTAAGCGTACTTGATTTGCAGAAAACAACAAAAGCCTTTGAATTTGTAAAGATCATTCTCGAAAAGCTAGAACTGCATCTCCAATTCGTTGTATCACGTTTAATACATGAAAATTAAATTGAATCAATAGAACACACCTCAGAATTACACATCTCTCTCTTCTCTCTCTATGCCGCATTTTCCCTCTCTCTTTGGCCTCCATAATTGTTTAATAAATTATGCCTACAACACGTTATCAGCACACTCTTAACATTACGCTAAAGAAAGTTTATTCTTCAATCAGGAGAGTATTACATTTTAATCATTCTTTTTATGATTAATTTATTATTTTATTGAATTGATATACATGTTGTTGATTCAATTTAATTTTTCTTTATTGAACGTGGTACAATGCATTGGAAATGCAATTCCAGCCTTCCAAGAAGGATTTTCTACAAATTCAAAGGCTTTTATTGTTTTCTGCCAATCAGGTACGCTTAAAATAAAGGAAGATATTTGAAACCACCATGAAGCATGAAAACATTCCCCATAATGCATGAAGCCCCTACATTTATATTTACCTTCCGATACATATTGTATATGTTTAATAAATTTGTCAATATATATATGTTTCATACATTACGTAATTTTTGCTATGTGGAATTTGTGAGTCAAAGAATCTAATAAAATAGAAGCATGATTTTTTATTATTTTTTTGGTTCTAAAAACCCTAAATATCAAAATCTGAAAATTGAAGAGAACGGTTGCCACAGATCAATGATGGTGGAAGCCTTTGCTGGCAAGGAAACCCCAAAAGGTTCCTTTTGTGTATGAAGGAAAAGGTGGCTTCAAAATTTAGCTCACCCAGCCCACTATCAGCTTGGGCTGCTTCTTTTTCACGGACCAAGCCCAATTGGGCTTCCCTTCTGTTTTAGCCCGCACACCGAGCCCCTTCTTTCTCGGCCTGCTGCCACTTGCAGCCATGATTCGAAGCCCGGCCCGCAGCCTGAAGCTGCAGGGTCTTGTATAAAGTAGCAGCCAGCAATTTCAGTGCTAGGTTGCCTTTGTTTCTCGGCCCAAAGCTATTTTTTGCTTGTTTTTTTTTTCAATCCACATCCATAATTTTGGTGCTTAATTCCACGGTCTTCACAAAGCTTAATGAGTCTTGCATGTTTATATTTGATTTGAACATCACAGACGGGTTGCATGTTAGATATACGTTTTCAGTTAAACATCACGAGGAAAATATGCATTAGAAAAACCTAACCTTCAAGGCATGTATGTGGAAATTCATAAGTAGTTGATACAAGTGCGTAGGATTGTTAACGGTGACAACTAAACCTTAGTCTTTCTCGTAATTATTTTAATTCTAAAAACGCTTTTCTTCTTTGCTACCATTATTTTCAAACTTCAAAAATCTTCAATTTTTTTTATAAAAGTCTGTTTTAATAATTAATTGAGAATTAGTTTAATTACAAGTTAGTCAAACAATTTTTGGGGACAAAGACCTTGGGCGATTATACTACAATTACCTTTTATTCTTGCAACTATGTTTCAGTGATTTTAACCCTATTTGCGTTGGTACTAAAAATCCTATCATTATACCCCAAAAAACATGTATTTTGAAGTAGAATTGTTTGCCGAACTCTGAGCAAAAGTGTCGCGTAGCAGTAAACGTGGTAGAATGAGTGTCATGTCCTTAGAGCGCGCTATAAAGATAAATTGCACCACAAAGATTTAATGTGATAAATTTTAATAATATGAAAAGCTTTAAGACACAATGTTGAAATATAAATCCCATAAAGATTTTACACTAGTAATTATGCTATTGGAGAGTTCTTTTATTAGGTCATAAGCTATGTAATAGTACACTTGTCATTGGCTCATAGCTACAATGGAGGGCTAAGATTGATTGAGTTTATTACTTCTCTCTCTCCTCCAATGGTTATATATATTTGTACTGATATTGAGCTCATATGCTAAGCATGTATGAATGAGAATCTAAGCTGCAAGAGTCACATTCTCTTTGCAACAGATCCTTCTATGAAATCATTCCTTCTTCTTCCTTTCATTTTATACAAGACTTATAGCTTATAATTTGAATTATATTTCTGATAATCAAAGTCTAAATTCTAACAGGTTTCACTTTCAACATACACATGTAATTCCTTTACATCAAATTTCAATTTAATGGTTGACTTGACAATTTGACATATTGTCAACATTTTCCTTCCATTTGATATGCCAAAATTTATTGCTTCATTTAGGTTGTTTTTAAACAAAAATAATAAAAGTTGGATTATTGTTGGTTTGAAAATAATAAAATAATACTTAAAAATGCTTGCATTAAGGTAAGACAAGTGGAATGCCTTTGGAAATAGCAAAATCAAATTTGAAGGCAGCTTCAAATTTAACATCTCTTTGTCCATGTCAGCTTAGCCTTTTTTTCATGTTATCTTTGATATCTCGGTTGGGGTAAATGATATGTCATTTGTTACCATTATGTCTATATGGAATTTTTTACATCTCCTTTGAAGATTGTCAAGTTGTTGAGATATATACTTTGTTAGATTAAAGCCACCAAGCATTAACAAAAGATCAATAACGATCAAATTTTCCCCTTGAATAGTTCCAAAGTGATATCCATTTATATAATATAGAAATACTCATAAACAACAATATGATACGTTGATAACATCTAGCTAGCTGTTTATAGAATATAGCTAGCATTACCACATTATAACACAACTGAAACAAGGGATAATCATGAATAAATATTATAAGATAGATGTCCACTAAGTAACTATTTTTTCTTTTAAATATGAAGCTGCAGATCACTGATTTTTGGTGTGAATGGTATTGATTGTCAGAGGCTGAAACCCATGCACAAGACTTGCTTGCCAAACTTTGTCGATGTTGGACATGGTGTAACCACAGTCATGCTCCTTCCAACCTTCCAAGGCATGCACTATTCCTGCTACTCGCCATGCACTCATCACCCTTCTTGGCAACCAGTTCTGTCGTCACATATAAAGATGGGTTTAGCGTTTAGGGTTTAGAGTTTTGGGAAAAATGATGAATAAGTGAATAATGCTTTACCTCGCAAGCGTGAACATTCTCAAGAGATGGGGGAGTCTTCATTGCTGGAGTGTAGTGATAGAAGCAGTCCTTGCGCAATTTTTTGGGTGGGAATTGTGAGAAGGGAACAAATAATGTTCCTTTTGGTGCGCTCATCTGTTCTTTCTCGGTCAGTCCATCACCCACCAACCATATCTGCAAATTAATCAATTGGCATTAAATATTATCCAAAATATAAATAAATATATTTAAATAGATAAAGAGAATTTAGAATTAGGAAAATGCGACAGTTGATACCTTTTGGGCATAGCTTTTTGCAACAACCAAATTACTTTCAGTGTCTAGTGATTTGGTGAGCTTCAAATACTCAGTCTGGTATAATGTAGCTATCTAAAATATTTAGAATTTAGGTTAGAAGATAAGAGGAAACATAATCTTATTTACAAGGGATTAGACACGACGTGCCAACATTATCGCGTGAAATGTATACGTTTACCTGGACACCCTTCTGGCTCAAAGCATAGGCAATGGCATAAGCAACCTTTGTGAGTTTGCCTCTAAGAACAACTTGCGTTGTCCCTTTTGGAATGCTGTTTAGAATTACTGCCACAGCCAAGCTACTTCCATCCACCACCTTGATGTTGAGATGTGGATGCCTTTGAACGTAGAGACCGCCATATCTATTCAACTCCTCACCCTTCGTATACATATATGAAAATTAAATAAATAAACAATTGTTTGAAATTTGAATGGATAAAATTGGAAATAAATACAGTGCGCAGTAATAAATGTGGTCCTAATTCAAGGAGAGAGATTTATACAAAATGGGTTCACTGTAATCATGTTATTTCAATTATAATACTGTTAGGTGTGTATTTTTATTTATATAATATGCATATTGAATCATAATGCCACATCGTATACGAATTTTTTTTCCAATCGAGAGATTAATGGTGACGTGACAGAATCTTTAAATGCACCGTTGTATAAGACAAATGATCACGGGACCATATGGGTTGGACCATCAGTGCATTAAAATTTAGAGTATCCTACTACATAGACAAAGACTTCTCAATAGGCCATGCATTAACTAATATTATTTTTATATATAGATATAAATACACTGAGATATTATCATCCCAATTCTATTATTTATTTGGAAGTGAGGATTTTGGTAAAATTAATTAACCTCTGATTGAACAAGAGATTATGGTTAGTTTGGTATTATTGTGCTTCTTAAAAAAAACTGCTTATGTTGTATTTGTAAGAAAAGACAATTGCAAAATAAAGTTTTTGTGTGTTTCGTAAACCTTTTTTTTTGTAAAAGTTCTTCTAACAAAAAAATAATGTTTGAGTATTTGGTAAATTTTTGTAAATATGTTAAATGACTAAAAAAGATATAGTATTTAATATGATATAATAATTGTTAAAGAGAATAATGTAGAGGTAATAATTATAATTTTGTAGAATATGTGGAGATATACTTACCATTTGAAAATTTCTTAAATTTCATTAAATAGACACTGATTGTTATGCTTTGACAAAAAAACCCTCTTTTAGAATCATGGTACCAAGCTTCTGTTTTTTTAATGTCATTAACATCATTATTTAAAAAAAAAATTCTTTTTTACCAAATACATTTGATATTACAGATTTTTTTTTAATTACCTGATTGAAGAGACCTAGGCTTAAAACCTTGACACCCTTTTCCTCTGCTTCAAGGATGGCGTCCTCAATCAAACCATTGATAGCTTCATTTTGCCATTGCATAAAGTACTGAAATTTACAAATAACAAATTAAATTAGATCTCCTTACATATTTATGATATGATGATAATGATAATGATTATGATGATAATGATAATAATAAAGTACTCTGATTACATATAATAATGATATGATGATGATGATGAAGTATTGAAATTTACAAATAACAAATTAAACCAGATCTCATTAAATATGATGATGTTGATGATGACGACAACGACGACCACGGCGACAAGAAACACAAGTCTGTAATAATTAACGATGGGGCCTCACTTGCAAGTTGTACTTGGGAATAGCCCAAGTCTGTAATCTGAGCTTGTCAAAGCGGTGCCTGTCGACAACGAATGTACGGCCGTGGATCCAAGTTATCATCATAGACCACAATGTCACAGGCCACATCAGCCACAAGTACCACGTCCTTGTGTAGGGCCTAGAGGCTAAGGCAGCAAATCCTAGCGGTAGATGATAGATGGACTCGGGTGTGGTTAGATGGGTTAGATGGAGGACATCTGGCGATTCCTCCTCCCTCTTGAGGGAAGTTTCATAGAGTGAATCGCTTGATTTGTCCATGGTGCCATATACGTAGTCGTAGATTGGCATGAAGAGACAGTAATTGGTCCTGAATTGCGTGTGGTGCAAAGAATGGTATCTGCGATACATGTCAAATTTTTTAATTAAATACAGAGAGAACTATTATTAGTAACTAAAAATATTTAAAAATGGTGACGAAATTTAATTGGGTATTTAGTCATTTGATTATGTGAAGGTATTTTAGTATTATATGTTTTAGAGTTTCTTTTTTTTTCGTACGATAAGAATTAGGGTTTCTTTTCTCATTTATATTTTAAGTCTAAGATTGCTGTTCTGTTTGTTTTAAAGATTAGGTATTTGTGAATTGACAATTTTGTATTATTTGACTTTGTTCCAAAACAATACAAAATTGTCGATACGTCTATTTAACTAAAAGACTACATCTTATCACTTAGTACTACGGTCTAATAATATTATTTTTCAATTGGAAAGTTTTATGTTCAAATTTTGTGAATGACGAATTTGATACCGAATTCGACAACTCATTATGTAATTTAGCTGAACTTCTCCTCCTCTTAATGTAAAAATATCGATATATTCATAAAAAAAATTAAAAAAAAAAACTACATCTTGTCGGCACTTCTCATATAAGCACATAAGCGAGAAATTATTCATATAAAGTAATAAATAACTAAAGGCTAACAATAATAGTGATATATAATAGGGGTATAATTGACAGTGGTGCAAACCCACAAATTGATACCATATATAATGAATTAATGATGGTAGTTGGACCAAGATTCATGGTAACCATATGCACGTAATGTAAAATTTGGCAACTCTCAAGCTCAAACGTGGACAGTCAAACAAACACACGCAATCAGACTATAACAGTCTCTTACTGTGACAGAAATCTTTTTTTTTAAAACAACAGTAATCTTTTTTCTGGTAGAGACATTTATGGCCCGCCCGCCCACCCATGTATTGGGCAATGTCCACAGTTCTATGCAGAAATTTTTTGAAAAGACTGTTTTAAAATTAAGATTATTCATAAATATTTTTGTTACCTCACATTTTAGAATCAATTTTTATGCCAACCTTGTGCTAAAAATATGATAAAACAGAGATTCTATCGAGAGTCTCCTTTGCATTTCTCTTTTATCTAATAAATGCAAAATTAAAAAAAAAATCTCTAGATATTTTTCTAAGTAACGGGTAATCAAAAGATAATCTATCTGTCATAATAAAAGTGAGAAAATAATATACTTTTTGTGTCCATTAAAAATGTATTATTTACTTTACATATATTATGTAGAGTATCTTTACAATATATGTTACTTGAAAAAAATCTTTAGAGATTCACAGTATTGTTGTGAGCCTTGTTAAATTGTTTGCGTAGACATTTTGTACGGCACTTGGATGAGATCAGAGATTAGGTGTATATATGTTCCATAATTATTTCTTGCGTTATAAAACGATTTCGGTTTTTTATTTTCCTGTGAAATTTCTTACAAAAGCAATAAATAACGTCAGGACCAGAATAATTTTCAATAAAAATGTGTAAATTTATTATTACTAATTATGTGTATGACATATGCTTATTTCCGAGACTCGTATAAAGTAATTTTTCCCTATAACCGGTTGTATAAAAATAATGAGTGAGGGCAAAGCGAGACTTACGATGGGGTGTAAAGGAGATACTTGAGAGGAGGGAAAATGGTGAAGAGCCACTTTGGAATGAGCTCAAAATTGCAATGTCCCACGTTGTTCATAAAGTCGATATAAGTTACATAACCAGCAAAGCTTACGATAGAAGATGTTCCGGTGAGTATCGTTGTCAACAATGGTATAGCAAAGAGTGTGAAATATGAGATGTGTTCCGCAAATGGGTGAATCACAGCTGCACAATACATCAAGCAAATATATACATTCAAGACAATTATTTTCCGTTATATCATTTCACATTGATTTTCCGTTTATATCATTTCACATACATCTAAATCTAAACTATTTATTAACAAAATCTTCTTTGTCAACTAAAAGAGGGTAAAAAGACTATTTAATCTTCTATCTTAACAAAACGTTATGGGCGGTAATGTCATTTCACAAAATCAAATTTTATTGTTTTTTTATTTAAGTCTCACCTACATATGATTTTAGCATATATCTAATATTAAAAAAATAAAAAATAAAAAACAAAAAACAAAAACTTCTTCCCACTCTCACTTCCACGTTCTCCCTCTCTCCCTTTCTCCTTCCCATTTTAAAAATAAAAAAAAAATACTCACACACAAAGTGTTCGTGTGCAGGCATATGCTAGTTATCTATTAACGAAATTCACTTTGTCTATCAAAAGAGAATATAAAGACAATTTGATCATATATCACAAAATAAAATTATGGATAATAATGTAATTTCACATAAACTAAATTTTTTATTTCTTCCCTCACCCACATATCTTTATAATATATTTCTAATTTTAAAAAAAAAAATATAAACCTCTCTCCACTATCATGCTTTCTCTCTTTTTCTCAATCCCTCTATTTTTACACGACTCTCCGGATTCTCTCCCCCATATATTTTCTTAAAAAGAGCAGAAAACTGCTTCACACAAGAAATGTGTGAACACTTTCACTTACCAAGAGAAAGTGAAGTATACTACTAAGTAATTGGAGGGGGTATCTGGATAATTTTCTTACAAGTGATTGGCTCAGTGACAATGGAGGAATGGTGATGTGAGTGGTAGCGAGAGTATAGGAAATGGTGGTGAAGTGCTCTGTGGAGCCAGTAGTAGAGAAACTCCACTGGACCGGCATGAAGTAGAATCGTTAGAATAATTCCATCTGTCCTCCAAAATGGCAGGTTTACAGCCCCTGGTAAATGTCTCCCCAGATAGAATAGAATTGCATTGAACAATATTTGATCATCCCTATACCCAAAGAAAAATTAAAAAGAAGAAGAAGATATAATTAAAAACATTTAAATGGATTGGTTATAAGACATCTTTCTCAGATTGTAATCAGGCAGCGCATCTTTTAGCTAAGAATATGCTTTTCGACTGATGTAGTTCTTTATAGGTACCAGTTTCTTTCTCTGTCGACTTGCTCGAATTCAAGACCCTTGTCAACAATCCGGCCATTGCCCTTGGCCGTCCGATATCGAGAAAGAGAGATCCATAACTGGTTGTGGAGAAACCTCCACAGCATAAATGGAAATATGAGGAAATAAGATAGATCTTTATCTTTCTCATTGTTAACGAAATACGAGTATGCACCATGAATGATCCAAGGAGCCACGACCACATGCTGAAAACCAATATCACAAACTTTAAGTTATTAGTACATCAAAATATATCATGTATCGATGATGTATATACAATGAAAATTTTAACGGGGGAGGTAACAAAGTTTCCTAGTATGGACTGGAACATAGTATGCATCGAGATTCTTGATTGTTCAGAGCCATTGCATTCTTGGCCTTGCAAACCAGTTGTTCATTCACCTCGTTCATGCTATGGGCCGGTCCATTTAAAAAATTTTGGTGTGTGGCATTGTAGGTACATGAGAGAGAGAGAGAGAGAGAGAGAGAGAGAGAGAGCTAGGGTTTGTAGAAGGGGAGACCTTAAAGCTTCCAAGAGGAGTCCATGGCCAGTCGGTGAGAATTCCGGGAGTAGTAGCCATATCTTTTTTCTTCTTTGCTAATAAAGCTGGCGGCTCTGCACGTAGACACAAGTTTAGCTTTGGGTATGTATATATAGTTTGTCGATGCTACATGAGAGTTTTTGTTGTGAAGTTGGAACAATGATTACGTTCATCTGTTGTGTGCGTAGCGGTGCCTAAAATGCAAGGTTTTTAATTCCATCCAGATATTTTAAATTAATAGATAAAATATACAAATTAAATTATGTGTTACCAATATAAATGAACACGTTTATTAATGCATCATAATCCAATCATCAACTTTCAAATCATTTATATAAATTTAGTCTATCTAGTATCATCCGATAATTATGAAAAAATCGGTGAAGATGTACGCAAAGTCCAATAGCAAGGGGTCACGGGTGTGCTGTCTCCATATTTAATTGTCTCTTCTATGTCTCATTTTTAAATTTTTGACATCTGTCATCA
Source organism: Malus sylvestris (assembly GCF_916048215.2). Taxonomy (NCBI): domain Eukaryota; kingdom Viridiplantae; phylum Streptophyta; class Magnoliopsida; order Rosales; family Rosaceae; genus Malus; species Malus sylvestris. Next base: position 8,863,397 of record NC_062266.1, on the reverse strand, counting down.
ACTTAACCCTAAACTTAACAGTGTAAACCTTTTAAAAGATGAATTAAAAATAAAAAATAAAAACTGATAATTAAAGAAAACCAAAAGCCAATAGCAGCCAAACTTAGCCCGATGGTCACTCACAGAACCACACCAACCCATCGTCGTCTGCGACGCTTCTCCTCACCGCCGGCGAAGACTCTTTTACTCTTTCTCTCTCCGGTGAACCCACTCCACTGATTATTATTTTTATTTTTGGGGTTTCCTTTCCCTACTCGGTGGGTTCACTTTCTCATATAACCCTCGTAGCCTACCATCCCCAATTTCTTTAATTATTTTCAAAATTTGTTAGAATTTTCACAGAAGATATTCTATTGGAATTTTCAACGAAACCCAGATTCTTCCCCAATCTGAGATATTATTCTTATGAAAATTTATAAATAGATTCGACCTAGAAAAATATGCTGATAGAAGTTTGATTTGGTTGTGGATATTGAATGGGGAAGATGGATATCTGAATCCTGGAGCAAGAGAGAGAGAGAGGGAGGATTCGAGGGGAGGCTTTGGTGGCAATGAGCAGGAGTGGCCCGAGTGGGGTTACCGCCGGTGACGGCTGCGCGAAGTTCTCTTGCGTGGACTTCGACATCTGCTAGGTCCTTTGTTTTTTTTTTTTTTTTTTTTTTTTGATAAAAGTTAAGAGTGTTAATTTTAAGTAAAGGAGTTGTAAAAAATAGAAAGAAGACACAAAGAAGACATAAATTTGGAGATAGCAGACCCATGGGGATAACAAGGTGCCACAAAAAGTGGTTATGGAGTTGGAGACAGGTTGTGAAAATTTATTATATGCAACAATTGTTGTAATGTACATTAATGGCACTCACTTTCCTTATATAATGTCATACGCTATTTTATATTTTCATTGTCTTACGTAAGAAAATAAAGTACAAAGTTCATAGAGTAAGATTTCTATATGGTAATCAGTTCTGTTTGTAGTGTTCATATTGTTTTTGTGTTAAATTCATTATTTTAACAAGTTGTGTCTTGTCAAAACATATTGGGTTAAAGGGTTTATAAATTTAAACCCAAACCCAACCGTTAAAATTAACAAGTAACTTGATTTGACCCGTTTGCACCTATTAAGAACAATATAATATTACTGTAGACATCGAAATTTCGGTAAATAAATGTTGACCGATAAATCAAAGTTTCAACGCTCATGTATTACATAAATTTTACACGTAGCGTGTGTCTAAACAAAAAATCGAAATAAGTTGGAAAAGTCATCAAACAGGACACGTGTCAACACCTAGCAGAAACGACTTATTTCATCTGGAATATTATATTCAAAATTAGGCCTTGGAAATTTCTATAAATAGAAGGCTAATTCATTCATTTAAAAAGAAGAAAATCATTAGGCAAAATTCTTGAAGCTCTGAAACTCCGAAGCTCTTAAGCATCTAGGTTCCCGAAGAATCAAGAAAGCTCTCTTCGTTATTCGTTCTTCGTTCATCGTTCTTCCAAGATCAAGCCCCGACGGCCCTTGGATTAACAATCACCAATTCAAGATCAAGCCCCGACGGCCCTTGAAGAAAGTGTTCTTCGTTCCTCGTTCATCGTTCTTCCAAGATCAAGCCCCAACGGCCCTTTGGATCAACAATCCACCAATTCAAGATCAAGCCCCAAAGGCCCTTGAAGAACTTCCACCAATTCAAGATCAAGCCTCGACGGCCCTTGAAGAAAGCACCATCGTTCATCATCCGTTCATCCAAGATCAAGCCCCAACGGCCCTTTGGATCAACAACGTCGACAAATCCACACATCCAACTGTTCTTCAAGATTAAGCCCAAAAGCCCCTTGAAGATCCGTTCATCACTGTTCTTCAAGATCAAGCCCAAAAGCCCTTGAAGACCCGTTCATCACCGTTATTCAAAGATCAAGCCTTAACGGCCCTTGAAGAAACACTCATCCTTAACATCAAGCCCCAACGGCTCCTTGAAGATCCGCTCAAATCCACCTTCAAAGATCAAGTCCACGGCCCTTGAAGAAACTTCCAACAGTTCATCCAAGATCAAGCCTCAACGGCCCTTGGATCAACGAAACATCCACAAATCAACGCCTTACGGAGATCGAATCAGAGGATCAAAATTGAGAGAGATTGTAACCCAAAACCATCAAATACGAATATTATTTTGTGCACGTTGTTCTTGTCTCTTTCGTTTCGGGAATTTTCCGTGTTCACAAATTGGCACGCCCGGTGGGACCATCTCTACCTCTCATCTCTTTCTCCGTTCAAGGAATCCAAACACACCTCAAAGTCAATGGCATTAAGCAAGGGACAAGCCGTTCTCGCAACCACTGAGGGAAGGATCCTAAGCACTTCTGCCGCAAACGGACAATCCATTGGCGCCACAACCGCTCCCCAACATGCCACTTCAAAGTTGGTGCCACTAAAAGAGCAAGGGGAGCATCAAAGGTGTGAGTCTGTCATCAAACTGACCTCGCTGGGGGCACTGAAGCAGGATGCTAAGGCACATAAGATGACATCTCAAAGCAGCCAACGACGTTTTTCATCAGCATCCTGGATGTCTAAAGGAAAGTCACGTCTATTGGTCGCACAAGTCATGACTATCGGCGTTACCTCCATTGAAGAACAACTGGCTCAAATAAATGAAGCGATTGCAAGGCTAACACAGATTATGGAAGAAAAAGACTTGCAAATCGCTGCACTCGTCAGCCGACTGGAGCCACAGGACGGCGAGAACCCTGACCCAGAGAATGATCCACTAAAGAGAAGAGATGACGAAGAAGAGGAGCCTCGGGTAGAGAAAAACGATGTGAAGCCGGAGCCAGACCAAGCAGCGGCACTCATGGGATCTCTTTCTATCCAGCAGCTGCAGGAGATGATCACCAACACCATCAAGGCACAATACGAAGGGAGCTCACATACCTCCTTGTTCTACTCGAAGCCCTACTCCAAGAAGATTGATGCCCTGAAGATGCCAATGGGTTATCAACCACCAAAGTTCATGCAGTTTGATGGAAAAGGAAACCCGAAACAGCACGTTGCCCACTTTGTTGAAACTTGCAACAACGCAGGGACCGAATGGGACTACCTTGCCAAGCAGTTTGTGCGCTCGCTAAAAGGAAACGCCTTTGAGTGGTACACAGACCTAGAGCCTGAGTCCATCAACAGTTGGGAACAATTAGAGCGGGAATTCCTCAACCGCTTCTATAGCACCCGCCTCACTGTGAGCATGCTAGAGTTAACGAGCACAAAGCAGTGGAAGGACGAGCTAGTCATTGACTACATCAACAGATGGCGCACTCTAAGCCTCGACTGTAAAGACAGGCTCTCGGAAACCTCTTCAATCGAGATGTGCATCCAAGGCGTGCAATGGGGTTTGCAATACATCCTTCAAGGCATTAAACCACGGACCTTCGAGGAATTGGCCACTCGCGCCCATGACATGGAGTTGAGCATCGCCCATCATGGGAAGAAAGAACCGATCGCCGACTACAAGGACGACAAAGTTCTTGGGATAAAGGTGGAAAAGGCTGCATGGAAACCCACCAAGGAAGCGATGACGGTCAACACATCTCCCGTCAAAATCTCCACACGAGGCAAGGTGATTCAAACTGAAGCTTTTCGTGATCAAGAGATGCGTAGACGCACTTTGAAGGAGCTTGAGGAGAAGACTTATCCATTCCCCGACTCTGATGTGGTTGCCATGCTGGATGACCTGTTGGACAAGAAGGTGATCAGTTTGCCTGAGTGCAGACGGCCGGAAGAGATGGATCGTACCGACAACCCAAGATACTGTAAATTCCACCGCTTCATCAGCCATCCAACGGAAAAGTGCTTCGTACTGAAAGATCTCATCCTGAAGCTAGCACAACAAGGGAAAATCGAGCTTGACCTCGAAGACACGGTTGCGGCACACACTACTACTATCATGTTTGGATCACTTGATCATGTGCCTCTCCGAAGCATGCATGACCATTCCCGTCAATGTTCAAGTCACAAGACACCTCCTACACAACCATCACCGAGGGCGAGCAACCAAGATGCATCTACTGGTGATAAGAAAGGGTGGACATCGACGACCTACAAAAAAACGAGGAAGTCAAGACCACAAGAGGAGCCTAAACCTGCCCCTCGAACTTCAGTCTTCGAAAGGCTGAATTATTCAAAACCTAGAATTTCGGCACTTGATCGCATCAGTGGTCGAGACCAAACTTCCGTCTTCAAAAGGCTTGAGATGCCAACACTGCAAAGATCTATCTTTGAAAGGTTATCAAAACCCAAGAAACAAAGCGGCACAACTAGATTTCCTCCGCAACGGTCGGCTTTGGACAGACTTGAAGAAACTAAGAAGCCTTCTAGAAACAGGAAGACAACGCCAAATGGAGAAAAGCTCGACAGTCTAGCAGGAAAAGACGATGTTCAAAGCTTGATTCCTTCGAGGATGAAACGCTAAGCAACTTTGGAAGTCGACACAAAAGGACCACTGAAGGTAAGGAGGCGCACCATCATCTACACTGTCCAATCTTCACGGCAATAAACCCAAGAGGACCGCACTGAAGAGGAGGCCCAAGAAGGCAAAAAAGACGAAATCCTGGAAGAAGACGTCACTTCCGGCTCTGTCAACTCAAAATCTTCACCTCAATCGCTGGGGGCATGCTCGAAAACCATGCTAGTTAAGCCGAGTGAAGTTGAAAGATGGACTTATGTCACTCCGAATAAACTGCACAAGAAGCATATGTCTTCTCCACAAGTTCACCAATGGGAAATGGGGCAAAGCAGCTCCTGTTTACCTCCAAAACAATGTGAAAGTGTTGGAGATAATGAAACTTTGCCACGAAGATCATTCATCCCCATCACGATGCGTGACATCTTCCCAGAAGACTTCTTCAACTACTCAGTCAAGGCTCCTTGCTATGAAGATTGGGAGGAACGACTCTCTCAGATCACTTGACGAACCAACAAAGCTCCTTGTCCGCACGAGCCTAACTGTAGGACACGAGGCTCCTCGCCTGCACGAGCCTAAACTGCATGGCACTAAGCTCCTTGTTCGCACGAGCCTAAACTGCACGAACCAACGCTCCTGGTCTGCACGAGCATAAAAGGCAACACCAAAGCTCCTCGCCTGCATGAGCCTAAACTGCATGGCACAACGTTCCTGGTCTGCATGAGCATAAAAGGCGACACCAACGCTCCTTGCCTGCACGAGCTGAAGCTGCACATGGCAGCCAACACTCCTTGCCTGCATGAGTTAAAAACTGCAAACGGCACAAAAAAAAATATACAAAAAAAAAAAATCTATGTATTTGAACTACGTTTTGACTTGATCTCTTTCTTTGGAAGGGTACGTAGGCAGCTCGAGCATTCAATTTCGAGTTCAGTCACATCAATATATATCTATATATAGTTCATTAATGAAGGTCAATTTTATTACAAATTTATTTTGTTAAAAAAAAAATTTTGCAATTTTCTTTGTACAAAAATTAAATTACAGTTTCTTCGAAAAAAAAATGAATACATATGTTATTATGTATTTAAAAAAAAGAGAAGAAAAGAAAATAACATAAATATATATATATAATATAAAAAAAAGGGAATTGGGCTGCCCTAGCCTCGTCCCCATCAACAGAAAGGGAGTCACATCCCAGGCCTCCCTTCATTTCACAGGCCCAAATGCCAAGAGCCCATCCAAAATAAAGCCTATCCGCACACAAGCCTCAGCTAAGGAACACAGCCCAATAGCCAGGCCCACCTGTTGCACACCAACTCCAAATCGTCAGCCTGCTGCTCTTCTGCATCAAACACCAGCGTACACCGCAACCCAATCCGGGCGTTCGACGACTTGACGGGGATGGAGAAGCACTTTTGTCGAAAGCACGGCGATACGAAGTGGGCACAAATCACGGCAGCAACAGAAGACCAGAAGAACCCAAACTGTCGGAGCCCTCAGCCACGCGTTATAAGACGCCATTTGGGGACGTCAATACTTCACCCGCCGTGGCCACCAGCCGTGGCCAGCGATGCCCTCTGCTCACCGATTCCAACTAAACCCAAAGTTCTAAATCCCAATGGTTGCTGATGAGAAGGAAGAGCAAAAGAACGAGCTTGCCAAGTCTATCGTGGATCTCTTCGACAGCGTCTCCGCCATGGTCAAATCAGAGCTTCAGGAGTCGACCCACCCCCTCTCCTCCTTCAGACACGACACCTTCTTCCTTCCTTCATCCATATTCCTCTCTCTTTCTCGACTGATTGCCTGAAAGCATTCGCCATTTCTTTCGGTTCTTATTTTTCGATTTTGTTTGCGAACAGAGCAGAAACTGATTTTCTGCAATTTTCTGGATTTGTATTTTGGTTTTGCATTTTATTGTGCGTGGATTGGTGGTGGTGGTAATGACAGTCTCTCTCTGTCTCAGTCTCATGAAATCTAGGGTTTATGCGAGCTCGTCATGGCTGATACCAGGAGATACGCCCCCAATCAGCATCTAGACCTTGCCCAGATATTGCAAGAAGCAAAAAACTGTTGGCTTCGTCCATCTGAAATTTGAGAAATACTTCGCGACTATAGGCGTTTTGAATTAACCACAGATCCGCCCGTCAGGCCACCAGAGATATTATAAAGAAAGATACTCAATGTACGCAGAGATAGACTGAGATCAAGCAATCGCAAGTAAATGGGGCGAGGGAAGGTAGAGCTGAAGCTAATCGACAACAAGCTCAGGCGTCAAGTGATGTTTTCCAAGCGGAGAAGCGAGCTGATCAAAAAGGCACATAAGCTGTCCGTGCTCGGCGGGGTGGAACTGGGCCTCGTCATCTTATCCGCCAAGGAGAGGCTCTACAAGTTCTGTAGCGGCGAGAGTGAAATGTTTGGAATGTTGATCCGTTTCGACAGCGCCGATCCGTTTCGACCCCACTGCCCGAGTCGACTCAGCAATCCCTGTTCTCCGCCGTCAAATCTCAACCGAGTCATATTCTCCGAGACCTAAAACCAATTGCCAGCGCAAGACCTCCATTGAAACCATACTCGACTCGTCGCGCTACTTCGTGCTCAAGATCGAAGGCTGACGCGGGTCTCCCATCTCCGCCATGATGCTCTGTTCCCGGCTTCAAGCTTGACCCCAACCCGATTGTGCTTCGGGTCCTAGCTGGATCCGACATCAAGGTCACCCTCATCCTTCTCCATCTTCATCATCAAGGCCAAACGCTGCATGGTTGTTGAAGATCCTCCACTGCATCTGCACCTCCGCCATGGCTGCTGCCTCCGAATGTGATTGAAAAAATCTAAGTTTGTCAACTCACACCTGAAGACCTCATCCGTCTCTTGCCTCGCAGCTGCCAACAACTTCATAGACCGCTGTCAAACGACTAGCCGGCCGAGAAGCTCTTCCTCCCTCGAGCTCGTCACTATGATCACCCTCATAGCAAAGAACTTCAACGACCGCCGTCAAACGACTAGCCGGTCGTGAAGCTCAAAGCACCATCTTCTCGGCCTCCTTGCTTCGTCCTTCCTGCAAATTCCCCATCCCATCATCAAAATTTATACAAAAAAAGAATTAAAAAATGGGATGGTGGAGCAAAGTGGTGCCTCACCACGTGAAAGAAAGAAAGGAAAGAAATATATAAAATAAAAAAAATAAAAAAATGAATGGTGGATCAGCACCACCGAAAGCAAAGAAAAAAAAAGTACAATAATAATGTAAAAGAGTGATGGTGCATCTGGCACCATGTGCAAACAAAAAAAAAAACAAAACAAAACAAAACAAAAACAAAACAAAACAAAACAAAAACAAATGCATTAAGAGAAATAAAAGTCCATTTTATTTATTTTTTTTCTGGAAATTTTACATAAATTTGCATTATACATACTTAAAAAAAAAAGACAAATCAAATTTACAGGATGGGATTTTCAAGGTTGATCAAATAGTGCCTCAGTACTCGGCAGAGCCCCAGATCGAAGAGGCATCAGAGGGTGACTATTCAGAGCCTCAGTACTAGGCAGAACCCCAGGAGGAGGAGGCACCGAAGGTTGATCATTTGAGGCTTCATTACGCGGTACAGCCCCAGAAGACGAAGGCAAATGCTGCTGGAACAAACCCACAAACCTCTGATGATCAAGTAAAATCTAACCATCAGATTCCTGCATCTGGTCAATCTTCCTCTTCATGTTTGTCGCATAGCTATGTGCGAGCTTATGCAATTGTTTATTCTCCTGCTTAAGCCCTCTAATCTCCTGTTTGAGACTCGTCACTTCAGCCGCCAATGATTCAACTTGACGGGTTCGAGCAAATAGGCGTTGGGCCATATTAGACACAGAACCTGCACACTGCACACTGAGAGCCAGAGAATCTTTAACAGCCAACTCATCAGACCGTTTGGAAAGTAGTCTGTTATCTCTGGGAGTGACAAGGTTTCGGGCCACCACCGCAGCGGTCATATCATTCTTCACCACCGAATCCCCAACGATAAGAGGACCAGTAGGGGATATGAAGGATGGGCGCCATATGTTGTCTGGAGAAGGCGGGACTGCCTCTTCACCAAGATTCAAGTCAAAACGACGGTCGGAGGGTCCAGACATTTTCAAAGTGTTGAAGGAAGAAGAGATCGGACAAATCAAGATCTTAGAAGTGCAAGAAGGGAGTTTTCACAAGCGAAAATTCAAGTGTGTTTTGAAACGAACTGCATGCCTCTATAAAAAATCAGCACTCGACGGGATTTCAGAGATCGAAGAGGCGAGCTCAGAATTCAAAGAGGCCAATTCAAAAAATCGAAGAGGTGCTAGCTTTCTCAAAAGCTGGGCTTGCTCGGAAACCACGGGCGATCTTCCTTTCCAGACTTGTCAGCACCCATCACATGCAAACTCAGCTTTGCGGAAATCACGGGTAATTTGTCGAAGCGCCGATCCCAGATATCGAAGAGGCGCCAGTCTTTTTCAGCCGCGTCAACACCTGTCATATGCACACTCAACTTTGCGTAAATCACAGGCAATTTGTCGAAGATTTTTGGTGAAGAAGAAAACACGTGAAGTTTACTGTTCAATCATCCAACGGTTGCCGACAAGAGTGAAAGAACAGTACCGGTTATTAATCCATATAAATGTCCACCTTCACCCTTCATAGCAAGGCAGACATACAGAACCTTTCTTCATCTCCGAGAATGCCTTCCCAACGAAGCCTCTCGGGTCACTCAGTGTTCCTTATTCCTTAGGGTACCTCTGCAAACAAATGACATCAAAGAAAAAGTATCTCATATCACCAGGGTAGAAAGCAAGAGTATCTCATATCATGCGTTCTCCTTGTCCTTTCCTTTGTCCTTGTTCTTACATACAAAGACAAGGATAAAGAAAACAATATGCCGGAACCTCCACTCAAACTTGGGTAAGGAACCGACTGCTTGGAACCCTTTCTTGATTGCCTACCTAGCACTGCTCTCGAGTACTCGTCTCCCATTGCTGTTGTACTTCCAAAGAAGCTGCCACATCTGCCTGAAGAACAGATAAGGCAAGTGAAAATGATACCTTGCAGCACGTGGAGACAACGTGCAGAAGAAACAAGCAGAGAAGAATGCAGCATGCATAGTCAACTCAGCAGAAGGAGTCTGAGATGAAGAACTCGAGAAGATGCCACATCTGCCTGAGGAACAGATAAAGGAAATGAAAATGATACCTTGAAGCATGTGGAGACAAATGCAACCAAGCACGTGCTGATTCATCCGCTACTTCTTCAAAATCAAAAGTATCTCATATCATCAGGGTTGCAATCACTCTGGACGGTGAACTCGTTTTGACCCTCAAATTCTTGGGTCGATTTACTAGGCGTTGTGGGCTGCACGTGTCGATTCACCACCCTTGAATCAAATCCTTAAAGATCAAGTCACCACATCAATCTTGAAGATCATACCGTTGACCAAACTGCTCAGGTGTGAATTAGAAAGATTGAACAAAGCAACAAGTCGTCTCCTTCACCTCGTGCCTGCTTGCCATGTGTTCGAGTCAACCTTCAAGAATCAAGCCTTAACGGCCCTTGAAGAAGCTTCCAGCCAAATTCAAGATCAAGCCTCGACGGCACTTGAGGAAATCACAAGTCCGATTCAAGATCAAGTGTCTACCACCCATGAATCAAAAACCAGTTCAAGAATAAGCTGTGGAAAGTCAACAATTGGAGGAAACTAAAAAATCCTCCAACCCAGTTCAAGATCAAAGCTGTGGAAAGTCAACAAAACGCAAGAACAAATACGTGCCGATTCATCCACTACCAAAGCCAAAGATCATCTACCACATGAAGCTCATTGTGGTCCAATTTCAACCTTCAAGATCAAGCCTCGACGGCCCTTGAAGAAATCTCCAACCAATTCAAGATCAAGCCTCAATGGCCCTTGAAGAAATCTCCAACCCAATTCAAGATCAAGCCTCAACGGCCCTTGAAGAAATCTCCAGCCCAATTCAAGATCAAGCCTCAACAGCCCTTGGATCGACATCTACAGTAAGGGACTTCAAAACGCATCTCCTACACGCGACAAGCACATGTATACAACGCGTCTTGAAGTGGGGGCATTTGTAGACATCGAAATTTCGGTAAATAAATGTTGACCGATAAATCAAAGTTTCAACGCTCATGTATTACATAAATTTTACACGTAGCGTGTGTCTAAACAAAAAATCGAAATAAGTTGGAAAAGTCATCAAACAGGACACGTGTCAACACCTGGCAGAAACGACTTATTTCATCTGGAATATTATATTCAAAATTAGGCCTTGGAAATTTCTATAAATAGAAGGATAATTCATTCATTTGAAAAGAAGAAAATCATTAGGCAAAATTCTTGAAGCTCTGAAGCTCTGAAACTCCGAAGCTCTTAAGCATCCAGGTTCCCGAAGAATCAAGAAAGCTCTCTTCGTTCTTCGTTCATCGTTCTTCCAAGATCAAGCCCCGACGGCCCTTGGATTAACAATCACCAATTCAAGATCAAGCCCCGACGGCCCTTGAAGAAAGTGTTCTTCGTTCCTCGTTCATCGTTCTTCCAAGATCAAGCCCCAATGGCCCTTTGGATCAACAATCCACCAATTCAAGATCAAGCCCCAAAGGCCCTTGAAGAACTTCCACCAATTCAAGATCAAGCCTCGACGGCCCTTGAAGAAAGCACCATCATTCATCATCCGTTCATCCAAGATCAAGCCCCAACGACCCTTTGGATCAACAACGTCGACAAATCCACACATCCAAATGTTCTTCAAGATTAAGCCCAAAAGCCCCTTGAAGATCCGTTCATCACTGTTCTTCAAGATCAAGCCCAAAAGCCCTTGAAGACTCGTTCATCACCGTTATTCAAAGATCAAGCCTTAACGGCCCTTGAAGAAACATTCATCCCTAACATCAAGCCCCAACGGCTCCTTGAAGATCCGCTCAAATCCACCTTCAAAGATCAAGTCCACGGCCCCTTGAAGAAACTTCCAACAGTTCATCCAAGATCAAGCCTCAACGACCCTTGGATCAACGAAACATCCACAAATCAACGCCTTACGGAGATCGAATCAGAGGATCAAAATTGAGAGAGGTTGTAACCCAAAACCATCAAATACAAATATTATTTTGTGCACGTTGTTCTTGTCTCTTTCGTTTCGGGAATTTTCCGTGTTCACAATTACTTAATAAATAACCAAATGAAAAAAACTTTGGGTTATCCGAAAATACTAAATATTAACGTATGAATTTGCAAGTTTTTTTTTTATTCAACAATACAACGACAATCATTTCATTTTGCACTACATATCTATATGTCACGTAAATATTACTTCAAAATAAGTCTTTTAAATAATGTTCTAAAATCCGACCTAGACGCTAGGCGGTGGCTGACCACAGGATGAAGCCACAATCAGGAGGAAAACCGAAAAAATGATTAGGTGGGGGCTTGAGAAAGGATGAATGGAGAGCTGCAATTGGTTCCAACGACGAATAAGAGATTAAGGAAGAAGAAGAGTTCCAACCCCATACGACCTCTCAACTTCCATCTTTTTGTTTTTGGGCTATTGTTCAATCTAGTTGCGCCGCCTAGCTTGCTAGCTAACATGGGTTGAATGTGAATTTGGATTTGGTGTGGCACCCTCCAGCTTAACTTATGTGTCTCACTTTGTCATCCACGTGTTTGACACTGTTATTTTTCTTAAAATTCACTATAAATTCATACCTGGTTCCAAAAATATTCTGTAAAGTACTACAGATTTGTACTCACTTGAACTTTCATCTCATACCATTAAATTCACTAAAATACTAAAGAAAATTTTCTGATATTTTTGTAAGTTATATGTCAAATAATAAACTTATTAAGATAATAAACCCAAATTTCAATACAAGTATAGTTTTTTAACTGTAGATAGGCACTTATTTATATGATATATAACAAATTTACTTAAATCAGCCTAGTCCGCCTAGGCACTAGGCCCTAGCCGGCCATCGGACTAACGCCTAACATCTTTTAGAACCTTGACTTCTAATATTACATACCCAAAATAAGAGGTTAGTGAAAACAAATCAATATATTCCCGCACATTATTAAATGTTAAGGATTTATGAAATGATTTTTATTTTCAAATTGTGGAGTATTTCAAAATAACCTTTCTCTTAATAGGTTGAAACAAGTACCCGCAAGTAAACCAAAACCGATATTGTTATTAACGGGTTGACTCGATAAAAATTCGACTCGTTAAGTTTCAATCTGAACCCTTATTTTTCTATGTCATTTCATGTTGGGTTAACGGATCGTGCATGTAATTATAGGTCTACTCCTATTACAATTGGTCATGGTAAATAAAAAAGAATAATATTTCTCTCATTCCTAGTAAAGAGGAAAGTTCATGTTCCCCTCAAACAAGCATTATATTATCGTACAAAAGGTATAGTCAGATCTGTAGGTGCACCATATGCACTATCGGTCCTCCTAAATAAAGTTACCACTTGTGTTAAGCGCATTATATTCATGTTAAAAAATTCAGGAGCCTTGTATGGTTGCACTATATGCACCTTCTCAGCACCCTTTCTGTTTATCGCCATTTAAAACCATCTTTTATAAAAATTATTTGATTTGAAAATATTGATTCACCTATATACGTAAGGGTCATGGTTTATTTTGGTTCTCCTAAAATTCTCACTCTTCTAAAAATTTAAAAATGATAACTATATATGTGAGATTGAAGTTTGACCTCATGATCCCTAAATTCAAGTTTTTTTGCACATGAAATTTCTAATTTTTTTTAGAGTTGGTTGATATATTAATTTAAAGATTATTATTTTTATCCAAATTTCAAGTTTGTTTTGAACAATTAATCATAATGTAAAGTTCGTCTTGACATATTACAAGATGTTTAGGTTGTTATCCTATCAACTTTGATTTGGTAAATAACGAATTTGATATTAAATTATTATTATAATTTTTGTATAGCTTAACTCAATGGTATAAAAAAATATTGTTGTATGAAAGATATTTAGTTTTTCACTTAAAATGCATAATGCGTATGTAATGTTTTCTAAAACCTAGTATACGTAAATGTTGAGGACTCTGATCTTGGAGGACCATTTAAGCCTTCCCCTCTCTTTACTTCTCCCACCTGCTTTTCTGTTGGTTCACTTTGATTTGGTCTATTTGAGCCTACCACTGAGATACATCTCATGTGGTCGATCCCATCCCGTTAAATAAATAAAATTAAAGGTAATTTAGAGCACTAAAAAGAAAAGTATTAAAAGAAAAAAGAAACATTAAGCGATACTTCACATATCATAGCATGGTGGTTGAACTACTATTTATATCAGTCGAGGAAATGACATTTTAGGATAGTAGAATCCATATTAAACCAAGAAAATACATGAGGATATCTAAGAAGTAGATATTGCATCCTCTTAGGAATGTGATTACTTGTGGTGCACGCTAATGCTTACATTGTAAGGACTATAAACACAAAAATCATCTACAAGAACTCCAAGATTTTAGGAAACCTGTTGGTTCCTTACTAGACTAGGTTACCAAATATTGCAGAACAAGAATGGTCTGTCTCAACGAAGTCGTCCACGACTTCACCCACTGATTCCGGATGGTGGCATCGCTCATCCGTTTAGTTAGCTCCGCAATAGAGACTATTGAGTCTATGACATAATTTCTAAGGTAGGCGTATTTTGATACGTCTTACTTGAGCTCTAGAAAATCATGATCCCACACCAATCCAATCCCAAGACTTCGAGGTTTGGTCCAAGATTCAAATCCAATCTAGAGATCATGGTCCACAAATGAAGAAAGTTATAGTGGTCGATAGAAATCTAAGAATGATAAATGTCAAGGCCCGGTTGCAAAGGGAGTAATTGACAACCATAATTGAGAGGAAAATCGAAGAAGGGATAGCCAAGCGTCGGGGCGATTCAGGCGGCCTAAGCAGTTTAGGAGTTTTAGTCGGATTATAGAGAGCTGCAATTTTGGCAGTATTTGGTTCCAACGAAGAAGACTAGATCGAGGAAGAAAAAGAGAGTCTCTCTCTCCTATTCCTACTCCACAAGACCTATCAACTTTCACCCAATTTTTTTTTTTGTTAAAAACTATTGTCAATTCTAAGTTGTGCCACCGAACTTGCTAACTAACATGGGTTAAATATGTATTTCGATTTGGTTGTTGCACCTCCCAGCTTAACTTCTACGTGTCCCACTTTGTTAATATTTTTTAGACCACATGTTTGATACTGTTATTTTTCTTAAAATTCACTATAAATGTATACAAGGTTCGAAAAATATTTGTAAGGTACTTCGAACTCTTACTCACTTGAACTTTCATCGCATACCATTAAATTCATTAAAATACTAAAGCAAAAATTATGATATTTTTGTAAGTTATATGTTAAATAATAAATTTAATTAAAATGATGAACCCAAATTTCCAATAAAATATATTTTTTATCAAGTGTAAATAGGAACTTATTTATATGATTATATAATAAATTTACTTAAATGAGCCTAGTTCGCCTAGCCGTCTAACTAAGCACCACCTAGGTGCTAGGCTCCAGCCAACTGCCGGATTAAAGCCTATGTCTTTTAAAACCTTGATTTCAAGTATTACATACCAAAAATTAAGAGGTTAGTGAAAACACATCAATGTATTCCCATAAAATATTAAATGTTTAAGGATTTGTGAAATGAATTTTTATTATTTTTTAATTTGTGGAGTATTTCAAAACTACCAAAATAACATTTCTCTTAATAGGTTGAAATGGGTTACCTGCGAGTAGACTTGAACAAATCTCTTATGTTAATGGGTTAACTTGATAAAAAATTGACTCGTTAAACTTCAACCCAACCGTTTTTTTTTTCTGTGTCATTTCATGTCAAGGCATGTAATTGATAGGTCAACACCTATTACAATCGGTCCCGCTAAATAAAAAAGAATAACATTTTACTCATTCTTGGTAAAGAGGAAAGTTCTTGTTCCTCACAAATGAGCATTATATTATCATACAAAAGGTATAGTTTGATCCGTTTATTCTCTTTATCATGAGAGTTGACACTAAGTACAATAACCTTGTATAGGTGCACTACATGCACAAATGAGATTTGAATCCGTAACATGGCATGAAAGTTGTATAGCAAAATACTGTTTGTGTTAAGCGCATTATATTCACGTTAAAAATTTCAGGGTCCTTGTACGGTTGCACTACATGCACCCTCTCAGAGTCATTCATGTTTATCGTCATTTAAGATCATCTTTAAAAAGGTTATTCGATTTAAAAATATTGATTTGCCTATATACGTAGGTGTCATGTTTATTTTGGTGCTCCTAAAATTCTCACTCTTCTGAGAATTTAAAAATGATAATTATTCATACAAAATTTAAGTTTGACCTCATGATCTCCAATTTTAAGTTTATTCCATATGAAATTTCTGAATTCTTTGAGAGTTGGTTGATATATTAATTTAAAAAGTATTATTTTTGGGAATTGTTATTAGCACTCTAAAAATCTCATTTAACACTTCAAACTTTCTATAATTAGAAAGAAAAATACATTTGTGAGGAGTATAGAATGAGATTTTTGGAATGTTAATAATAGTTCCCTTTCAAAATCCAAATTTGTTTTGAACAATTTATTGTGTAGCTTATAACATTCTGTCATAGTATATATATATATATATTAAAAAAAATATTGTTGCAAGAAAGATATTTGGTTTTTTCACTTAAGAAAATCATTTTTATTGTAATTGCATGTCTATTGTTTTATAAAACCTAGTATCATTTATTGTCAGAATTTCGATGATCAACATTGTTACTGCTTAAGGAAACCTACCAACCACTACTGATCAACTTATAAACCAATGAGCCACATGAAAACGTAGTATACGTACATGTTGAGGTCCATGATCTTGGAGGACCATTTAAGCCCTCCCCTCTCTTTACTTCTCCCACCTGTTTTTCTGTTGGTCCCCTTTGATTTGGTCTAATTGGAGTTTGCCGCTGAGACACATCACACGTGGTTGATCTGATAGCGGAGACTGGGGAGTTGCACACTCCATCATCTCCTTTTTGTGTTTCATTATGTTATAAACTTAATATTTGGATATTAGTATTATTAATATTTAAATATGAAATATTCAAGTGAATGAAAATTAAAGTGGAAAAATGGGTTAGTCTTGAACTGCCTATATTGGTAGCCTGTGCAACTGTTCCTTTTAATTTTAGGGAAGTACTATCCACACACCCTATTTTACTTCTCACACACCCTTGATAATTTCTATCCGTTGATCTTCTTCAATTCATCTGATCCGACGACCGAAAATTAAAAAGTTGTGTGAGAAGTAAAATGGGGTGTGTGGATATCACACCCCTAATTTTATTGTCATGGGATGGGCTTGACCGGTTAATCTCGTTTGAATTTAAACAAGAATATAATTTCCTATTTGGAAAGACACACCAGTTGAACAAAAGGCATTGACACATGTGTGGTATCAGACGCCCCCTTTGTTTGAACCACTTGAATACATGAAAGGTTTTCTCCAGCTTTTTGACAAGGTTGGGATATGACTGCTGAACAAAAGGTTGCATCCTTTGTCTTTTGGAAATAGAGCATCTTTGAAAAGATAGCATATCAATGCCTATAAATAAACTACCAAGTCAAGCATTTTAGAGGTAGTGTTGCATTCAGAAATCAAATAGAAGTTAGAGTATATTTAGTGTCTGAGAAAGTGAGAGTTTAAACACTTTTAGTTTGTTGTTCTTTGTGAACTGGAGTGAGAAAGATCATTGCATCCTGAGAGACATTTGGCAACACAAACCTTGAGGCACCAGTGAGGGGCAATCTTGTCTTAAGGCTAGAGAACCAAATTCTAGCCTCGATCTCTTAAGGCTCTTCTATTCCTTGTTCTTCTTGCATTTGTTAAGGTTTTATTGTGTATGTGTTGTTTAATAATTTATAATAAAATACATAGCAGTTGTTTCAAAGCTTTTTCCAACACATTGTTTCTGGCCTAACCATCTCCTCGAAATGTGATTCCCAATTACCCAATGCGTGATGCGTGGGCATAGCCTTAGCTAAATCCCCATCCTAAACATTGTTTCTGGCCTAACCATCTCCTCGAAATGTGATTCCCAATTACCCCATGCGTGATGCGTGGGCATAGCCTTAGCTAAATCCCCATCCTAAACATACTTAACCCCCCATTCCCCGAAATAAATAAAATTAATTACCATATTCTCAAAACCTATAAATATGATAGAGCAATTAATACAAAGTATTAAAACAAAAAGAAACATTACGGGATGCTTCACATTATAGCTTGGTCGTCCAACTACTAGCGTAATCTATCCTCAAACCACTTAAAAAAAACCTTGCCCGTGCTAGAAAACGAGAGGGCTTAAAAATTTACAAGACTGATATCATCTAGTGGGGGACTATTTTTGATCACCAACATAAACTATGATGTATGCTCGTCATACACCTAATCATCTGTCACGTGTCATTTCACTTAACCTTAGTTAATATTTTTTTACAAAATTGAATAAGTAACATTTAATGTGAAACTTAACTAGAGTTAGGTGAAATAACACATGACAAATGATTAGATGTATGATGAGCATACACTATACTTATGGTAGTGAGCAAAAATACTCCCCAACTAATAGTACTGACAACCATAATCTAATGGCTTACAACTAGAAGTTATGTTTGATCAACAAAATAAATTCTAAGAACAACCAAGATGAAGTGACATGTAACTCCAAACGGCCCTAACCAAGTGGTCCATAATTTAAACATGACATCCATAATCTAATGGCTTAGAACCAAGTAATTTACACAAAATGGTCCAGCTCTTCCCTATGAAAATGGTAAGAGCACGTGATTGGTCCAAAAAACCAATTGTTGGAACCAAATTTGTACACCGACACTAGTGATGGAGATGCACATACTCGTTAATCTATAAAAGAACAAACAGCCGTAAGCAAGCCTAGGATTAGAGGGTGTGTTGGTCAAAGGCTCTCTGCTGGTCTAGTTTGTAAGCAATATTAAGACTCAAGCAGTAGGCAAGAGAATAAGTATCCATAGGTTGTGTTACCAGAGATGAACCCTAGAAGGGTGTATTTATATCAGTTGAGAAGATGACCTTTTAAGATAGTAGAATCCTTATTAAACTGGGAGAATCCATGAGGATATCTAGAAAGTATAAATTGCATCCTCTTAGGAGTGTGATTACTTGCAGCCTTGCGGCGCACGCCAATCCTTAGATTGTAAGGACTTTAAGATTATAGGAAACTTGCAAATTCCTTGCTAAATTAGGTTCCCAAATCTTGTGGAACAAGAATGGTCTATCTCAGCGAAGTCGACAGACTTCGCCCACTTATTCTGGAAAAAGTTGATGGTGGCATCACTAATCCATTTAGTCAGCTTCGCAATGGGGGCTGTTGAGTCCATGATCAGGCTTCTGAGGTAGCGTATTCTAATCCATCTTACTCTAGCCCTAGAAAATCATGGTCCCACACCAATCGAAGCCCAAGACTTCAAGGTTTGGTCCAAGATCTGAATCCAATCAGAGATATCAAGGTTCATATAGAAAGTTATGGTGGTCCAGAGAAATATCACATGTGGAAAAATCTAAGAATGACCAAGATCAAGGTCTGGTTACAAAGGGAGTATTTGACGGTCCAAGGCAATCATGGTCCATGGTCCACGAAAAAAAAAGGGTCTAAGATTGCATCCTTCGGTCCTTTTCTCTCTTCTCTTTCTTCTCTTTCCTTCGTTAAATTAAAAGAAATTGTCCGGAATTATCTCCATAATTATTGAATATATTATAATAATATAATTTTTAATTGTAATTAGTGTAGGATTGCTACCTCAACAGGAAGTTATAACTCCTTATATATTGTAACAGTTAACACAAATTAATACAAAGATTAGACTTCTACATGCATCATTCGTTTAGATTTTTTCTCTCTAGTGCTAGGTTTTCTTTCTTCTCTTCCAGACCAATAAACTCCATAAAAAAATAAAATACAAATCAACGTAACAGTTTCTATCGTTCCCCATTTTTAGGTCTCCGTAGTGTGCTTTACTATTTCTTTCAACTACCCCCCTTAGTCATATCTACCTCTTTCTCCTTTGTCCTTTAGTTCGTCGCGGTTCCTTGCCGTTTAGTTCTTCAAGATTCCTATTTATTTAGCTATCATGGCGTCAACCTTTATAGCGCGTTTACTAACCCGTAATCGGAATGAGAATAAGGAATTCGATTTCGATTACGGATTATACCTGTGTTTACTAAAATTGGGAGGAATCAAAAGCGCATGGGGCCCACACAAAAAATGGAATCCAATTCCTGAAATTGGAGGATTTGGATTCCCAACATATATATAAGGTATTTGGATTCCGGATTGCCCAAGCAATCGGAATGATAATTTTTTTCCCTTTATACCCTCACTTACTTTCATTATTTCCAAGATTATCCTTTTAACCCTAGACTTATTTTTCTTTTCATCCAACTCCTAACAATTTCTTTACATATCCTTCTAGCTCATTAAGCATAATTCTATGCTCGTTCACATTATGCACAACTCCATACATATGTCAAAGAGAAAAAACTACAACTTGAGCGAGAAAATTTAGATATTAAAGTCAATAATTAAATTTATAAAAAAAAAATAAACAAAATCATTTTAGTATGTCTATGAAATAAAAAAGCAATTTAATTTTTTCTTACTATTTGTTGATGCACAAAATCAGCGAAGACTTTGGTACAACAGAAAGTGTCAGGTTTTGTGACCTTAGCTTAGTTGCTTCGGTCACTAGTGAGGATAAGTACGTAAATGAATAGAGACAGAGAAGCAAACACAGGATGTACGTGGTTCACCCAGATTGGCTACGTCCACGGAGTAGAGGAGTTCTTATTAGTAGTGAAGGGCTTACACAAGTACAAAGGATCAAGCTCTCAATTTAGTGAGTTCTTGTGAATGATTTAACACAAAATGGCCTTAGGCCATATTGTGGGGGAATGACCCCTATTTATAGAAAAACTTGTAGCTTTGTCACATTGACATGTGTCATGTTGTGATTGGTTCTTGATGTCGACACGTGCTGCGCTCTGATTGGCTTCTAATCTTGACACGTGTCGAGTAGTGATTGGCCTCCTGGTCGGAGGGGAACTCTTCCTTGACAGTATAGCGTTGGCCGGTGCTCGGTAGTTTCGGGATTGGTCAAGTATGGTACAAACAGTGCTCCCCTAAGTTCCAGAGTGAGGGAAACTCCTCGGTTGGGGACTTGCAAGATCCGATCCCTTGAGTAATCACGAAACTTCTAAGTACCGAAGTGTGGTCTGATCTTCATCTGCCCTTCTCTGGAAGTACCTTTCCTCCATCCGGGAATGGTGTACTTAGCTGATGTTGACGCACAAGGTAATGTATCAATTTCACTTGAAGCTTAGTTGTAGTTTCGGGCTTAGTCAAGTGTGATACAAACCCTATAGTAGGAGTCCCCCAAGTCGCCGAGCTAGGAGATCTGCCGAAAGAGGTGACAGACAAGGTAAGCAGTCAAACTTCCAAGTAAGCAACCCAGGATCAGAGATTTGACTTCGGCTTCCGGTTGATTGTTCTTCTTCTCCTTGTCTCTCATTCAACTGTCAGGATAAGGAGAAGCAAATGGATAAGAGATGATATGAGATACTTTTGCTTTGGAAGAAGTAACTTTCCACAGGCTTATTCTTGAACTGTGCTGGAGGGTTTTCTGGTGCCCTTCAGAGTATAAGGCCGACTCAAAAATTTGAGGGTCAAAACAAGTCCATCAAATCTAGAGTACGTTCGACCTTGATGATATGGGATACTTTTGCTGTTGACGGAATAATGAATGTGATCTGGAAAGGTGTCGTGCTGTAGTGATCTGTTTCAGCCCACCGTTGAACCTTCTGCTTCAATCTTTTGCATGGCAGAAGTGGTGTGCAACCTTTGCATTTAAATGGTCCTTCAGAACATTCCTTCATAGTGACTCATCCCCGCTTGGCAGCTTCAGTGTAAAGAGCCAATATCTGATCAACTGTCATGAGGTATTTGCCGGTGGAATTTGTGACCTTGACAGCAGTTGAGGATGAGTACTCGAGAGCAATGCTAAGTAAGCAACCAGGCAAAGGCTCCAGGCAGTCAGTTCCAAATTGGAGGTTTGATTTCAGGTTCCGACTGACTGCTCTCTTTCTCCTTGTCCTGCAGGTGTGGACAAGGACAAAGACAAAGACAGGGAGAAAGCATGATATGGGATACTCTTGCTTTCGACCCTGATGATATGAGATACTCTTGTTCTTGGTGTGGCTTATTTGCTGAGGTATTATCGGGGGGAAATAAAGCTGAGTATTTCGAGAGGTTATGTTGAGGGTGCCTTTTCGAATGCGAGAAAGGGTTGAGCATTTTTGCAGGTTTGCCTGTCCGTTGAGGAGGGAGGTCAATGTATATAGGGATTTCCCAATAACAAGTAGTAATGCTATTCCTTTACCCTTCTTGGTCACAGCAATGTAGTGGGAGCTGCCAGCTTCACGTGTTTTAATTTTGTCAGAGCACTTTGAAAAAGTGGTATGTGGTATCTGGAAAGCTGATATTACGTGTGAAGATTACAGACAAGCTTTATCTAAGGAAATCTGGCTCTCGAAGTTCTGAGAGCTGTGCCTCTTCGGCTTTCGAAGAAGCAATCCCGTCGAGGATCTGACTCTCGAGATTCGGAAAGCGGTGCTACTCCGGTTTTTGAGAAAGTAATTATGTTGGGAGTCTTTTCTCGAATGTGAGTAAAGGTTGGACGTTCTTGCCAACCTGTCTTGCCGCAAAACACGGAGGTCGACACACATAGGGACTTTCCAGTTGTCAAGCAGTGGTGCTGTTCCTTTACCCTTATGGGTAATAGTAGGGTAGCTGGAACTTCGAAATTCTCGTGCCTAAACTTTGTCAGAGATCTTTGACTAAGTTATATGTGGTACCCGAGGAGTTGATGGTGCATATGGAGAGCGGTGATTGAACAGTAAGATTCACGTGCTTTCTACTTCACCAGAAATCTTCGACAGATTGCCCGTAATTTCCGCAAAGCTGATTGTGCATGTGACAGGTGCTGACGAGGCTGAAAAAGCAGGTGCTTCTTCGATTTCTGAGATCGGCCCTCGTGGTCTCTGAGCAGCCCAGCTTTTGAGAAAGCAAACGCCTCTTCGATTTCTGAGATCGGCCCTCGTGGTCTCTGAGCAGCCCAGCTTTTGAGAAAGCAAACGCCTCTTCGATTTCTGAAGCTCCGTCGAGTGCAGATTTTTATAGAGGCTGGCATTAAGTTCCACAGTACACTTGAATCTCTACCAGTAGAAGCTCATTTCTTGCACTTCTAAGATCTTGATTTGTCTGACCTCTTCCTTCTTCAACACATTTGAAAATGTCTGGACCCTCCGACCGTCGTTTTGACTTGAACCTTGGAGAAGAGACAGTCACGCCTTCTCCAGACAACATATGGCGCCCATCCTTCATATCCCCTACTGGTCCTCTTACCGTTGGGGATTCTGTGATGAAGAATGATATGACCGCTGCAGTGGTGGCCAGGAACCTTCTCACTCCCAAAGATAACAGACTACTTTCCAAACGGTCTGATGAGTTGGCTGTTAAGGACTCTCTGGCTCTTAGTGTTCAGTGTGCAGGTTCTGTGTCTAATATGGCCCAACGCCTATTTGCTAGAACCCGCCAAGTTGAATCATTGGCTGCTGAAGTGATGAGTCTCAAACAGGAGATTAGAGGGCTCAAGCATGAGAATAAGCAGTTGCACCGGCTCGCCCATGACTATGCTACAAACATGAAGAGGAAGCTTGACCAGATGAAGGAATCTGATGGTAAGGTTTTACTTGATCATCAGCGGTTTGTGGGTTTGTTCCAAAGGCATTTATTGCCTTCGTCCTCTGGGGCTGTACCTGGTAATGAAGCTTCAAATGATGAACCTCCAATGCCTCCTCCTTCTGGGGTTTTGTCAAGTACTGAGGCTCCGGATAACCACCCTCCGGTGCTTTCTCTTTCTGGGGCTCTACCGACTGCTGAGACTTCCCCTAAGCAACCTTTGTGAAGGCTCCCTTTTGTTTGTTTATTTTGACTCATGTATATGTACATATTTGTGGCTTATCGAAAATATTAATAAATAAGCTTTGCTTCATTTCAACATATTGTGTTAAATACACCAAAGCCTTCTTCATAAAGTTCTTTGAATTTTTTGCTTTTGTTGAAACCTGTATTGTTGAAGCTTTGTGAGTGGAGCATGTAGTTTGAGGTAGTGTTCCCTTAATTTCCCGAGTGAGGAAAACTTCTCGGTTGGAGACTTGAAAAATCCAAGTCACTGAGTGGTTGTGAGACTGCCGAGTATCAAGGTGCAGTAGCATATGGTGGGAGTCCCCCAAGTCTTCAGGCGAAGAGAGTTGCCGAATGAGGTGTCTAGCTAGTAGTCAATGTCATGAGTAGGAAAACTTCACTTGTTTCTTTTCGAAGTGGTAACCCAGGGCTCTTTCTTCATATATTGTTTTTTGTTATGAAGATGTGTTAGGCCCAAAGAAGTGGAGGCCTAGGAACTTTTTTTTTTTTTTTTTTTTTTTTTTTTTTTTTTTTACTCCCTCCCTTTTTCTTGTGTCATTTACATGGGTGTATTCGAATGGAGCTGAATGAGGGGTAGGGTATGACTCATTATCATGTGCCATGATTTTGTCTTCCTTTAGCTTCTCTTGTGCTTTGCTTTAGTCTTCCTTTAGCTTTTCTTCAATATAACACCATTTTCTGTGGCTCAGATCGCAAAACCATCTTCATGAAAGTTGTTCCTTAGCTCGTGAACTACAACATATCCGAATTGGAGATCCATCGGAGTAGTACAACTCCAGAAATTCAGGTATGATGAGTGATTGTTCGTCATTTGTATATCAACGCGTCAGACTTGTTGTGAGCTTCAAAAACTCCATTTTCTCTTGCTCAGATCAACATACTTTCTTCATCGAAGTTGTTCCTTAACTTGTGAACTACAACATATCCAAATTTGAGGTCCCTCGGAGCAGTATAACTCCAGAAATCCAGGTATGATGAGTGACTGGTTATTATTTTTCTGTCAACCCGTCAGATTTGTTGTGAGCTTTGAAACTCTATTTTCTCTTGCTCAGATCAGCATGCTTTCTTCATTGAAGTTGTTTCTCAGCTTGTGAACTTCAACATATCCAAATTTGAGATCCCTCGGAGAAGTATAACTCCAGAAATCCAGGTATGATGAATGACTGGTTATTATTTTTCTGTCAACCCGTCAGATTTGTTGTGAGCTTTGAAACTCTATTTTCTATTGTTCAGATCAGCATGCTTTCTTCATTGAAGTTGTTCCTCATCGTCTCTTTCATAACATATCAAAAATTCAGAATGAACTAATGGTTAAATATTTCCAGATCTTCGAAACATCACAGCAGCTTCGAAATCTGCAAGAATCCGACTGTCATGCTTGGAGCTTCAACACTTTAATTTCCGTGGCTCAAACAGAAATGGTTCCTTCTTGAAAGTTGTTCATCTGCTCAAGAACTAGAGGGTGTCCAAAATTCAGCTCCATTGGAGAGAAGCAGCAGCTGCAAAAATTTGATAGAGAAAAGGAGGCGAAGCTTTGTTGGATTTCTAGGCTGGGGAAGATTCCAGTTTTTGTAGCAACTTCAGTACTGGTGAATTGCTTGTATTTTTGTCCATAACTAAATTTTGGACTTTGAATTATTATTTGATCTATCATAATATGTTTGGGAACATATATAAGTGAATAAATAAGAAGGAAGATTTTGG
Source organism: Malus sylvestris (assembly GCF_916048215.2). Classification (NCBI taxonomy): domain Eukaryota; kingdom Viridiplantae; phylum Streptophyta; class Magnoliopsida; order Rosales; family Rosaceae; genus Malus; species Malus sylvestris. The sequence goes on along the minus strand of NC_062266.1, from coordinate 8,838,109 downwards.
GCCCTTGTGGGTGTAAAACAAAAAATGTTTAGGTTGTGTGAACAAAATTTGTTTATTTGGAGCAAGGTTTTGTGTTGAAGCTTTGTAGGTGAAGCTTTGGTGTTGAAGCTTTCTAGGTGAAGCTTTGATGGTGAAGCTTTGTAGATGAAGCTTTGTAGATGAAGCTTTCTAGGTGAAGCTTTGATGGTGAAGCTTTGATGGTGAAAGTATGTAGATGAAGCTTTCTAGGTGAAGCTTTTTTAGGTGAAGCTTTGTAGGTGAAACTTTTTTAAGTGAAGCTTTGGGCCCTTGTGAAGCTTTGGAGGTGAAGCTTTTCGGGTGAAGCTTTTTTGGGTGAAGCTTTGTGGGTGAAGCTTTTGAGGTGAGGCTTTGTGGGTGAAGCTTTGGAGGTGAAGCTTTTCGGGTGAAGCTTTTTTGGGTGAAGCTTTGTGGGTGAAGCTTTTTAGGTGAAGCTTTGTGGGTGAAGCTTTGGAGGTAAAGCTTTTTTAAGTGAAGCTTTGGGCCCTTGTGAAGCTTTGGAGGTGAAGCTTTTCGGGTGAAGCTTTTTTGGGTGAAGCTTTGTGGGTGAAGCTTTTGAGGTGAAGCTTTGTGGGTGAAGCTTTGGAGGTGAAGCTTTTCGGGTGAAGCTTTGTGGGTGAAGCTTTGGAGGTGAAGCTTTTCGGGTGAAGCTTTTTTGGATGAAGCTGTTTTTTTTTTTTTTTTTTTTTTTTTTTTTTTTTTTTTTTGGCGCTTGACACGGTCTTCATTTGCTTGTTTTGTAGTGACTGTGGAAGACGGATTGCTTTCTGATTAAGAAGGGTTCCGGCATCGCTTTGCACCATCTTCATGTGGGTAATATAGGAACTTCCTTATGTTTTGATCATGCATGTAGTGATAGAATTTGTTTCTTCTTATTGTAGATGTCAGAGCCTGTAAGTTCTAGTGATGAGGGCTCTTCTAGCTTTAGCTCTAAGTCTGAGTCTGCAATGTCGGAGTCTTCAGGGTCTTTGTTAGAGTCCGGTACTAGAGAAACATTGGATGATCTTCCTAACCGTCAAACTTTAGCTATTGCTAGTTCTTCCTCCATGGCGTTGGGTGAGGGGGTTGTTTTTGATGCCATACCCATAGTTCGCTCTGAGTTCACAGCAGACCATCTAAAGAATAACTTGTTAGATAATGAGAAGCAGGTTGAGGCGCTAAGGCAGTCATGTAATATCCCTCGTAGTGTAGGGATACGTTTGGTACATGATGAAGAATGGCCTTCTGAGCCTCCCCAGGGTCATGTTATGTTCTACACCCAGATATTACTGACTTTAGGGGTGAGACTACCTTTACATCCGTGGTTGCAAAAGATGTTATCTTTGATCGGATATGCACCTGGGCAACTCAATCCTGGTTTCTGGGATACTTTGATTGGATTTTATATCATTTGGATGGAGTGTGGGTTGTGTGAGCCTTCCTTCCATCAGTGGCGTTACTGTTACAAGATGCGCCCAGCAAAATCATGCACTGGTTATGCCGAGTGTGCATGTCGGAGTGAGAGAGAGCGTATTGTGTATGGTAAGAAAAAGGCATACTACACATGGAAAAACCGTTGGTGCTTTCTGTATAATGATTGGGAGTATGATAAGGGTGTCACGCCTGAGCGACGTGTGCTTACTCACTTCCAGACTGTAGGTTGTAACGTATCAACCGTTCGTACTATTTGCTATTTGTTGTGGTCTTTTCTTGCTTCTAACACTTTGCTTCATGTAGTGACGCGGGGCACCATCCAACTGTTTGGGCAGGAGCTATCTGACATAGAGAAGGTGTTGAGGGTGCCCAAAGAGGATAGACACTTAAGCAAGCTACGACCCTTATTTCGTCGGTACGGTTTCCAACCCTTAGTTTCCGAGAGCCAGGGACGATCGAGTAAGTTGTATCCTTCATGTAAACTTAGCTCAATTCCTTACTTTATTTGGAAAGTTGTATTTCTTATTTTGATTTTCCTTATGCAGTGGAGAAGGTAAGCAAGAAAACAGGGACTAGCACCCATAAAAGGAAAGCACCAGTGTTAGTTCCTTCGGAAGACATCCTACCGCATAAGAAAATTCATAAGTTCCGAGGGGAACCATCCGTTAGACCTAAGTCCCAAGATGGGGTCCTTAAGGGGCCTGCCTTTAGGAAGACTGGAGTCGAGGCCGTTGATAATGCTGCTGCCGTAGTTGCAGGAGAAGGGAGCCGACTGTTGCCTCATCCTCTTACTATGGAGCACACTGTCCAGGAAAGTGATCCTGGTTCCCGCCATGAGGGGAAAGGCAAGGAAAGAGCTGGCAGTGTCCCGTGGAAGGACTTGAGGGTTGCCACGCGGCCAAAGGATTTTGGGGATATCAACAATTGCTTGGCAGGGCGTCGATTCGCCTTCGATGAGCTCGGAGAGCCCTTAGCTAAGGATGAATCGGATTGCGACCGGATGTTGAAGCTGTCTTCATATGTGAGTGTTACTTTGTCATTTCCTTACTTTTTCCTCTTTATTATCATTATTTAGGTAGTGATGATCGTCTTGCCATGCAGGTCATGGCCGAGTATCACGACAGACTGCAAGAGGTTGAGCGGTACAAGGCAAAACTGAAGGAGAATAAGCAGCTTGTGGACGAGGCCCGAAGGAATAAGGGACTTTTGACTCAGGCTCTCCAACTGAAGGACGAAACCATGGAGAGCTTGAAAAGGCGAAATGGTGAGAACCTAAGGCTTAAGAAATTGTTTGAGGCAACTAAAAAACAGTTGGAGGTGGCTACCTTGGAAGTATCCAAGGTTAGGGGAGAATTGGATGGTGCCTTAGTTGAGATTTCTGAACTGGAGAAGAGCATTCCAACTGAAAGGGAGGCTGCTGTGCAAGAATACTTAAGTTATTCGACCTTTCATCTTGCTATTAAACCCTACTGTGCTCAAGAAGCTCGCTTTGAAAAAAGGAAATGGATGGCCGTCCTTGATCGTTATGATGATGGGAGCATTCTTCGAAAATACCACGAAGATATAGATGAGCATCATCGAAAGGGCGAGACATTTGTCCTTGCTGTTGATCCTAGCAGCGAAGATGAGTCTGATAATGAAGGTAGTGCTGATGCACAGACTCAGCATGGTGAAGAGGATCTTGGGGATGCAGAGGATGATGGTAGGACGCGGAATGATACTGCCAGGGGTTCGGCTTCAGATGAGAATGAATAGCAGTGTCTTTACTATCTGCATGTATTCTGGATGTAGTAGTCTGATGTGTGTATAACATGTGCCCATGTTATAAGCTTGAGAGTTTTGGATTTTAGGTGTTTATGAGTGTTTGCACTATTATTAATGCATGTTTGGCTATGTATGAATAGATCTATTGTTTGGATATAAGCCATTGTTTGGTTGTTCCTTTCTTTGTATAGTCTTGTCGACACATACTTAGATTTTGTTTCGTGTTGGATATATCTGCTTTGAGGTTTCAACACTTGAGTGTTCCCTTGCTAGGAATGTAAAAGAGTGAGGGCTGAGTTGGCTAAATTACCTCTTTATTGAATTCATTGCCAAATGGCCTTCATTACATAGGATGCCGAACGGCTATAGCTCAACACTTGTACATCGTGAGTCTATTTGTAGTAGTACTTCAAGTGATCAGCGTTCCATGGATGGCCAAGGGTCTTGCCATCGGAGCTTCTAAGTGTGTAAGAGCCAGGGCGACTGATGCCAATGACTTCATACGGTCCATCCCAGTTTGGACTAAGTGTGCCTTCACTCGGGACTCTGTCGCAGAGTAATCTTTTCTTTAAGACCCAGTCTCCTATTTTGAAAGAACGAAGCTTGACCCTAGAGTCATAATAGTTGGAGATGCGCTGCTTGTAGGCGACATTCCTCAAGTGAGCTTGGTTTCTGTGTTCCTCGACTAAATCCAAGTTGAGGGTGAGTTGTTTGTCATTTTCACTTTGAATGTAGTTCTGGACTCGGAATGTTGCTTGCTCGAGCTCAACAGGGACAACCGCCTCTGTGCCAAAGGTAAGTGAGAATGGAGTTTCTCCTGTTGAAGTCCGATATGAAGTGCGATATGACCAAAGAACTTGGGGTACAAATTCTGGCCAACAGCCTTTAGCTTTGTCCAAGCTGGTTTTCAAAGTGCGCTTGATTATTTTGTTGATGGCTTCAACTTGTCCATTAGACTGGGGATGAGCTGGAGAGGCAAAGCATAAGTTGATGTTGAACTTAGAGCAGAACAACCTGAACTTCTTGTTGTCAAACTGTCGCCCATTGTCAGTGACTATCGCATTGGGAATGCCGAATCTACAAAGGATGTTCTTCCACACAAAGTCTTCTATCTTTGCCTCAGTAATGGTTGCCAAGGGTTCTACTTCGGCCCACTTTGTGAAGTAGTCCACTGCAACGACTGCGTAACAGACTTTGCCCTTCCCTGCCGGCATTGGGCCGATCAAATCAAGTCCCCACTGGGCGAAGGGCCAAGGGCTGATCATAGGAGTAAGAGGCTCTGGAGGGGAATGAGGAATAGTTGCATATCGTTGACATTTGTCACATGAGCGGGATACTTTGATGGCATCCTGGTGGAGTGTTGGCCAGTAATATCCTTGGCGAAAAGTCTTGTGTGCTAGGGACCGAGATCCAGCATGATCTCCACAGACTCCCTCATGTATTTCCCGAAGGACGATTTCCGCCTCGGCAGGCGTAAGACACCTTAAGTATGGCAGGCTAAAACCTCGCTTATAGAGTTGATCATTGATGATCAGGTAGCGGGTAGACTTGTATCGAATTTGCTTAGCCTGGACTTTATCATTTGGGAGGGTGCCATGAGCAAGGAAATTATAGATCGGGGTGATCCAACTATCCCCCTGTTGTAAGTTGCATACTTCTGCGGCCATGGTGCTTGGTGTTGCCAACAGTTCGACATGAATTTTTCTTCCAATCTTGTCTTCCACAGCTGAGGCGAGGCGAGCCAGGGCGTCTGCATGACTGTTTGCCGCTCGAGGAACTTGGGTGATCTGGTAGTGGAAGTGCTTGAGCAAAAGTTGTGTTTGCGCAAGATATGCTGCCATGAAGCTGTCCTTAGCATCAAAGTTGTTGGTAACCTGGTTGACCACTAATTGGGAGTCACTGAAAATATCAATTTGTTTAACCCCGAGGTGTTTGGCCAAACGTAATCCTGCCAGAAGGGCTTCATACTCGGCCTCATTGTTTGATGCCTTGAATTTGAAACGAAGAGCATACTCCATTGCTACTTTGTCGGGCGTAGTCAAGACTAGTCCCGCTCCACAGCCCTGTTGGTTGGATGAGCCATCAACATACAGACTCCAAGCTGAGGTCGTTGATTCTACCTTCTGAGCTTCCGGGGGTAATGAAGCCACTGCTTCAGGTGTAGAAGCAATGTCAACCGGATATGTGAAGTCGGCAATGAAATCTGCTACTGCTTGACCTTTTTCGGCTGGTTTTGGTTGGTAGGAGATGTCAAACTCACCCAATGCTATCGCCCATTTGATCATTCGCCCAGACGTGTCAGGACTCTGGAGTATCTGTCGAAGAGGGTGATTGGTAAGCACGATGATGGCGTGTGCTTGGAAATAAGGGCGAAGTTTCCGAGCAGACATGACCAATGCTAGAGCTAATTTCTCAATGTTGGAGTATCGTGTCTCCGCATCTTGTAGGGCTTTGCTAGCGTAGTAGACAGGTCGCTCAATATTCCCATCCTTTCGAATGAGAACGGAACTTACGGCTGAAGCTGATACCGATAGGTAGATAATGAGAATGTCTCCTACCTCGGGCTTGGAGAGTAGAGGGGCTTTACTCATGTACTCCTTGAGGTTTTTGAATGCCTCGGCACATTCATCAGTCCATGTAATGTACTTCCTACTTCCCTTAAGTGCTTTAAAAAAGGGAGCACATTTGTCTGTGGCCTTAGAAATGAACCTGGTTAAGGCTGCCACCTTGCCAGTAAGGCTCTGGATGTCCTTTGAAGTTACCGGTTCCTTCATGTCGAGGATTGCTTTGATCTTCTCGGGATTAGCTTCAATGCCTCGTTGGCTAATCATGAAACCTAAGAATTTGCCAGAGCCTACGCCGAAGGCACATTTGTTGGGGTTTAACCTCATTCGATACCTTTTCAAAATAGTGAAAGTTTCAGATAGGTTGGTGATGTGTTGGTCAGCATGTTTGCTCTTGACTAACATATCATCAACGTAAACTTCCATGCTCTTCCCAATCTGCTCGGCGAACATTGAGTTGACTAGTCTCTGATAAGTCGCTCCTGCATTCTTTAGGCCGAAAGGCATGACTTTATAGCAGTATAGTCCTCTGTCGGTAGTGAAGGCTGTGTGTTCTTGATCCGAAGGGTTCATGAGGATTTGGTTGTATCCTGAGTAAGCATCCATGAAGCTCAGGAGTTCACACCCGGCCGTAGAGTCTATAAGTCTGTCAATAAGAGGAAGAGGGAAGCTATCTTTCGGACACCCTTTGTTTAGGTCGGTGTAGTCAACACACATTCTCCACAAGACCTTTTGAAGCAAAAGACTTTCTTTGGTCGGATTTTTCTTAACAAGGACCACATTTGCTACCCATGTCGGGTAATTGACTTCGCGGACAAAGCCTATGCCTTTGAGTTTTTCAACTTCTGCTTTCATTGCCTCGTATCGTTCAGCGTCATAAGATCTTCGCTTCTGTCTCACCGGCTTGATCTTGGGGTCAATACTCAAACGATGACAGATGACATCGGGAGAGATGCCTGGCATGTCCTCGTATGACCAGGCGAAGACTTCAGTGTTCTCTTTCAAAAAAGATATCAATGCTAACCGAAGGGGTGGTGACAATGTGGTGCCAATCTTCACCATGCGATCTGGATAATCTCTTGAGATAGGTACCTTCTCCAACTCTTCAGCAGGTTGGGCTTGCTGGGTGAAAGAGTCATCTCGAGGATCATCGGGTTGATTGTTGCTATCAGGAAGATCCAAGTTCGCTTCATCTAGGCTGGTCTTTGTGACTTGGTCATGTACAGACAGGGTTTCCTTGGGTCCGGGCAAGTGTTGTTGCTTAACTGAAGTGTTGTAACATGATCGTGCACTAAGCTGATCTCCTCTGATGTAGCCGTTGCCATGGGGGGTTGGAAATTTCATCAACAGCATATGCGTGGATACCATAGCCTTGAGATCATTGATGCCTGTGCGCCCAAAGATGACATTGTATGCCGTTGGGCAGTCAACCACTAGGAAGTTAGTGGTAATGGTAGCCGTGTAAGGGCCTGTACCAATAGTAAAGGGTAAATGTATGCTCCCTAAGGGTTGCACGATATCACCGGAGAAGCTTATCAGAGGAGAAATCGAGCGATCGAGCAAGTGTTCAGCTACACTGAGCGCCCTGAAAGCTTCGGCAAACATGATATTGACCGAAGCCCCTGTGTCTACGAGGATTCGTCGAACATCAAAGTTGGCTATGTGAGCCTCCACGATCAATGGGTCGTTATGAGGGTAGATGATGCCTCTTTCTTCCTCAGGGTAGAAACATATCGGATCCCAGTTAGGTTTTTGATACTTCCCTCCCCTGATGTCTTCCACGTGAAACACTTGGTGACCAGGCCTCAGACTTCGTTCACTGTTTTTCATGGCCCTATTGGAAGATTCAGATATGGGTGTGCCGCCGCTTATGGAATATATGACATTCACCTGGCGTTGGTTACGGTTATCCCTTTGAGGGTGAAGAAGGAATTGATCAATTTTTCCTTCTCGTGCCAAAGCTTCAATACGATCACGGAGGATGATACATTTCTCGCTATCATGGCCGTTATGCTCATGGTAGCAACAAAACGTGCCCGCGTTATTCGGGGGCGTGTAATCTGGGTGCCTCGGCTTTGGTTTTGGTATCAGGTGAGCTATGCTGGGGTAAATGGCCGCGCATGTGGCATTCAAGGGCGTGTATGTCTCATACCTTGGGGTAGGGGGTATCTTGACGCGGGTTTGACCCACTGCATTGACTGCCTGGGGGCGAGCGTTATTGTGGCGATACCCTTGGTTATCGGGATAGTGTCCCTTACTCTTTTTACTGAAAGGAGAGTGGTGAGGATGGAAATCCTTCCTCTTGCCTTGAAATTGATATGTCTGTTGATTCGGTGAAGCATTATGCAAGGCATGGGGAGGTGCCACTGCTGTTTGGGAAGTCGAGGTCTTCTCATTTAGGTGAGTCTGGCTTCCACCTCCCACTTGTTGATAAAGGATGGTTGTAGGGGGTTTCTCCTGATATGTCTTTGCCTCGGCGGAGGCATGGTTATAAGCCTGCGCCATCACCTCAGAGTAAGTCTTCCAAGTATTGGCATTGATCATGTATTTAAAGAAACAATCACGTAGGCCTGCCGTGAAGGCTTTGAGGGCAGTCTTGTCATCTGCCTCGGCACACCGGGAGTATTCATGGCTGAAGCGGCCAGCATACATACGTAATGACTCGTCTGGCTTCTGGCGGATAGTGTACAAGTCATCTGCAGAGTGCAAGCGATCGGTTTGGAAAATGTGTTGGGAAACAAATAGTTTCCTCAATTCCTCAAATGAGTCTACCGTCTTAGGTGTAAGACGACAATACCAATTTAGAGCTCCACCAGAGAGGGTGGAGGGGAAGAGAAGACATCGCTCTTCGTCGGTGTGCATCCGGTATGCCATGGTGGACTCAAAGAGGTTAAGGTGCTCAATCGGGTCCTCTTTTCCAGTATAAAGTTGCAAGCCAAGCTTTTGCTTTGTCTTTGCTTGAAGGGGGGTGTTGAGGATCCTCCTTGTAAGAGGGCCAGGCCTGGGTTGGTTCCAGTCAGGTATTTCAGCCTGACGTTCAGCCTTCAACTTGTTTACTTCCTCAAGAAGTTGTAGGACAAGGGGGTCCTGAGCGGAGTTATGTGTCACTGGAGCTTTCTTTCGTAAATCTCCATCTCCTCTTGGAATTAGGAAGGTTTGATCAAGGGCATGTGATTTTTCCCTGGACTCGCTGTACTGGCTTCCAGGGTATGTCTGTCGGAACACCTCTGAGTCCCCTGTACCCTCATGTCTCTCTGGGACTTGTTGCCCCTTCCCCAAATTGGTGGCCGGCTTGGGCCGTGGCAGGGGACCGAGTCTCTCAGAAATCCTTGGGTCATTAATCTTTGAGCTTATATGGATGGAATTCTCTCGACGTTGCTTCAGGAAATCCCGACAATCGCGAAAGACGGCTTTCGATCCCTCTGCCCCTTCAGTAAAGAGGTGTCTCCCTCCACTTCTCATGGTTCGGGTCGAATCAACTGGGTTAAGAGAAACCTCATGTTGATTATCAAGTCGAGGGGTAATCTGTTCCCTATCAGGGATATCTATGTCGAATGCATGTGACCCTCCATGTTGGAGGGCACCCAGTTGATGGTTGACTTCCACGGGGGCAACAAGCTCGCGTGTCTGAGCTTGCCTAGCTTCGTGGAGTGTCTCGAAGAGCTTCTCATATTGCTCCTGGAGGACCTCATTCCTTATTGCTATCTTGTTGTTCTGAGCTTCCAACTCATCGACTTTAGCTTGAAGAAGAACTCGTTTTCCTTCCTTCTTTCGTTGTTTCGCACTATGTGCAAGGGGGGTGTCATTCTGTGTGTTGTGGCTTCCTTCGCTTCCCATGTTGGAGAGGGATGCCTGGTCAAAAGAAAGTGTACGAATGATAGAAACCAGCTTGACACAGCTGAAGAGAGTAGGAATAAGTGTCGTTTCCCACAGACGGCGCCAAATGTTGATGCACAAAATCAGCGAAGACTTTGGTACAACAGAAAGTGTCAGGTTTTGTGACCTTAGCTTGGTTGCTTCGGTCACTAGTGAGGATAAGTACGTAAATGAATAGAGACAGAGAAGCAAACACATGATGTACGTGGTTCACCCAGATTGGCTACGTCCACGGAGTAGAGGAGTTCTTATTAGTAGTGAAGGGCTTACACAAGTACAAAGGATCAAGCTCTCAATTTAGTGAGTTCTTGTGAATGATTTAACACAAAATGGCCTTAGGCCATATTGTAGGGGAATGACCCCTATTTATAGAAAAACTTGTAGCTTTGTCACATTGACATGTGTCATGTTGTGATTGGTTCTTGATGTCGACACGTGCTGCGCTCTGATTGCCTTCTAATCTTGACACGTGTCGAGTAGTGATTGGCCTCCTGGTCGGAGGGGAACTCTTCCTTGACAGTATAGCGTTGCCCGGTGCTCGGTAGTTTCGGGATTGGTCAAGTATGGTACAAACACTATTATATACTATATCAAATTTTATTAAAAAAAGTATATAAAATATTTGATTTGAGACAAGGGCATTTTAGTAATCATATTAGTTTATATTCCGATTCTGCTGAATTAGTAAACAGCTTTATGGAATTGTATTCCGATTCCGAACAGTTTTAGTAAACAACTTCAACAGGAATCTGATTCTGATTCCACCTCATTTCAATTCCTCCTCAATTCAATTCCTCCTCAATTCAATTCCTCTCAATTTGATTACGGATTAGTAAATGCGTTATTAGTCTATCCCAACAGCGTGCAGCAATGGCCCGGCCGCATCACCCTAGTGTTTGGCCCAACAGCGGCTGCCACAGCAGCTGCCACAACGTGCAGCAGCAGAATCAGCCGCAATAGCCCCACTGCGATTGGCCCACCTCTCTCCCTGTGTCCAGTGGCAGAACTTAATAGTTTCTTACACAACCTGTTCATAGATCAGATCATAAAAGTACGAGATTTTAAGTCAACATGTTAACTAACCGGATCGTTATTGGATCACACTTTAATAATCTGTTAATAACGGACCTCAGCTAACACGTTTCAACCCGATAAAAAAAAAGGTTAGTTTTGATAATTTTAAACCACTAAAAAAATTTTACTAGAAAAGCTATAGTTTTTTTTATCTCACGTAAGTGAGATTAAAAATACTAAAGCAATTAAAATAATCAAAGCACATTAAAAAATTCATATTAACTAATTTAGAAGTGTGAAAATTTGAAAAAATATGTAAGCGCTCATGATCGCATCCTCTACGTTTTGATGATAGTTATATTGTTGTTTGGATCTTTAAAATCTTCCGAACCCTCATGAATAGTGTTTATTGTTTGAGTGCAATTCATAACAATCAATGTAGAAGTATGAAAATTATAACAAAAAAATATACACTCACTCGTAATAATAAGCATTACAACTTTCATGAGTGGGTCAACTCCGAAATTCGACACTATAATTCATAAACCTTAGATTTATATTTAATCGTCAATTGTCGTTTACGCTGTATTCTTCTCACCAGGACCTTGTTTTTTAGATTTTCTTTTTGAAAACATGATCTTTTAGCGGATGCAGATAAATGAACGGTTAGATCGTTGATATCATGTTCCGATGTTTACAGTGAATTGAAATATAAGTCAATGTTATATAGTTTCTAGAGACTTTATAAACTCCGAACAATATTTTCACTAACCGTAAAAATCTGAATATAATATCAACGGTTTGAATCATTCATCATTCTGCATCAGCTAAAAGATCATGTTTTCATAAAAGAAGATCTAGGAAAACGAAATTCGGTAACACCATCTCCAACTCTTGGATTAAAACCTAAACTTTTTAACCTAGGAACAATTTTTCTGCTCTAACCTTTCTGGGTCAAATTTTTAATCCGAGATTATTAAAGAATGAATTTAGGATAATTTTTTCCTTATGTAACTTTTTTTTAACAAAAACAAAAAAATTATGTAGACTATACTTATTTAATTTTATGAACATTTTAACCTAAAAATATTTAGATTTCGATAACCATTGAAAAATCACTAAACCGACATCATGAAACTCGTGGAACATTATGAAAGAATATGGAAGAATTTTTCTTAAATTATTTTAGCCGTTGGTTTTGAATATGAACAATTAGATTTTTTTTTTTTTTTTACTGTTAGATTTGATCATATTAGATCTTAACCTTTAGATTTAATGAATTTATAAATATAAAACTAAAATAAAATACACATATATGGTAGACTAGCCCACTAACCCAAGGGAAAATTCTGGGCTAAATTTGACCCAAAAATAAGTTTTGGGTTAAAACTGATATTTGGCCTAAGGGTTGAAGCAAGTAAGGGTAGGTTTAGAAACTAAAATTTAAGTTTTAACCCAAGGGTTGGAGTAGGTCTAAGAAGAATGGAGTATAAACGTAAACGACAATCAACATTTAAATTTAAATCTATGGTTTATGGGATTATGGTGGCAAATTCGGAGTTGGCCTATTCATAAGAGTTGTAGAGCTTGTCATTACAAGCATTTATATTATATTATATTATCTTATTCACACTTCTACATTAATTAAAAAACTATTAAACACCCTTACTATAACAATAGCCATACGATTTAAACTCACTTATGTGAGATTAAATCCTCACCGTTAAATTCATTGATCTCACTTACATTTTCACTTTTTAGTATCACATTTTTTTTTTGATTATTTATCCGTTTAAAATATATATTCTTTAATGGGAAACATGTAATGGGTCATGTCATATTACACGTTAATATTAACAGTGTAATAACCCGTCTCAAATTTTATGATTTTATTAATTTTAAAAGAGTAACTTGATGAAAATGCCCCTAGAGGCAAGAATTTTGACTTATGTTGATCATCGTTGAGAGAGACGTATGACTCATTCTTTTAGCGTATTTGTGTAGTACTCGACGATACGAACACGTGAGTACAAGTGGAGTCAAATTTGGAGTTACGATAGAGATTTTACGGACTTACGAACGCGAAAGGCAATTTGGTAATTTCATGTTTAGAGATATTTTGTGGCTTGTTTTGTGAGCCATGTGGGGCCCACACCCCACTCTTTTCCTCTTTTCCTCTTTTCCGTGTCTCCCAATCCCCAGAAATCCCTTCTTTTTTTTCAACTCTCCACTCATTTGCTGCAACCTCATCTATCCTTCCCTCATTTCACTCTCTCTCCTCTTTCAGCTTTGTCTAATCTCTCTTTTTCTACAAGTGCAAAGAGCTCACACCACACCATACCACCCTTGCAAAAATGACGAGCACCGACCCACCACCACCAACCACTTACGATGGTGGCCACTTCAACAAGTGTTAAAAATCCAGATCACCACCTTACCCTACTCCCTACACTCTCAAACTCTCTCATCTCAAAGTCTTTCATCTTCATCTTTTTGCACCAAGAGGGTGCAACAGTAACACCGCCACACCACCTCATCACTCCAGCGATCCCTCTGACCACTGAACCACCACCACAGTACCAGTTACCAACCTCTATTCGAGAACTGAGCTTTCTGGGCATGTACAGACTAAGGAGGAGTTTGTATCGGTTTGACTTCTTCTGGCGAGTTTCTTCCGTCCACGACCAAGGTAGGCTTCGAGACTTCTCAAACCTTTCTTATAGCTCGATCTAATCCTACTTAACCATGAATGTCGTCTTGGAAAACCTGGGAAAGTAGCAACATTAGGGAGAAATTTTCCAGTCTTACGGGAAATGAAAATTGTGGTCATCAGACCACTTTCAGACCAATCTCCCGGCCAACTCCGGCCACGGCTAACTTGGGAAAAGGTATAGTCCTATACTACACTAATTTTTCTTCATTTTGGTAGAAAGAGTGTGAAAAATGGTTGAGTTTTGAGCTTGTTTGGACCTCTGGAATCGTTGCCCAGATTTCGACAACTGGACCCGCGACAGGGACCTGGTCAACCTGACTGGAAAAAAAAAACCTGGAACAGGCCCAAGCCCACGACCCGTTTACCCTAACCTGGACCGACCTGGGTCCATTTCAGATTTTAGAGGGAATATTTTCTTAGAATATTCCGTTAACTTTAACAGAATAATCTGTCTGATGATGGAATATTCCGTTAAAGTTAACTGTTGAAAGTTAGTTGACTTTTTTGAAATGTTCTTGGAAACCTTCTTAGGCTAATTCCGACGCCCCAAGCCCATTTTTGGCATCCATTTAGTGAAATTGTAAAGTTTTAACATAATTGACTACCTCGGCGTATTGGTTGACTTTTTAGGGTTGACTGTTGACTTTTTACAAAATTTGTCGAGACCCTCCTTAATGTATTTCAACGCCCTGATTCCAAGTCCGCACTCTGTTTTCCCAAATTTAATTATCTTAGTGGAGTTTTACTAATAGGTCCCAATATTATGCTTAGGTGCACCTATTATTATCGGAGACTCCAGCTATCCTGGTTCGAACGGTTGCGACCTTGCAAGTATCTGTGAGTGGGTTTTGCTTTTAAATATTATAATTTATTTAGTTTCCATTTATACATTTGAAAAAGAATTTCCTACATATGCCTAGATTAGACTAATGTTTATAATAATTCGCTTAATGACGAAATTTACGAAATTATTCTAAATCCTACGGGATGCACAGGTATGCATACTATTATAGGATGCTTTAATTATATTTGCGGGCATGAATAGTGTTATGGTTGATTAGAATTATTGATTTACCATTATATGATCATAATTATATTATCTGCTCATCGTGTGCTACACTGGTGTTGTACTCGCCCAAGCCAAGGCCTGTTTTTTAAGTGTATGTTCACATCGCACCATACGCTCACTTTGGATCCATTGTATGTGCCAGTCCTGTCCTAGATTGCTATAGGCAATTAGGAATTGTATGTGATGCACATAGTGCCAATCTTCATGTGATTGTAGTACTAAAGCGTAAATCATTATTACGCACAATCATGTTCATGTCAGAATATCTTTGCACGAACTCGGGTGTCAACATATGTTGATGAGCACTCAATGTGATATGTTTATTTATGTGGGATATTGTGATTACTAGAAGTTATATGCCTATTTACGAATTTTGTGACGTATTGAATTCTTGAGATATTGCAGGCTACGGTAAGTATTTTCATACTATATGTAGTATGTATATTTTGGAAACAATACTTATTTTACGTCAAGTGGTTATAATGTTTTCAAAAAGGTTTTTATAAAAACTTTATTTTTAGGCCCACCCACCCTTGTTTTGCCCTTCTAGGTTTTTGGTGCTGAGCTTTCGTGTCGACGTTGATTCTTGACAAATCTTGGTATAGGTGGTTACCTTCGATGGTATAGTTCTCATCCTACTTTGTTGTACTTTACTTATGCTCTGACATCACGTGTGAAATGGGTTCATTCCCACTCATAAGCGCACTCTTATATTTAGGCACTTTAGGTCTAAATTTATTCACATTTTCTCCATCACTACATTGTATGGCTTCGTCACCCTCCTGGTGTTGGCTAGCACAACTCGATTCGGAGTCTAGGTGGACATTCCGGATCGGGGTGTGTCAAACAGGTCGGGTCATATTATCCGTTAGTATTAACAAATCGAGTTCGGATCGGGTCATATTATCCTTTCAATTTAACAAGTGTTACACGACACACCCAGTTAAGATATCGAGTATGTCATGAAAATAACATAAACATGATAAATACGACATGAATTTTAGGTCTTGCAGTAGCCCACTTGGCCTAGGGCAACCAGTCTTGCTATTGTTGGCCTTGTAAGCCATTCATGGTGTTCTACATGCTACACCTTTAAACACACCCTCGTAACATGTCCTCACCAGTATCCATGAGCCCGATATCGCTCATCTTTTTGCCATAGTTCAATTTACTCATCCGTCAGATTTGAACTATTATTTTGATATTGGTTCCACTCACTATAGGACATACCAATCCTCTGCACTTTTTGCTCCCTAACCATATCCCGGTCGGCACAATGTTTATTTGGGTAAGCGGGCTGAAGAAGGGATTCCATATGAGGAATCCACGTGGGTAGCCTGGATTGGCCCTCCATCTCCCTAGACTAATCCCATAGACTCGCTTATCTGTCGTGACTTGGATATCTGCCTTCGACCTGTTTCCCATCTAAGCTTCCCAAGCGAGTTTATAGGAAACTCCAGCAACGAGCACCGTCGCCACCACTACCGTTCCACTGCTCTCGATGCAACAAATAGAACCTACCCAAGTTTTACTTCATTTGGTTGCCGCATAAGGCAGCTCAAAGCCGTAAGAATCTCAAATTTTCTACGGGCAATGATCGTCCAGTTTTGTTGAACACTCTGGCAACTAACACCATCATCTGACAAGGCATAGTCCCAAGAGAAAAACCTAACCTTCCGATCATCCGTTGGTGTAGCGTGCGGCGAGGCTACCATTTTTTTCGGTGATCTGATGGTTGTCGGTGATTTTCGCCGCTTCCATCCACAACCAATCTCCTGCGAAGTTGAAAGTTACTCCACTAGTTGTAGTGTACACTCTGGTGAAAGTTGAGTCATTTTGGAGTTGGTAAGAAATTTAGGCAAGTCATGGCTGCTGACCGCCGCGTATGGTGGCGACGCATGAGCCTGACAAAACACTTTGTCTACTAGGCTAATTTTGATACCCTAAATCCCTTTTTGACATTAGCTTGATGAGATCCAATCATTTTAGCACAGTTTCATAAATGACAACCACTTGACCTTTGTGGTAGGCGAAGATCCGACCGTTGGATTGTCACAAAATTATAGTATGTAGTTAAACGTAATATTTGAGGATATTAGGAATTTACGAATTGAAAATCCAATGTACAGATCTTCCGAATTGGATTAGGTGATTGTGCTTTGTATATCCACGATGGTTGATCACTACCTACATAGGATTGTATGGAGTGGTTGGTAAATCCGCGATGGGTGATCACTTTCTGGTTGGGTTCCATTAAGTGGTCCGGAGTCCTAGCTCTTGTTTGGTTCCATTGAGTTAGCCTCGAACACTAGATTCTAGTGAATAGAACTTACTCACGGTAGACATTTGTGTTTGTGACTTTGGGTTACAATGTTATTTCTTGGACTCCAGGTAAGAAAATATGGAGGTTTGCTTTGTAAAACTTCGTGGATTGATACTTGATTTTATTGATTAGTTAACGTAGTTAAATTATGCATCTTGAGTCAT
This sequence comes from Malus sylvestris, assembly GCF_916048215.2. Classification (NCBI taxonomy): domain Eukaryota; kingdom Viridiplantae; phylum Streptophyta; class Magnoliopsida; order Rosales; family Rosaceae; genus Malus; species Malus sylvestris. Next base: position 8,821,191 of record NC_062266.1, on the reverse strand, counting down.
TGAATCAATTAATTGCTATGATTGTGAATATGTGTTTGAAAGCATTGTGATATGTGTGAATGACGAAATGACAATCTTGGTCGTGAAATGGTTGCTTTATGTAGTATGGAATCTAACAAATCATGCTCGTCGAGTTCCATTAAGTGATTAGGGAATTCTATGCTTTTTTGTTAGAACATACTATGATAAATGTCGGAGTCTAATGAAGGGTGAACTACAAATGGTTTGATCCCATTTTAGGGTAGTCTAACATAGAGGTTAGATGCAGCCATGATATAAAAAGGAAATTTACTGCGTTGTTAAACCATTGATTTATGTTTTGGTCATGTCTTGGAGGGCATGAAAAATGAACAGGTATATGGTGACATCACGTGTCGATCCCGAACGTATCTCGGAATTGGGGCAGGGCAAATTTATAATAATTTATTTGTTCGAATAAAAAATGTGTCAGTTCTAACTTTTGTTGGATTAGTTGTATTGAATAGTTGTATTATTTCAAATGCAACTAACTTTTGTATTAGAATTGCAAAAAGGCATTTAAGGGATGCATCCTTAGCCAAATGACGGTAGCTCATAAATGTAAAGTTACCTCTCCTTAGACCATGTGCAATGGTTTTGGGTTAAAGCTTAAAATTTTAAGCAAGAGAATATCAAGCCATAACCTAGAAACAACTTTTTTATCTAATGGTTATGGCTTTTAAGCCCCAGATTGTTAAAGAATGATTTTATCCTAATTTAATCACACTCTACCCCAATCTTAATGACAAGTTCATACACATATGCACCACATGATATGAAATAGTTTTGGAAGTGGGTAGAAAGAAAAATGAAAGAATTGTATGAAGAAAGTGAATTTTGTGGAGAACAAATACACAAGTATTCATAGGGTTTTTTGGGGTTAAAGTTGAGTTAAAATATTTTTAATTTTGGTAGCCATTGAATTTAATTGTGGATCATTGGATCAACCAAAAGCCTAATCATGCCAACCATTCGAACAAAGAAAGAGTCGTTAGGCTAAAAACAAGCGACCGAAAAAGTTGTTAGCACTGGGACCAAACTGCTGCATCTTTGTTATGTGCGGCGAGGGAGGCGCGCCAATTGGTCGAGTGAGTCAGTTTCTTTAGCACGTATACACACAGGGTGGACCCAAAGACTTAAACCATGCTAAAAGTGTCAGAGAGAGGATCCTCGCCGGATCCTCCATTCACATCCGTTCATTGTACATCGTGAGCCAATTTTCATCAGGTACTTGTTTATATTTAATTTTAAATAAAAAAATTTACAATAATTTCTGACCACACAATGTACGATGAACGGATGTGATTTGAGAATCCTCACTCAAACTGTCAGGGGAATCTGGACCAAAAGTTTTTTTTTCCTCTTTCTCTCTATGGCTTATTAAAGCCCAATAATTGGAAATACTTTAGAGGATTTAATGTTCAAATTTTAAGCTTTACCTAACCATTGCATTTGATCAACCACCATTGGGGTTGCCTAGTGGTTGGAGACGAATTTCAGGTTCACATTTCATACTGCACATCTTGAGTTCGATTCTTGGCGTTGGTGAATCATCCGTTTATTCATGTCTTTCTCCTTATCCATCAATTTATGATGGAGGAGAGCCTTTACTTAAAATTAGAAGGGCGGTAGATTCATGGAAACACTTGTTCTTCCATATTTTGGACCTTAGCTCCATAGAACAATATACTAATTATGGGTGAACTGCCAATTTAGTCCCTGAATTATCATCTAAGTGAAAATTTACCCTAAACTATTCTTTCAAAAAATTAGTCCTTGAATTATAAAAATATGTCAATTACATCCCTAATATTATATTCGAAGTTACTATATTCAATTTTTCGTCAACTTAAGTCACTTGACACATTTTAGAGTGAAATACCGTCATTTTATCGCCTATAAGCCCTTAACATTTTATATAGGTTGCAAATCTAATGTCTAATTTACCCTCCAAAGTTAACTCCATACACTATTTCTTTATGAAAATTACCATCTAAAGTTAACTCCATACACTATTTCTTTATGAAAAATTACCAATCTCGGGTGAACTGCCAATTTAGTCCCTGAATTATCACCTGAGTGAAAATTAAGTCCCTAAACTATTCTTTCAGAAAAATTAGTCCTTGAATTATAAAAATATGCCAATTACATCCCTAATATTATATTCGAAGTTACTATATTCAATTTTTGTCAATTTAAGTCATGTTATTTGCATGTGATACACATTGAAGGGTAGATTGGTAATTTTCCATAAAGAAATAGTGTATGGAGTTAACTTTACATGGTAATTTTCATAAAGAAATAGTGTATGGAGTTAACTTTGGAGTGTAAATTAGACGTTAGATTTGCATCCTATATAAAATGTTAAGGGCTTATAGGCGAGAAAATGACGGTGTTTCACTATAAAGTGTGTCAAGTGACTTAAGTTGACGAAAAATTGAATAAAATAGCTTTGAATATAATAGCAGGAATGAAATTAGCAATTTTTAATGAATTTAGCGACTTATTTTACCGAAAAAATAATTCAGCGACCTAATTTTCACCGAGGTGATAATTTAGGAACTAAATCGACACTTCACCCTATTAGTTACCGTTGAAACATGGTAGAATTTATTTTGGCCGTGCCTTAAAATGAAATTGTATCGTATGTTAGCGAAAGAGGTTAGCGAATTACTATGATCTATAAATTTCTCAGCTATATTCAATTTCAAGAACAATAGAAGCAAATTAACTAAGTAAAACAATGAAATATTAACAAGGTAAAGAAAAATAAAACAAGAAATACAGGAGGATGGATCAAGAGGAGTGTACCGGGCCAAGCCCAGCCTGGTTATCCATTTTTCTGCCTTTTTATGTTGGGGCACGTGAAAACGCTGTCGTTTCGTTGCATCTTTTGGCGGGTAAAAAAATGAAATAGAAAATCTAAGTGCGCCATAAACCTCTGTACACCTTCCTCACTCTCCTCACACTTCGAAACCCTAGCGAGTCGGAGAACCAGGATACGGCGTCGTTTACCCTGCAAAAACCCTGGATTTTCATCGTTTCTGCCCTAGCATGTAGGTGTCTCTCTCTCTGTTTTGGCATTTTCGCTAGAAAGTTCATCTGATTTCTCGTTTGGGTAAATGGGGATTGTAAAGATGCAAATTTGCAACTTGAGAAATGTCATATTGGTTTTTTTTGTGTGTAATTTTTGGAATACCGTCAGGCAATGTTTGGTTGCTCAGAAAATGTAGGAAAACGAGATAACGGAAAAAGAATCGGAATTTACCTTTTGGGTTTTAGGGATATGAGAACCGTGATCGTTAGTGGTTTGTAGCATGTAGCCAGAAGCATAATTGTGGTTTTTCTGGTGTTTATTTGTAAACAATTTCAAGGAGGTTTAATCCCGTTATCGGAGTTGACGGATCGTTAGAAATTTGACTTGCCTAATCTGCGATTCTTAATTAATTGGCAAGTTTAGATTGCATAATTAATTGTCACAATTGCATAACATTGACAAATTTGATTGCTGTATAAAGAACAGAATTTTTTAGTGTATTTAGTGAGGGCACCTAAAGAGTTGCTATACTTAACTACAGTGGTTTCAGTATCTTCTTTGCTCGTATTTTTGAACCTGACACCGTTAAATATGGAATCTAAAACATTTTCTTACAGTTAAACTTTAGGCAACTCAGTCCGGAAGGCAACAATTGACTGTAAACGACGAGGTTATTCATCATCTTGGCTTTCAACTATTGATACTTTCTAGTGGAAGTTGGGACTCTCATGCAGTAGTCCCATTTTTTTTCTTTACATCTATCTCTGTGTGTGTGTATGGAGAAAAATATGGATCCACCATCTCCAGGCTGCATAGGTGCAGAAGCAGTACTAAGTCTCCAACCCAACTCAACAATTCCTATTACATATCACCCGCTCTTTGGTCCTCACGATGATCTGATCCTCCTTGAGGTTGATCAGAAACTTCTCCCTGATGTCCTCCACCAAAGGTGAGGGATAAATTAAACTACTTTCTGGAGCCTTTGTTCTTGGGTCAGTAGAGTGTTATTTATTGGTACTTATTGCGATTTCTTTTCTTCTCTTCTTCATTTCTCTAGAGTAACTGTTAGAGGACAGCCTGATGAAGATGCAGTCCTCTGCACGGAGTCAAAAACTTATGCAATGAAGTCCGTTGGAACTTCAAATTCTGTTTTTCTCATACCCCCATCAGGTCAATATAATACTTTTGAAAGCCCAGAGTGTTCCAATGAGAACTATCATGACCCACAATCTGTTGCTTCCATCATTAAGATTGCAACTGGTAACATGGAGCTTGTTGAAGTTGCTCCCCGACTTGACAAGCTAAGGTTGCTACTTTCCCAGAATCCTTACCGATCTGATGAGGACATAGAAATGGTGGATTTAGAGGAGATGGAGAGAACGAATGCTGGACTGTATAGATGGGATGATCTCATCGAGAAGGTTCAAGCTAGCGATTACGAATTAAGGATTGGATTGTGGGCTCTTTCAGCATTGGAGATAAATGGATATTGGAGAATTGTGGATGAGAAGTACATGAGCACAATTCTAAGGATGCTTTTGCACAATTCAGTGTTGAATGATTGGTCCTTGTCTTTGCTTAATCAAGATGATGTTGTTAATATGTTGGAATCAGATGGCTTTCCTCGCAAACTTGCAGACCACTGCTTGCATATTTTTGGTAATAAGGTGACTGAAGGTGCGATTACAGGTCGTATGTGGAAGTTGGACGAGAGAAAGGTATGTGTGCATTTTGCAAGAGAAATCTTGAGAGATGGTAAGAGGAAGATGAAGAAATTCATGGAGGAATGGGTTCGTAAGGTTCCCGAAGGGATGGCAGCCAGTTTTGACATATTGGAAGGTGAAGTTTTGATAGAGAAGCTTGGAGCTGAGACATGGATTCGAGCCTTCAGTGTTTCATCTCTACCCTACAATCCGGCAGAGCGATTCTCCATCCTTTTTAAGGAGCGTGCAAAATGGGAGTGGAAGGATTTACAGCCCTTTATCAGGTTGGTTTGTATTTCTTGTGATCGTCCTTTTCTTTTTCTGGTGTATTCCTGTTTTTGAGACTTTGATCAAAAGTAATTTACATTTTCCTTGTCTGAATCTACTTCTTAGGGACTTGAATGTGCCGGGCCTTTCTGCGGAAGGTTTGCTTCTCAAATACACTAGAAGAACACAACCAACTGCTGATGCAGAACCGGTCTTCAGCGCTAGATAGGATTAGCGTATCTGTTAATTGGCGTTTCTGTGGTACTGGTAGTGTCATGTGTCAGCGTGTGTGCACTTGTGAATTGGCTATATTGTTAATAAATCAAGTAATGTCCTCTACATATTATCGTTCAATGCACTATAATGAAAAGCCTATTCGATTTTGTTCGGAGACTGCGATAAACATTCATAGGTGCATCACTCCCCGTCCTTTTGCATGGTGGCCAACACCAACAGTGTCTCCCTCCATTTCCACCTTCGCAACCTGCAAGTCCTGCACAAACAGGCCGCATCTCTGACCGCCAGCGCCTCAGCCAGCAGCGGTGGGGAGACTCCCATATGTTTCAACATAGCAGGCATAAAATCCCCCTTTTCATTTCAGACCACCACCCCAGCTCCTCCCACCTCCCGCTGTTCATCCCAATTAAGTTTAGGTCAATGAAGCATATGATTCAATATCCTAATAGATAAGGTGTTGAGTCCATATTCTCTTTTCCACTCCACCATCTTACTCATGCATGAAGGTGTTTGGATGTAAAATATTTTCCTTGACAACAATCTATGATGTTGATACACAAAATCAGTGAGACTTTGGAACAACGTAAAGTGCCAAGTTTGTGACCTTCGCTCAATTGCTCTGGTCACCTAGTAAGGGCAATATGTAAAGAGATAGAGATAGGGAAGCAAACACAAGATGTACGTGGTTCACCTTAAGTTTGGCTACGTCAACTGGGTAGAGGAGTTCTTATTAATAGTGAAGGGTTTACACAATACATAGGTTCAAGCATAATCATCATTAGTGAGTTCTAATGACGGGTGTAAGTACAATAATGATATTCATTATTAATTGTAGGAGAATGGTCTTCTTTTATAGTCGAGGAGAGTCTCTAGCTTTCGTCTGCGGTCGAGGTGGGACTTTAGGAACTTATTTGGCGTTGACACGTGTCGTATTGTGATTGGCCTCTTGGGTGGAGGGAAACTCTTGTGCTTCAGCATGGGTGCCTCAACATGAACCCTTCAGTAGGTCCTTGAAGATATGAAGGTGATCGACGCTTGGTAGTTTCGGGATTGATAAAGTATGGTAGAAACATATGACAAAATAAATTGGAGCCAAAGAGTACATCTTGTGTTTTCTTGGTTTATAGTGCACAACATAATGGCTACAGATGTTAGACCCTGTGATAAACTGTGTTTATCAAGACATGTGGTGTTTCATGCAACCTCTTTTCCTTCCTCCAAACTCATGTATGATTTTAGAGTTAGTGACCTATTGACATCTTATGACCAATTTGTAATGGATTCCACCATCGATAACGAACAACCCGACTTAGACTTGTATTTAGGGGAGAAAATCTTACTTAGGGCTCAAATTTTTTATATTTTGTTCGGATGGATGACAAATGGGATTGAATATCCAATTTTACATCAGATAGTGTGAGACATTTTGACTATTCCTGCATCCACATTGGCTTCAGAGTCTGCATTTAGCATTAGTATAAGATTATCAACTCACATCGTAGTTAGCTTCATTCAAGCACAGTGGAGGCTCTCATGTGTGCTCGAGACTGTTTGTAGAGTAAGATGCGAGGCATGCTTACTATAAAAATTCATGTATATTGTTTGGGTTAATATTTAACTTTGAGCGTAAAGGAAAGAAAGCCAAAAAAGGTCAATAAGAGGAGTTTCTGCCAGAAGCCCAGCACCAAGCCCAGATGTCCACTTCGAGACAACATGATGGCTCCTCATTAAATGCAAAGAGTATGTGCTTACAAAGGAAGTGACAACCGATGGAAATCCATCAACTCTTGGCCCAAAAACACTTTATGAATGGCATAGCATGTAAAATACTGATGGTTCCCTACCCTCCAATTGCTTTCAGGCAAGAACAGAAACAGCACAAGTCATGTTAATTCATCTATAAAAGGAGGAAGAGGGCCCATAGACAATGACACTCAACCAATCAAACAAACAAACATACAACTTGTCTCTCAGCCAAGCAAACACCCAGAAAGTTGTGCTTTATCCAGACTCTACACCTTTTTAGCCTTAGATTTCCTTAGAAAGACATCTTTTGTCTATGTAAAAGCTCTGCTACCTTTTCCTAAATGTTGTAGTATCGATCTCTCTTGTATAAACTCTTTTCTAGTCATCCCCTTTTAATACTCAATCCTTTTATAACTGCAAAAAGAATAGACTGCATGACGTTTAACCTTGCCCCGACCCCCTTTGTTTTGTCTTTCAATTAATAGATCGAGTGTTATAATGCATTCCCTAGTTTATATTCAAGATGTTTCTAGTCTTTTGATGACTCAAATCCCCATCAGTTCTCAAATTTGGTTCACTTAATGGTTTTATTGTCACAAGAAGATTGAAGTGAGTTAAAACTGATGTCTTGATCAAATCTGGACCTTCACTCCTTAAACATACAAGATAACTAAAAGTCATTAATCTCAAGGCATAGAAAAGAACTTAATGTAAACTTAACCCATCTACAACAATCCTTTGATAAACAAGAAGTCAGAAATAACTTGGGGGGCAAGTAATCAGCTTAAAACACATTTGTTCTACATCTGCCATACAGAGATGGCAGTGGCACGCCTAAGCACTTAGTTGGTTTTGATTGCGAGCCTCAAGGCCTACACTTAAGGCCCCACAAAGGCACATTTCAGAACTAACTTTGTTCTCTTCTTACAGCATTGCGACAAGCAAGAGCCCGACAATCAACCAAAGTGCTAACTCCTGGGGGAGCTGTGTACTCGAGCCAGGAAAGCACACTAGCCAAATTTCCTTCCCGAACATAGTTTTGGCAAGCCCAGTGGGACCACAAATCTTGTATGCCAAGAAGATAAAGGAGGGAACAAACCTTCAGGTGGCAATCAAAGCAAGAACAACCCTGGTACACACCAAGATCTAGCATGGAAAATTTCCCTCACCTTGACGGAAAGCCCAACCCCTTCTGAGAAATTAGGAGAAAATGTCATAAATGAAGGTTTACAGGCTACTATGATGGCTGTGATAAGGAGCATGGAGAGAAACTCTCTACAAACAAAAGAGGAAGTAAGCAGACTCTGTTCCTTATGTTCCTTAACAGGACATCTGCAAAGGAGGCTGGATCTGGAGTACCCTACACCAGAAAATGATCATGTTAGAGAAACCATGAGGGAAAATAGCCTTGTGAATGAATCAGTTATTCTTCTTTTCCTTTACTTGAGAAAAAAAAGGAATAAAGGAAAGGATAAAAAAGAATCTGAAGCTAGTCAACAAGTATTGGAAGAAATGTTGGAAGCAGAGTTGCCCAACCCTCTATTTTCACTAAATAGTAGGGGGCAGAGTGGGTAAGAAAGAACGAAGTATGAGTGCCCCAGTTGATCGGGGAATCTAGCGGGAAATGAGAGCTTACCAAAGCAGACAAACCTCCACCTTATAGGCCACCACCAATGGCCACTAAGGGAGAAGAGTTCAAGTGGAGAAAGCTCGAGCCAAGAAAGGAGATTAACTTAGGTAACGATCGTAGCCTGAAGTGGGAACTATCTCCTTATACCCCGCCTAATAATACAACCAACCAATAACTCAGAGATGAGTTGGTTGAGCTAAGAAGGATAATGGTGAGGAATGCCTAGCCACAAGCTCGCCTGCTGTTTAGAGTCGCTTATCAGAAGCCCTACCCGGAGTCTATTGATGAGCAGAATCCCTTTCCTCTCAACTTTAAGATGCCCGCATTCCCAACATTCAACGGAGAAGATAACAATGTGTCTTCCAGGGATCACATCTTCAAGTTCTCCAACCACTGTGTAGCATTTAAAGACAATCCCAACTATAAGTTAAGGTTGTTCGGGAACTCATTGGTAGGCTTAGCATCTCAGTGGTACTCTTTGTTGCCCCCAAATTCTATTACTAATTGGGGGCAAATGGAGATGGTATTCCGCGAACAGTTTTACAGGATGGAGTAAGAGATGACCATCAATGATCTAGTTGATGTAAAACAATACGAGCATGAATCCACTGAAGACTTCATTATGAGGTTTAGAATGACAAGGATGAGATGCAAGTTTCCTATCAACCATGTCCAACTTACAGCTATTGCTCAAAAGGCCTTAAGATTACCCTTGAGGAAAAAGTTTAATGAGTTACAAGAGTTGGTGATTACAACCACTAAGTATGAGGAACTGTTGCTTGAAAAGCAGTAATTAAAGCACTCCTTTAAAACACCGTTTTTTCTACAAAAGTAAAGCTGCCATCCATCAAGTGGAATTTGAGGGAGAGCCAGGAGAAAGCGATTGTCATAGAAGAGAGTCGATAGACATGTGTGCAGTAGAGATGACCAGTCCCTTTAAGCCTTTGATGGTGAAGGGATTAGTCCAACCAGTCAAAGATAAAAAAGTGTTGATGAACGACGACGGGTTTGTCCCCATGAAACCCCCAAAGTACCAGAACTATTCCTTTGACTTAACCAAGGTTGCAGAAATCTATGAGGAATTGGTATAGGCAAGAGTGATTGTGCCCAACAACACCAAAATTTTGCTTAAGCCCGAGGAGTTAAGAGGGAAAAAGTATTGCAAGCTGCACTACACCTGCAATCACTCCATCACCAATTGTGTCCAGTTTAAAGACTGAATACAAGATCTCATCATTAAAGGAAATCTGCTCCTAGAGAAAACTCAGGCCAGCATGATGATTGACACAGATCCCTTCCCACAAGCCCCAATAAACATGATCGACTTAGCATGGGCCAAGGGAGGAAAAAGGAATGCCACATGGGAAGAAAAATCAAAATGAAAGATCTAAAGAGGAAACTCTAAAGATGCCCGAAAAATCCAAAACTGCCATAATAAAGTTACCAGCAAAAGGAACCATCCATGATCAAGAGATAATCAAGGAAATAGCATCAGAAGCCTGCATAAGTGTTTTATGGGAAACATAAAAGTTATGGAGGGACCGTTATCAAGAGGGTTTTACATAAGCTAATAAGGGCATATATGAGTTCATATGGCTAAAAATCTGAGAAAGCAAAAAGAATTCATTTCATGAAAAAGATACAGAAGTCTTAGTCCAACAACTTTACATCTTCAGCCAAAGCAACTATTCTAGAAAAATAAGTTTGCATAACAGTGAAGATTCAACTTAGTTCTCCTAAATACATATTGCTATTCACAAGTTGGGTTTTAGAATCCTCAACTTCTTGAGAAATCTTCTTCATTTCTTCCACTTTTTGGGAGAAATGGTTAGTAAGGGCCACTTTCTAGGCTTTAGGAGAATACAATTGCTCTTCTAAACGCTGGATTTCGGAATCAACCACTGCAATCCTTTCTTCCATCACTGACCCTTCTTCTACCAATTGCTGAAGTGTGGTTATACCCTTCACATGTTTTTGCTGATAACATTTCACTTTATTGGCCACCCGCTCCACCTTTTGATACTGATCCCTTAATGCCTACAAGGTCTCAAAAAAAATTCAGCAAAGACTTGTATTGAGTTGGGGACAACAACTGAGCTTGGTGAAGTTTAACAAGGCCTTTTCTGTATCATGAAGGGTCTTAAGCTGAAAGAATCGGTAAAGCCTTTTTTTATCCAGTCCTTGAAGATTCGACGAGCATTTTGAAATAAAGGAGATTCAGCAGAGGTTGGAGGTGACAGCAGCTTAGTCTTGATTTGCCCGAACTTCTTTACCAAGTCGAACAAGGATGATGGTGGCAAGATAGAAGGTACATCTCTTGCACCTTCAACTGTAACAGTAGAGGCAACCTCAGTTAGGAGAGTGAGAAAGATGGTCGGAGTAGAAGCATGAGTGGAAGTAGCTGTTGCAGAAGTATTGGTTTGTTCACTTACAGGCTCAGGAATAGAGATCCATGTGGTACCAAATGCAGAATGAGAACAAGAAAGATCTTTTTTGCGCAACACGCACGGTGGGGATTTGCCCGAGCTTTCTCCAGAATCCTATTGCAAACAAAACAAGCGTGTTAAAAAGAGAAATTTACAATGTCAGCAGGGCCAACGTAAATGTACCTAAGTTGAGCCTGGAACCTTGAAAGGAGGTGGAGGGGGAGTCACTTCTTCTAAATACTGAGAGGGACTGTCATGACTTACTAAGGGGGAAGAAACGGTTCCTGAACCTTTAACAAAAACCTACAAATGGCAAAAATAGGATAAAAGTCAGTAATCAACTTATGAAGAAAAACAACTGAAAGTCTAAGTATTGATACACCTGAAGAGGAACCTGAGGTTGAGAAGCAGGCACTTCAGAGGCTTCAAATACATCAGTAGGAGCTGCCCAAAAAGCCGGTATATTAGTCACCTCTGAAACCACAGGAATTTCAAGAACTATAGGATACCCAAAGGTGGAACCTATTGTTTGATGGAATTCTTGTGTTGGAGAGGGCTGAAAAGAAAGAAAAAAAGAATAAAGGAAGATAAGATAATGTATTCTTAGTATAAAAGTGTTAAAAGTAGGCACTTACCGAGGAACTATCATCCTTTACATAGTGCATCATCTTCCCAGTTGAGTAATCAAACTAAGAAATGGTAGTTACTTCCAAAGTTTCAATGATAGCATCTTGATGTTCTTTGGCCCTCCGCTGCATTTCCATGCCCGATGACTCATCCCTCAAAACAAAAGTTGGCTTCTTGGATGCCGGAGGTCTTAAGTGCAAGAAGAATAAAAGTTGTTTAACTCTCAAGTATGAAATATAGGCAAAAGATTAAGTTAATGTGCACTTACTGCTTTATGTTTCTGCCTGCCCGTTACAGGAATAACAACGAAAGAAGTATTTAAAGAAGGGGTAGATTTTGAAGACCTGGAAGTTTTACCTCTTTTACTTTTCCTTACTGAAGTTGCTTGCTTGGGTTCAGGTTGTTCTTCGGGCTCAGAGTCAGAAGTTTCCACCACAACTGTTTTTGCCTGCTTAGATACTCGAGTGCTTGCTTCGGGCTCACCCTCAACTTCCAAATCTCTAAATAGCTCAGAGATATCCCCACCTTCTCTAGCCTCTAGCCTCTTAGCTTCAGCTGCAGCTTCATGAAGAATCTGCGCATCAGCAGATTCTTCCTCTAACCCAATGTCTACCGTTTCAGTGTCTTATTGGGCTGTAAATGTTAAGAGAGATGAATAAGGAGCTCAGGAAATGTGGATTCATGAAATTTTCATAGAATATAAATTAAAAGAACGAAAATACCTATCAGAAGAGACTGGTTCTTTGGATTGACCATTTCCTTCCAATACTCAATCTCATTCGAGCTGGGATATGACCTAAGGGAGAGTTGGTTGAAAAGACAGTCGTGAGCTTCTTGCGGATCTCCTCTATACTTCTTGATCCATTTAGCCTCCCACCAAATAGAGAAAGTCGAGGTGCATTCAAAGTAAGGGCCAAAGGTTTTCGGGCAACCTTGCTCATAACATCAAGGCTACATTGGGTAGCTTGGAAAATGACTTCTTGAGGATAATGAAGGCGGTAAGAAGTACTACAAAATAGAGTCAAAGAATGGGATTGAAATGGCCTGTCTAAAGCCTAGCTGCTTACTGCAAAAGTTGGGATGATAAACCTCCATCCTGCGTTCATAACGATCTCGGCAAACTCCCGATACTAAGTCCCCGTGATTGAATCCAGCTAATAAATTTCTCTCTACAAGTAGGGTCAGCATCTTCTCCAAAAGCATCTTGGAAAGCTTGATCAGATAACGAAGGATACCTCATAAGAACGTACGCTCTTCACTCCAAGTTTGCCCAAGTCCTGCAAACTCTGAAAAAAATAAAAGCAGGCGAACATGGAGTGATCTATGGGATGAGTTGCAGCCAGAATTCGGGCAGGAACAACACCTTCTAGGAATTCCAAGTTAGCTGCCCAAAACTCTGGAATGTACCATTGTAACCATAATTGGATCATCAAAATTGGTACATTCAAATTGGTTTCAAATGGTTCAGCTCGAGTCATCTAAAAAATGAGATGGTAAATATGGGAGCTGAGGAACGAGCCTGTAACAACATCGTCAAAATTATGAAGAGCTTCTACTAAAGGAATCCATTCAACATTTACCTCATTAGATATATTAGGGAAAACATGCTTGTCAAGCCAGTACATGAGGAGGTACATGTGTTATTAATCTAAGTTAGCATAGAGGAACCTGCACCGAAGTTATCCTTCACAAAAAGGATAAAACCCTTGAAAGATGTCCCATAACTCTTGAAAGTTGCGGAGTTATATTCTAAATGAAGAAGGGAAGCCAAAGTGCCCGAACTTGTGCCCGAACTCTCAGCAGTTGAACGAGATGGAGGAGCCTAGTCGTGAGTCACATCCACTATTCTGCCGGACGGTTTTAGCCCGAAAACTTGCGCCATTGTAAACACAAAAAATTCCTGAAACAAAATGAGACAAGAACACGTGTACAAATAATATTTTGTATTAATGATTTTGGGGTTACAATCTCTCTCAAATTTGATCATCTGATTCGATATATGTAAGATGTTGATTTGTGAATGTGCGATTGATCCAAGGGTCGTTGAGGCTTGATCTTAGATGAACGATTGAAAGTTTCTTCAAGGGCCGTTGGGGCTTGATCTTGAGGTTGATGAACGGATCTTCAAGGGGCTTTTGGGCTTGATCTTGAAGAACAGTTGTGCGGATTTCTTTATGGGCTTTTGGGCTTGATCTTGAAGGTTGATGGATGAAAGGCTCTTCAAGAGCTTTTGGGCTTGATCTTAAAGAACAGTTGGATGTGTGGATTTGTTGATGTTGTTGATCCAAAGGGCCATTGGGGCTTGATCATAGGATGAACGGATGATGAACGATGAACACTTTCTTCAAGAGCCGTCAGGGCTTGATCTTGAAGGAGGATTTGACGAAGAACGAATAGAGCTTTCTTGATTCTTCGGGATTTTCTTGGGAGCTTTAGAGTTTCAAAGCTTCAAGGTTTTGATGTGATGTGAATTGGTTATGAATTGGTGTTTTTGCTCCCCCAAAATGAATGAAATGGCCTTGTATTTATAGAATTTTTTCAAGGCCTAGTTTTGAATATAATATTCAGATGAAATAAATCATTTCTGCCAGGTGATGACACGTGTCCTTATTTGATGACTTTTTCGATTTATTTTGATTTTTCGTTTAGTCATATGCTACGTGTAAAATTTATGTGACACATGAGCGTTGAAATTGTAATTATTGGTCAACATTTATTTCACCAAAATTTTGATGTCTACAGCCATATCTAGGATAGTTGGAGACATGGGGCCCATCCTAAAGTCAAAAGTATTAGTGCCCAAGTTCCAGAAAAGAAGAGTGGTGGTTAGTAATTCGGGCTTAACGACCACAGTGGTCTTTGAGAGCATTATCAGTTCATAAATGTCGTCGTTCATCCATTTCCTTTTGAAAGAATGCTCAAGCTCATCTATCCACTTAACCCAAGCTTCATCATTCATCAAAGGAAAGCCACGGTGGTAATTTGACCATTTAGATGAAGAAATACCCGACTCAGCCAAGAACAGATTTGAGGTCAACCAATTGGCATTGGGCATGTTGGTCTCTACTACAATTGGAACTTGAGAAGTCTATGCAGGACCTAGTAAGTGCACCCCTCCCTTTTCGAAGAAACGCTCAGAGTGCAGACCTGCTCGAGGACGATGAAAGAGATTAAACAAATAGCGCAGGGTGTCAATACCCTTACCAGATTCATAAGAAGATCGAGTTTGAGAAGTTTTTGGGAGCATTGGTTAAACTTGGAAGGAAATATGAAGATTCAAGAAAAAAAAAGGAGGAAGTCAAAAAACAAGAAGGGTTTTTAAGAGTTTTGAGGATCATAGGAAGTTCTGAAAAATTTGAGAAACTGAAACTGCTTAAGGTATTTACCTTGAAGATTAAGAAGGGATTATATAAGTAAACTGTTGATTAAGGACAGAGATCGTGGGTAAATGCAAAGGTCTCAGTTAGCTAAATGGTTGCTATTGGGAATGGTGCAAGTTCCGAGGAGAAGGTGTGCGACAGTGGTTAATAAAATATGACTATTCAATCATTATTAGTGCCTCAGTTTACAAGCTTAACAATGATTGAAAGGGGCACTATTTGGGTTAATATTTAACTTTGAGCTTAAAGGAGAGAAAGCCCAAAAGAGGTCAATAAGAGAAGTTTCTGCTCGAAGCCCAGCATCAAGCCCAAATTTCCACTTCGAGACAACATGATGGCTCCTCATTAAATGCAAAGAGTAGGTGCTTACAAAGGAAGTGACAACCGATGGAAATCCATCAACTCTTGGCCCAAAAGCATTTTATGAATGGCATAACATGTAAATTACTAATGGTTCCCTACCCTCCAATTGCTTTTGGGCAAGAGCAGAAACAGCACAAGTCAGGTTAATTCATCTATAAAATGAGGAAAAGAGTCCAGAGATAAGGACACTCAACCAATCAAACAAACAAACATACAACTTGTCTCTCAGCTAAGCAAACACTTAGAAAGTCGTGTTTTGTCCATACTTTACACCCTTTTAGCCTTAGATTTCCTTAAAAAGACATCTTTTGTCTATGTAAAAGCTCTGCTACCTTTTCCTAAATGTTGTAGTGTTGATCTCTCTTGTATAAACTTTTTTCCAGTCATACCCCTTTAGTACTCAATCCTTTCGTAACTGGAAACAGAAGACACTGCAAGATGTTTAACCTTGCCCGACAAGGTGAAATCTTGCCCGACCTTTTTTGTTTTGTCTTTCAATTAATAGATCTAGTGTTATAATGCATTCCTCAGTTCTTTTGATGACTCAAAGCCTAATCAATTCTCAGATTTAGTTCACTTAATGGTTTTATTGTCACAAGAAGATTGAAGTGAGTTAAAACTGATGTCTTGATCAGATATGGACCTTCACCCCTAAAACATACAAGATAACTAAAAGCCCTTGATCTCAAGGCATAGAAAAGAACTTAATGTAGACTTAACTCATCTATAACAATCCTTTGATAAACAAGAAGTCAGAAATAACTTGGGTGCAAGTAATTGGCTTAAAACACATTTGTTCTACATCTGCCATACAGAGATTGCAGTGGCACGCCTAAGCACTTAATTGGTTTTGATTGCGAACCTCAAGACCTACACCTAAGGCCCCACAAAGGCACATTTCAGAACTAACTTTGTTCTCCTCTTGCAGCATTACGACAAGCAGGAGCCCGACAATCAACCAAAGTGCCAACTCCTCAGGGAGCTGTGTGGTCGAGCTAGGAACGCACACCAACCAGATTTCCTACCCGAACATATATATATAGAGGGATAGGATTTGGGGACACATTTTGACAATTTGAACCATTTATATTTTAGTTCATCATTTATAGATCATTTTTGCAAAATATAAAAAATAAAAAATAAAAAAATAAATTATTAGACAAATCCAAAATCATTAAGACATTCATTCATGGTAAAGAAAATGGACGAATATAGTTTTACAAAGAAACACTAAATTTAACCCAATAATCTATGCATGGCTTCAAAAAAGATAGACGGGTGGATCGTTGAAATACATTACAGATTGGGCTACAACAACGTGAGTCAAAGTGTTTGTCAAAACGTGTGTCCCCGTATCCTAACCTTATATGTATATATACATTTTTGCGGGGCTTACTCCATAATGTATTTCAACGATCTAACAGTCTATCTTTTATGACTTACCTAAAAAATCACCCAATCTGAAACTCATTTTCCAATTCTTTCACTTCAAATGAATATCTTAGTGGTTTTGGATTTGTCTAAGTTTTTGCAAGGATGATCTATGAATGATTTATTAAAATATAGACAATTCGGATTGGTGAAATATATTACGAAGTGAGCTTGCAAAATGGATGTCACAATGTGTTAAAAGAGAGTGTCCATGAATCCTAAACCATGTATATATTTCATAATTTACTTGCTTAGCCTAATTTTTTTTTTATTGTGGAATTAGATTATGTGAAGTCTAGAGTTAGTAGTATGGGGTGTGCTATCTACACACCCAATTTTACTTCTTATACACTCCTTGTTAATTTCTATCCATTGATTTTCTTCAATTCATCTGATCAGACGGCCAAAAATTAGAAAGGTGTGTGAAAAGTAAAATAGTGTGTGTGAATATCACACCCCTAGTAGTATTTGACTTTTATTGTTAAACTAGTAATATTTTATTACACAAGCATTTTAGATCAATTTTCATTAGATTAGACTTTATATACTTAGTATTAGTATTGAAGTTTGAGATGTTGAAGATCCAAGTGCAAATGGATGTGGTTCAACTAAAGTCAAGTTATTTCATGCATATGTATTTCACGTTTAAATTTCTTATGCATTATGACTAATAAAACACACATGAGTTGGTCTGACATCTTTTATCCTAAAGTGATTTTTTCACCATTGTTCTTTTCAGATTGTATTTGCACTTGACAAGTGTCCTTGTGTTTTGTACTTCAGCTAATCCAAAAGGAAAATCTTCTTGTTTTAAAAGGTGTTGTAGGTGTTTTTTGGCCTACATTTGGAACTTTATTTTCAAAGAATGTTTCTGTTTTTCCTCTCCAACAAAAACCTTAGAAGCAGCTCCATATAATAGGTTTAGATATTGAACTTGTTGTGTTATCCTCATGTGAACCTTATTTTCACTAGTGGATCAGACTCTCTGGAGTCCCTAGTTTTTTTAACCTAGCTAGGGTTTTTCCAAGCAAAAAATTGTTTTGTGTATTTTGATCAACTTGCCTGCTTATATAATTGTTCATGCTACTTGCTATTATTACGTGATATGATAAGTGAATAAGTTTTTGTGAATGAATACATGTTGTTAAAATTGAACTGGGTAGAGTTTGACTAGTTGAGATTTCTAGACATTTAAGTTTATATCTTGAAACTGTGTTTTCTATCAGTAACAAACTTATAACTTGTTGACCAGCTCGTCTAAGTAATCTACACTTTTTACTTTTTTAGATGTAAGATACTCTGCCTTGTACCATTTTCATATTCAAACTCTTCAACTCGTGTTAAAGATTTCCCGTTAAATAAATCTTAATTTTTGTTTTAACTTTTTGGTTATTGTTGATTAGTTGGGAAACTAAGTCACTTTGTACATTTCTTTTATTGATCTCTTGTAGTGATCATGAGTCATAAGATTTTGTTATTCAAATTGCCAAACCATTAGAGTGTTCGAAGGTTTAGTTTTGGATATTTATTGTACGGTAGTCTAAATTTAGAGCTTTGAATTATCTAGTATTCAAGTGAATGATTAACTTGAATTTTTGGAAGTTTTAAGTGTAGAATTATGCCCACAAAATCACTCATTTGATGAATAGCTTTTGGAACTTATCATGTTAAACTCTTGTTTAATTTAATGGAAGGACATGGTTTATTGTTAATCACTATTTAATGTATTATGTGTTTAATCAATAATACAGTATCCAATGAATGTAATCAAACTAAGTTCGAAGTGATATAAGTGTTAAACCAACGAGATCTTTCTCTTATGTTCATTTCTAAAATGTTCCAAACCATAGGATTATCAAATGGGCATTGACAATTCACTAAGACTAGTATGTGTTAGTCAACTCAAATGGAAGTATGACTAATCTCAAGGCCGTTAGTGTTTGGACACTAAGACAAACACGTAGGTGCTCCAAAGGTTGTTGAGGTACACTGAACAACAATCAACAAACATACATGTCAGGTAAGAACTCATTGGTTACAATAATGAAAAGTAGTCATTCGACCTGAGACATCACGGTTGCCTTACGAGTATGTCTTTGATCATTTGACAATGTAACAAGACCATGCATTACCTTGGGCAAGTTCCTAGCATTGTTGCAATCGTTGATTTGCTTAGAGAGACATGTACAAGTGAGGGTACAACAAGGGATATCTAACATTTCATAGTGGAAGGAGAATACTGTAAAATATATTTAGGAGTCTTTGGCTAAAACATATGAAAATGATTTAGGAAGTATGTTCCAAATCATATTCAATGGAATCATATAGAGAAGTATCACATTGGATAGTAGACATGTAATAGAACTATCAACCAAACAATTTGATCAAGAGTATTGAATTAGAGAACAACCACATTGCATTATAGTTGTAACTGAATAGGTTCTCCAACAACTTCTATTTAGCTTGGGAAGCCATAACATACGACCAGGTGTCACTCAAGGTTTGTGTAAGCTCCGAAGATTAGCGATCACTAATCTCATCAAAGAGAGAATTGAAAGTAAGTTTTAATTCACAATCGATTAGTAAGATTTATAATTGCCCACTACCTCGCTAATTGGAACCTAATGGATCGTACACCATGTAAGGATAAGTATGAAGATTTATAATTGAGATGGATAAGATCAATTAAATATTTTTTTGAGGCCCAATGGGCTTTGGTCCATGATGCCCATTAAGCATAAGTTGTTTGTCAACTTAAACCAAATGTGACACAAACCCAATGACTAGAGAAAACTGGCCATAAAGAGAGAGTGTGTGTGAGAGCTTAATTACATTCGCATCACTCAATTTTGAGGGGCTACAAGAGGGGTGTTAATGTGTTATAACTAAACCTTCATTAGGGTTGTTAGAAGAAGAGAAACTTGAAGGTACTTCATCTCCTCTTTCTCCCTTAAGCAGCTGGCCATTAGAGCAAGTTTTACTAGCATCAAAACTTCTTATAGGCCTTCCATCTTGCTTCACATCTCTATCTTGGTGTAGAGACTTAGAGGCCCTAAAGTGATCTTTGGTGCTTGGAGAATCTTTTCATCAAATCCTTAAGAAGCAAAGGAGAAAAGAATGAGCAAAGATCCAATGATTCAGGGAGGTAAATCCATGAAGTCTTGGAAGAAGATTGAAGAACATCACATGGCTGATAACTTTGTGAACACAAGGATAAGCTTCAAAGGTATGAAGGCTGAAACTTTCTTATTTCACTTTGATGAAAAGAGTCTTGGTTCACCACTCACTAGGCCTTGAATTTCATAGGGCAAATTTGTTTTGAGTTTGTTTGTACCATACTTGACCAATCCTGAAACTACTGAGCACTGGTTAACATTATACCATTAAGGACCCACAAGAGTTTCCCTCCAACTAGGAGACCAATCACAACGCGACATGTGTCAACGTCAGAGGTCAATCACAACGCGACACATGTCAACACTAGAGGCCAATCACAGCACAACACGTGTCACAGAATAAAGCTAGAAACTCTCTTCTATAAAATGGGATCATTTTCCCACAATAATCCCTAATGTCATTTGTACTGAATCATTCACTAGAACTTACTAAATGAGAGCTTGAACCTATGTACTTATGTAAACCCTTCACAATGAATGAGAACTCCTCTACTCCATGGACGTAGCTAATCTAGGTGAACCACGTACATCTTGTGTTTGCTTCCCTGTCTCTGTCCATTTACATAATTATCCACACTAGTGACCGGAGCAATCTAGCGAAGGTCACAAACTTTACACTTTCTGTTGTACCAAAGTCCTCACTGATTTTGTGCATCAACATTTGGCACCATTTGCGAGTATCACACTTATTCCTACTCTTTCTAACTTTGTCAAGCTGGTTTCCACCATTCGTACACTCTCTTTTGACCAGGCACCCCTCTCCAACATGGGGAGCGAAGAAAGCCACAACATGCAGAATGACACCCCCCTCTGCGCCTAGTGCGAAGCAATGAAAGAAAGAACAAAAGAAGTTTGCTCTTCAAGCTAAAGTCGAAGAGTTGGAGGCTCAAAACAACAAGATAACGATGAAGAATGAGATCCTCTATGAGCAATATGAGAAGGTCTTTGAGATGTTCCACGAGGCTAGGCATACTTAAACACACGAACTTATCACCCTTGTGGAAGTCAACCATCATCTGAGTGCCCTTCAACACAGAATGTCACCTGCCTTCGACATGGGTATTCCTGATAAGGAACGAGCTACTAATTAAAATGTCGATCAACATGAGATTTCTCTCAACCCAGCTGCTTCAACCCAAAGTAGAAAAAGTAGAGGAAGGCACCTCCTTACAGAATGAGTGGAAGGATCGAAATCTATTTTTTGTGACTGTCGAGACTTCTTAAAGCAACGTCGAGAAAATCTCATCCACGTAAGCTTGAAGATCAATGACCCAAGGGTCTCTGAAAGACTCGGTCCCTTCCACGACGCAGGCCAGCTGCCAATCTAGGGAATGAGCGACATGCCCCAGAGGAATATGAAGGTACATGAGACTCAGAAGTATTCTGGCAAACTCACCCTAGAAGTCAATATGGCGAGTCTAAGGAAAAATCACACACTCTTGATCAAACTTTCCTACTTCCAAGAGGCAGTAGAGACTTATAAAGAAAACTCCAGTGGTACATGACTCCATTCAGGACCCCCTTGTCCTACAGCTCATTGAGGAAGTAAACAAGTTGAAGGCTAAATGTCAGGACGAGATACCTGACTGGAACCAACCCAGGCTTGGCTCTCTTACAAGGCGAATCCTCGACACCCCCTTTAAGCGAAGACAAAGTAGAAACTCGGCTTACAACTCTATACTGGAAGGAAGGACCTGATTGAACACCTTAACCTCTTTAAGTCCACCATGGCATACCAGATGCACACCGATGAAGAACGATGTATTCTCTTCCCCTCCACCCTCTCTGGCGAAGCTCTAAACTGGTATTGCCGTCTTCCACCTGAGAAAGTAGACTCATTTGAGGAATTGAGGAAACTGTGTGTCTCTTAACACATCTTCCAGACTGATCGCCTACATTCTACAGATGACTTGTACACTATTCACCAAAAGCCAGACGAGTCACTACGAAAGTATGCCAGCCGCTTCAGCCATAAGTATTCTTGCTACGCTGAGGCAGATGACAAGATCGCCTTCAATGCCTTCACGACAGGTTTATGTGATTGTTTCTTCAAGTACATGATCAATGCCAACACTTGGAAGATTTACTCTGAGGTGATGGCACATGCTTATAACCATGCCTCTACTGAGGCAATGACATATCAAGGGAAACCCTCTACAGCCACCCCTTATCAGCAAATAGGGAGTGAAAGCCAGATCCAACCAAATGAGAAGACCTCAACCTTCCAAATGGCAGCGACGCCTCCCCGTGCCTTACTTAATGCTTCACCAAGTCAACAGACATATCAACCTCAGGGCAAAAAGAAAGATTTCCATCCTCACCAGTCTCATTTTAGTAAAAAGACTAAGGGGCACTATCGCGATAACCAAGGGTATTGCCACGATAATGCCCGTCCCTAAGTAGTCAACATAGTGGGCCAAACACGTGTCAAGACAGGCCTTACCCCAAGGTATGAGACATACACACCTTTGAACGCCACATGCGTGGCCATTTACCCCAGTATAGCACACCTGATACCGAAGCCAAAGCTGATGCAGCTGGATTACAAGTCCACGAATA
Source organism: Malus sylvestris (assembly GCF_916048215.2). NCBI lineage: Eukaryota > Viridiplantae > Streptophyta > Magnoliopsida > Rosales > Rosaceae > Malus > Malus sylvestris. Next base: position 8,798,591 of record NC_062266.1, on the reverse strand, counting down.
ACATAGGCATATTTACTGCTACCATAAGTATAATGGCCATGGTAGCGAAAAGTATATCACCCTTCGTGATCATATTGAAGCTTTGGCATGTGAAGGAAAAATTGATCAATTCCCCATTCACCCTCAAAGGGATAACCGTAACCAACGCCAAATGAATGTGATATATTCCATAAGCGGCGGCACACCTATATCTGAATTTTCCAACAAGGCCATGAAAAATAGTGAACGAACTTTGAGGCCTGGCCACCAAGTGTTTCACGTGGAAGATATCAGGGGAGGCAAATATCGAAAGCCTAACTAGGATCCAATATGTTTCTACCCTGAGGAAGAAAAAGGTATCATTTACCATCACAACGACCACTGATCGTGGAATCTCACATAGCCAACTTTGACGTACGATGAATCCTGGTAGACACGGGTGCTTCGGTCAATATCATGTTTGCTGAAGCTTTCACGGCACTTAATGTAGCTGAACACTTGCTCGATTACTTGATTTCTCCTCTAATAAGCTTCTCCGGTGATATTGTGCAACCTTTAGGGAGCATAGACTTACGCTTCACCATTGGTACATGCCCTTACACAGCTACCATTACCACTAACTTTCTGGTGGTTGACTGCCCAACGGCATACAATGTCATCTTTGAGCTCATAGGCATCAGTGATCTCAAGGCCATGGTATCCACACATATGTAATTAATGAAATTTCCAACACCCTATGGCAATGGTTACATCATAGGATATCAACTTAGTGCACGATCATGTTACAACACTTCAGTTAAGCAACAACATATACCTGTGCCCAAGGAAACCCTTTCTATACATGACCAAGTTATAAAGACCAGCTCAGATAAAGCTAACTTGGATATTCATGGTGGCAACAGTCAACCTGACGATCTTCAAGATGACTTTTTCACCTAGCAAGCACAATCTGCTGAAGAGTTGGAGAAGGTCTCTATCTCAAAAGATTATCCGGATCGCATGGTGAAGATTGGCACCACCTTGTCACCACCCCTTCGATTGGCATTGATCTATTTTTTGTAAGAGAACATTGAGGTCTTCGCCTGGTCATACAAGGACATGCCAGGCATCTCTCCCGATATCATCTATCATATCTTGAGTATTGACCCCAAGACCAAGCTGGTGAGACAAAAACGAAAATCTTATGACGCTGAATGATACAAGGCAATGAAGGCAGAAGTTGAAAAACTCAAAAGCATAGGCTTCGTCCATGAAGTCAATTATCCAACGTGGGTAGCAAATGTGGTCATTGTTAAGAAAAATCCGACCAAGGAAAGTCTCTTGCTTCAAAAGATCTTATGGAGAATGTGTGTCGACTACACCGACCTAAACACAGAATGTTTGAAGGATAGCTTTCCCATTCCTCTCATCGATAGACTCATAGACTCTACAGCAGGGTGTAAACTCTTGAGCTTCATGAATGCTTACTTATGGTACAACCAAATCTTCATGAACCATCCGTACCAAGAACACACGACCTTCACTACTGATAGAGGACTATATTGCTATAAAGTCATGCCATTCAGCCTAAAGAATGCAAGGGCGACTTATCAGAGTTTAGTCAATTCAATGTTCGCTGAACAGATTAGGAAGAGCATGGAAGTTTATGTTGATGATATGCTAGTCAAGAGCAAGTATGCTGACCAGCACATCACCAACCTATCTGAGACCTTCACCATCATGCAGAGGTATCGAATGAGGTTGAACCCCAACAAATGAGCCTTTGGCGGGGCTCTGGAAAATTCTTAGGCTTTATGATTAACTAACGAGGCATTGAAGCTAACCCCGAGAAGATCAAAGCAATCATTGACATGAAAGAACCAGTACCTTTAAAAGACATGGAGAACCTTACTAGCAGTATGGCAGCCTTGACCAGGTTCATTTCTAAGGCTACAGACAAATACGCTTCTTTTTCAAAGCACTTAAGGGAAGTAAGAAGTACATTAAATGGACTAATGAATGTGCTGAAGCATTTAAGAACCTCAAGGAGTACATGAGTAAAGCACATCTGCTCTCCAAACTTGAAGTTGGTGACACCCTCATTGTTTATATGTTTATCTCGGCCTCAGCAGTCAGTTCTGTTCTCATTCGAATAAATGGTAGTGTTGAACAGTTTGTCTACTATGCTAGCAAGGCTTTACAAGATGCAAAGACACGATACTCCAACATTGAGAAGCTAGCTCTAGCATTAGTCATGTCTGCTCGGAAACTTTACCCCTGCTTCCAAGCACACTTCATCATCGTACTTACCAATCATCCCCTTCGACAAATACTTCGGGACGAATGATCAAATAGGCAATAGCACTAAGTGAGTTTGACATCTCCTACTAACCAAAGCCAGCTGAGGAAGGGCAAGCAGTTGCAGGTTTCATCGCCGAATTCACTTATCCTGTTAACGTTGCTTCCACACCTAAACAGTGGCTCCATTCCCCCCAGAAGCTCGGAAGGTAGAACCAACATTCCTAGTATGGACTCTATATGTTGATGGCTCATCCAACCAACAGGGTTGTGGAACAGGACTAGTCCTGACTACCCTCGACAAAATGGCAATGGAGTACGCTCTTCGTTTCAAATTCAAGGCATCAAAAAATGAGGTCAAGTATAAAGCCCTTCTAGCAGGCTTACGATTGGCCAAACACCTTGGGGGTTAAATAAATTGATATCTTCAGTGACTCCCAATTAGTGGTCAACCAGGTCACGAACAACTTTGATGCTAAGGATAACTTTATGGTAGCATATCTTGCGCAAAAAAATTTTGCTCAAGCACTTCCACTACCAGATCACCCAAGTTCCTTGAGTGGCAAACAGTCATGCAGATGCTTTGGCTCGCCTCGCCTCGCCTCGCCTTGGCAGTGGAAGCCAAGATTGGGAGAAAAATTCATGTCAAATTATTGGCAACACCAAGCACCATGGCCGCGGAAGTATGCAACTTACAACAGGGGGATAGTTGGAGATGAACAAATAATCTCAACAGAATTCATGCTTTACTTTAATTATTATTTATATGCATGTGTTGCTCAAATAATCTCTACATAGTCAAAGTATTTTCTTCACCAACTTTGTAATCATAGAATATTTGATTTATTTTAATCTTAGTCTAGATATTTTTAATTGAAAACTTGCTTGGATTTAGGAGAAAAGTATGTTGAAAAACGATTATAAATAAATACTTGTGGTTATTCACCTGTCATAACCTGTGACCATCTTTAGTCATTTATCTCAACAAATTCATTTGGGCTCTCATTGAGGCCGGGTCTCTGTTCATCTTCACCCGAAAAGCCCAACCACACCGACTTTACATTTTTCATTTTGGAGCCGTACGTTCATTTTGGCGGGAAAATCACAGATCAGCAGAAAGCGAAATCCAAAACCCCCAAATCTCCAATCGCACTCCGAGAACTGAACCAGCAGGCCAGGAACTGGAAAAGCTACCACACCATTGCTCCAATGGCTCCGAGAAAGAAACCCATTTCTTCCAACACGACGTCGTCTAAGAAATCCAACTCGAAAGCTCAGCCGCAGCCCTCCAAGTTCGGCATCCAACATTTTTTTGAGCGCCACACCCAGAACTCCCAGAAACCCAAAGAGGTCGCCGCTTCTTCCCCTCCTCAGAACCCTAAAACCCTAGCCGCCACCGTCTCCCCCACCGTTGCTCCAGTACAATCGGTTCCAAAGATCCGAAAGCCTGCTCAGATTGATGCGGGTAATGCGGTTTTAGCTTTGGTGAATGATGAAATTCAGTCGATTTCGCAATTGGGGAATAAGAATAGCATGTCGAAGTACACGCCGGAGAATTTGATGGCGGCTGGAGTTGGTGGTGATAAGGAGAATGTTGACGAGGAGGCCTCGCCGGAGATTTCAAAGTCTAAGTCTTTAAAGCGCTTCAAGTTTTCACCTGGAATGGTAAATTCTTAGCTTCAATTTCTCACAGAAATAATTTTATTTTCAATTATGTATTGTTTCTTATTGAAAGATAATTTCTTTATGCCACAATTGATGGAAATGCTTGTGTTTTACTTGTGAAACTTTGAGCAATGCTGATTTTATGGTATTTATTTGTGTAATTTGATTTTGGGAGTTTCGATACGGTGATAGTTGATTAAGCAGAGCCAAGATGACGGAGGCGATGAGGTAACATGGAGGATATCTCCGGTAAATGAAAGACTCCAAGCTGTTTCAAAACGCATGCCGGAGATTATTAGAGTGTTGGCTGACTCTTCAAGGCTTAAATCTTTAAGCATTAGTCAGTGCCCGCAAAACAAGGCATGTTTATTTTTTAGTTTTCTCTTCATTTCCTTCTTTTTTGTTTGTATTGTTGTCAGTGATTAATCAATGATAAATGTACAGACTTCTCCTGTTAAAGCTGTAACGGTTGAGAAGTGGATTCCCTCACGGACACCGAATACTTCTGATAGATCGTTGGTATCCCTGAATAGGGTTGGTGTAAAAAGAGTTAAACCAGACCAGGATATGGATAGTAATGGAGCTTTTTCAGGAATAGATAGTAGGCAGAGTCCATTCCGAACTCCACCTTCTCTACCGTACTGTCATGATAAGGTAACTGTGCTTTCAAACTGACCCGGTGTAATTATTTAAGATGTTGTCCGAACTTTTAAATTCATGGAAATGGTGAAAGCAAGAAACAAGAAGAAGAAATCTGTTCTGCTGTTTTGTTTACATCAGTCTTTTCCTATTTAATCTTTTCTTTGTCTGTACATTACAATCAATAGATAAAAAGAACATTCTTTTGATATCCTTTTTCTGTCTGCTAAGTAGAGGGTGTGGAATCATCTTTTTCTGATTGACGCTGTAACTGCAATGCAGCTTGCTAATGCATGTAATGGAGTTTCAGATCAGCCGGGGTTGAGGCAGCATAAAAAGGTTTGGATCAATAAAATTATATACTTGACCAAGTTTGGACCATGCTATCATACTTAGATAAATCAATAGTTATGATCTGTATTCTTTTTCCTGGTTCAACTAAATAGATTATCTCATCAGTTATGTTTATAAAAAGCAATTAATCAGTTCATTTTCTAATCTGCAAGTTCGCTTGGACTTGACCTGTGTGGCTGGTATGTGTCAATTTTATCTTCTCAAGCCGTGGTGCTAATTAGAAATTCTTTTGGCGTATTTTTCTATTCTATTAGGCATTGCTTGAACTCTTAGATCAAGTGGAAGATGTTATTTCTGTTGAAGATTCAGTGTCTAGTGATGTGGAGGAATCTCCATTTCAAGTTGAAGATAAAAAAAGCAAGAGAATGCCTATCAGTTTGGATCACACAGTTAAAAGAGTAGAGACAGCTCTAACAGGAAAGGTTCTTCGGAAATCTTCATATTGTAGTTTTCTTGTATTGGAGGTATGGATTACTAGTTTAGTTTCTCTTTGAGAAAGAATAGTGGATTTCTTTAAAATTGGTTAGCAACTTTTTTTGTTGTTGCTTTCTGCTATAGGTATCTGAGAAGTGTGGAGATGCTGATTCATCTGGTGATCAATGCCTGTTTAAGGTTTCTAGTAAGCAAAATCTTAAATTTTTACTTTTGTTCTGTAGATTAGTAATGCTAATATAGATTATCCCATTGATTTGCAGGTTATAAGGTTACTAAATGAGCAAAGTGGAGAAGAGCGCTCTGTATATTTACGAGATGAGTGGTAAATTCAGGATTTTCTTGTTTTGTAGCACTTTAATACTTTATTGCTTCTTTGGAAATTATTTTCCAGTAATGTGGCATAATACAACAATTTCTTACAAGTATTATCTAGAGTGGTTATTTTTTCCCAAAATAGAAATGCACATTCTATGCGATTTAAGCTTGTTCCTGCTTGATAGGGAACTTTTTCTAATATTAACTAATTCCTCGAGATGGCTCTTCATGTTTTTTTGTGGCCTCATCTTTATAGCCATTTCCACCCCTATCATTTATGACTTGACTGTGATTAGAACTCTTCTGTAAACCTAAGGTACCAAGGTTCAGATTCTTGCTTGATTTATTGATCATCGGAGGGTCAAACTTGTAATAATGTTAAGTGGAGGAGGCCTGACATTTGTTTAAATATATTTGTATATTATCTGCAACGGATTATTGTCTGCATTGCCCAATTACTCTCTGGATATTTTGACAAGGCAAGGTTGAGTTGGGTGAACCTGGCCTCTTGTGTAATTATTATTTGAGAAGCATTGTGCTCTTTTATTTTTTGGATTTTGGGTGGGTGGGGGTGGAAGAAGGCAAAAACTTTATGTGTGTTGGCTGTAATTTGGGTGGTTTTACTATAGAAAATTGGTACAATTATTGAAGATAGGCTAGGGGATGAGGTGTCATCTTTATGGTCCTTAGTTTCCTCCCTTTTTAGGAACATTCCTTATAATATTCTTCATATCGATTGCATGCAGGAGCTGTGAGTTAATCT